>NW_024070213.1:21192434-21382188 GCF_014754425.2 Oryx dammah | reverse complement strand
GTGATGGGGATGGAGGGATGGGTGATGGGGATGGAGGGATGGGTGGTAGGGGAGAGCCAGGACACCTGAAGCCTGCAACAAGCTAGAACCAGCATCTGGCTCCACCAGAACCCACGCTGGCCTTGTCCCTTCTCTAAGCCCTCATCCTCTGTGCTGCAGAAGACCTAAGGAGACGCTGGTACTCATACCTGACCCAAGATGCTAAAAAGCTGAAGGCAGAGTTCTGGGGAGCTGGCCCAGCTGCTGCCCACACCATAGGTGCAAGAGATCCCTGAAAATGTGCACAAGATGCAATAGGGCCTGACCGACAGTGACTTTCATCAAGCATGCATGCATGTTGCTTTACTTCCACTAGCAAATCTCATGCAAATTTCTCTTGTGGCCAACCCTAATCGAAAAGGGACAGGGAAGAGGATTCCGGGAAACGTAATCCAATTTGGCCTAAGTGGACAACACTGCAAAACCACCACATACCATAAATATTAAATTAACTAGAATTATTTCAAAACACATCAGATCTGCCTATTGTTCTTGCTGCCTCTTTCCAGTAATAAGTAGCCTGTGGACCCAAATCTAAGTTAATACCATGTTTTGTCTAACATTTTTATAAGAAGGAAAAGAACTGGATGGAGAGGTGGCTGGCAGAGAAGTTTTGCACGCTGTGCTAGGTTGCCTTTTTGCCACGTACAAACCATCTCAGCTGCAATGGAACAGTGAAAAAGCGCTGTCTTCATAGGCCTAGTGACATAGTTTGTCACTGTGTTATGTGCTTTTATTTATAAATTGTATTAAGTGCAGTGAGGATAATGGGACCTCACCCCTGAGCTGTTCTTACAGCTTGGTAGACAACCAGCCCTTCCTTCTTTGAAGGCTACAAGCTACTTGATGTTCAGAACCAAGTTCTGATATCATAGGAACTCAAAGGACAAAGATGGTGAGGGCTGAAAAATGCCACGTTCTGTCAGTCTAGTGGAAGGGAAGATGAGAATGCCTCTGTTATTTTTTTCAGCTTTTCTGCCAGTTTGAAGTTAAAAAAAAAAAGTGAAGTTAGGAAAAAGGGGGTGTTTATGTAGCCACATCAGATACTAAAAGGTATTATGAAATTTTAATATTAAAAGTGTGGGAGAAAAAAAAAAAGCATGAAACAGTATGAAGACAAAGATCAATGGATTCAAATAAAGTCCAACACCAGATTCTCAATTACCCGAAAATTTAATACACGAGAGGAACACTGCAACATGGCAGTGGGGGGGCATTATTTAACAAACACTGTGGCCTCCCATCCATGACGTTTCCTAGAATAACCTTAGCTACTCAGCAGGCTTCTAAAATTACAGAACGTCTTTCCTGATGTGAACTCTGATGAACTGCTCTAGAAATGGTTTAAAGCCCCACTAAAATCCCGACTGTCAAAGGCATTGATAAGGACAAGCTTCTCAGGGCCCCTGAGTCAGTGCTCTGGGACAACCTAGAGGGACAGGGTGAGGAGGGAGGTGGGAAGGGGGTTCAGGAGGCGGGGGGACCGCAAGTATACTTGTGGCTGATTCAGGTTGACATATGGCAAAAACCACCACAATATTGTGAAGTAATTACCCTCCAATTAAAATAAATAATTAAAAAAAAAAAAAAAACAGGAGGGAATACAACCTGGAAAAAGAAGAAAAAGAAGAGCTTCTTTCACCAGAACGGCCCCCAAACCTCTGACCTCTGAAAGTCTAGCTCGCCACTCCCAGTGCAGGGCTTCCAACCCCTTCCTGGCTCCCTCAGGCCACTTCACCTTCCTGGGCTGGGTGTCTGTCTACCCACTTTCCTCATGGTGCAAAGAAGCGGTTCCCAGAAGGGTGCTCTCTGAGGAAGGCAGACACCATCTTGGCCTCTTCATTTGGCTCTGGGTTCCAACCTGTCTTTCCGGCTCCGAGAGAGTGAACCATCTTCATATATTTTGGGCCTTAGAGAATTCTAGACGCTGTTGACTTCTACATCATGTCTAAAAAATTATATTTTCCATTGAGCTTGGAATGTTTATACTTAAGCCGTCATGCAGTTGTTGTATGCTCTACATTTTACTCTGGGTTCTAAGAACCTTACAGGATAGTATCTGATCAAACTCAATCAAAATCTGATTATAAGAATCAGATGACATTTACCTGAGAGATGCTAAATTAAGTGGGATCAATTGTAACCTTATAAACATACTAAAGGCTGTTTGGACACGTAAAAAGTCACCCTCTGAGGCTTGCAGAAACCTCGGGAGCCCCGTAGGCCCCCGTGACCTCCCTCTATCCCTGGCTCCTGGTCTCCGTCTGCCGGCCTGGGTCGGTCCTACATTCCATTTCTTAGCTTCTGCAGTCTTCTCTTCCACTAGAACCTTTATAACGTGCAAAGTACTGTGCTAAGAACTTCTGTGGCTCCTCAAATTGCTTCATTTCCTAAAGTCCCAGAGAAATTCAGCAGCGCTTGAGTTGTTTTTTCTCTTCAGAAAAGAAGGGCAGGGACTACACAGCCCTTTTTGTATGCAGACACAGTGTCTGGCCCAGGCAGTGGGCCCCGTGGATGCCTGCTGGGTGCGTGCTCTTTCCCTCTGCTCCACACGTCTTCAAAACTAGTAAAGCAATGCTGGCTAAAACCTGCTTCAGAAACTGGAGTCCTGCCAACGCTGATGTAACAAGAGGAAACCTAAACTGTGTTTGCATCAAGGAAACCCATTATCAGTGGGAGACGAACCCAACCAGGCTGTGGAAAGGGAGGCTTCAGTTTCCAGTGATGACACGGCAGGGACACCCTGAGCTGACACAGGAGCGATGCCAGCGCCCTGCCAGGCCGGATCGAGGCTGGCTGCGATGGAAACACGACACGCACACCTGGATTAAGTTAGCTCTTTATGTTTGCAACCTGGACAGCCTGTGGAGAAAAATGTCACAGAGACATCAAGGACACAGGGCTTCCTCAAATCTTCTTCCCCCTTCTCTTCATAGTTTCAGTCTGCAAGCTAGATTAGATAATATACACTGTCAATTTTTTAAAAAGCAAACTAAATTAAAAATTAATAATTCCCAAGGCAGGGTTCTGTACAGAATTCCTAAGAGTTCAAATATTCCCACTTCGGAGACCATGGAGGGCAGGTTGGTTGGCTTTGCAGGGGAAAGTGGGTCAAGGGGAGAGCTGGGGCATCACAGGTCTCCAGGGCAACGGACTGCCTCCCCTGCCCTCGGGGAGCACCACACTCCCCTGACCTAGGTCACCTCCCGTGTCTCTGGTTCCAAAGGCCCCGCGGCCCTGGTGGTGCCGGAGGAACACGGCTACAGCCTGAGCTCGCGGTCGGGCTTCACACTGAAGGGCTCCAGGCGCTCGGCCTCCGGCAGCAGGCTGTTGAGCCGCTCCAGCAGCGGTACCGTCTGGTCGATGCCCATCTGGATGCGTCGCAGGATGGCTGACATCTCGTTGACCTTCTGGATCTGCTCGGCGTATTTGGCGTACCTTTTCTGGCGCTCCTGCATGAAGCTAAAGAGGGTTTCTACAGACAGATCCATCTGCAGGGGCGAGAGAAATGAGACACGTTCAATCCCGTGGAAACAAGTCCCGGCGAGAGGATGGTGACGGGGGTGGGGGTGGGAGGGTGCGGTGAGCAACAGGTGTGGACCACGGGCCACGTGGGGGACGACCAGCGTTCCTGGAAGTGGAAGCGTGGGGGACGAAAACCTTGCAGAATGTGGCTGGAACCCTCTGCAGGGGGTAGAAGGTGAAGGCCTCCAGCTCCATTTCTGGGTGTATAAGCCACTTAGTCCTAGGGGAGGCCCAGGGAGTTTCTAGCTCTTTTTCTCTACAGAAAGAACCCTGGGCTGGGAAATCAGGCAGATGGGGTTTGACTCTGGCTCTGCCTTTTGTATAGATGGAGAAGCTCTATAAGTCAGCAAAAACAAAGACTGGGAGCTGACTGTGGCTCAGATCATGAACTCCTTATTGCAAAATTCAGACTTAAATTGAAGAAAGTAGGGAAATCCACTAGACTATTTAGGTATGACCTAAATCAAATCCCTTATGGTTATACACTGGGAGTGAAGAACTATGGACAGAGGTTTGTGACATTGTACAGGAGGCAGAGATCAAAACCATGAAAAAGAAATGCGAAAAGGCAAAATGGCTCTCTGAGGAGGCCTTACAATAGTTGAGAAGCAAAAGGCAAAGGAGAAAAGATATATCCATCTGAATGCAGAGTTCCAAAGAAAAGCAAGGAGAGTTAAGAAAACCTTCCTAAGTGAACAACGCAAAGTAATAGAGGAAAACAACAGAATGGGAAAGACTTATAGAGATCTCTTCAGGAAAATTGGAGATACCAAGGGAACATTTCATGCACATATGGGCACAATAAAGGACACAAACATTACACAGAAGAACTATGCAAAAAACATCTTAATGACCCAGATAACCACGATGGTGTTATCATTCACCTAGAGCCAGACATCTTAGAGTGTGAAGTCAAGTGGGCCTTTGGAAGCATCACTACGAACAAAGCTACTGTAGGTGATGGAATTCCAGCTGAGCTATTTCAAATCCTAATAGATGATGCTTTGAAAAGTGCTGCACGCAATCTTCCAGCTAATATGGAAAACTCAGCAGTGGCCAGAAGACAAGAAAAGATCAGTTTTCCTTCCAATCCCAAAGAAGGGCAACACCAAAGAATGTTCAAACTACCGCACAAATGCACTCATTTCACACGCTAGCCAAGTAATGCTCAAAATTCTCCAAGCCAGGCTTCAACAGTACGTGAACCAACAAGCTAGATTTAGAAAAGGCAGAGGAACCAGAGATCAAATTGCCAACATCCACTGGATCACAGAAAAAGCAAGAGAATTTCAGAAAAACATCTACTTCTGCTTCATTGACTACACTAAAGCCTTTGACTGTGTGGATCACAACAAACTGTGGAAAATTCTTCAAGAGATGGGAATACCAGACCAACTTACCTGCCTCCTGTGAAACTATATGCAGGTCAAGAAGCAACAGTTAGAACTGGACATGGAACAATGGACTGGTTCAAAATTGGGAAAGGAGTACGTCAAGGCTGTATACTGTCACCCTGATTATTTAACTTTTTTGCAGAGTACATCATGTGAAATGCCAGGATGGATGAAGCACAAGCTAGAATCAAGATTGCCGGGAGAAATATCAATAACCTCAGCTATCCAGATGATACCACCCTTACGGCAGAAAGCAAAGAGGAACTAAAGACCCTCTTAATGAGGGTGAAAGAGGAGAGTGAAAAAGTTGGCTTAAAACTCAACATTCAAAAAACAAAGATCATGGCATCTGGTCCCATCACTTTATGGCAAATAGATGGGAAAACAATGCAAACAGTGAGGGACTTTATTTTTTGGGCTCCAAAATCAGTGCAGGTGGTGACTGCAGCCATGAAATGAAAAGATACTTGTTCCTTGAAAGAAAAGCTATGACAAACCTAGACAGCGTATTAAAAAAGAGACATCAGTTTGCTGACAAAGGTTCTTTTGTCAAAGCTATGGTTTTTCCAGTAGTCATGTATGGATGTGAGACTTGGACCATAAAGAAGGCTGAGCACTTCAGAACTGATGCTTTTGAGCTGTGATGTCAGAGAAGACTCTTGAGAGGCCCTTGGACTGCAAGGAGATCCAACCAGTCCATCCTAAAGGAAATCAGTCCTGAATATTCATCGGAAGGACTGATGCTGAAGCTGAAGCTCCAATATTTTGGCCACCTGATGCGAAGAGCCAACTCATTAGAAAAGACCCTGATGCTGGGAAAGACTAAAAGCATGAGGAGAAGGGGATGACAGTGGACAAGATGGTTGGATGGCATCGCTGACTCAACGGACAGGAGTTTGAGCAAGCTCCAGGAGACGGTGAAGGACAGAAAAGTCTGGCGTGCTGCAGTCCACGGGGCAGCAAAGAGTGAGACGCGACTGAGCGACTGAACAACACCTGCCACTTGAGTTGCTAATGCTCATCCTTCCTGTCTCAGGTTCCTCATCTGCAAAAATCAGGGGACTGATGGCAGATGTGTAGGGTTGTTGGGAGGACAAAATGAGATGAGGTGTGCTAACACACTAGCTCCAATACTTTGGCCACCTGCTGTGAAGAGCTGACACATTGGAAAAGACCCTGATGCTGGGAAAGACTGAAGGCAAAAGGCGAAGGGGGCGGCAGAGGATCAGATGACTAGATAGCATCACCGACTCAATGGACATGAATTTCAGCAAACTCTGGGAGATAGTGGTGGCTCCCCAGATGGCATAGTGGTAAAGAACCCACCTGCTAATGCAGAAGACGTAAGAAACATGGGTTTGATCCCTGGGTCGGGAAGATCCCCTGGAGGAGGACATGGCAACCCACTCCAGCATTCTTGCCAGGAGAATCCTGTACACAGAGGATCCTGGTGGGCTACAGTCCACAGGGTTGCAGGGAGTCAGAAGTAACTGAAGCGACTTAGCAGACACACACACACCCATGCATGGGAGATAGTGGAGGACAGGGGAACCTGGGGGGCTGCAGTCCATGGGGTCACAAGGAGTCAGACACGACAGGGACTGAACACCACCACCATCCCAGCTCAGGACTCGGCCTGGCACTGAGGAGTCTTACAATTCGCTTGGTCCTCCATCCTTGCTGCGGAGCACAGCCAATCTACATGAGTTGCCTGGAGGGAGTGGCGCTCTCTGCCAGAACCACAAATGTCAGCCAAGCCAAGTCAGCACCACGAGAGGTAAATAGGACTGTTCCATGCATCCTCCCTCCAGTCAAACAGACTTGGGGTTCTGGGCTCCCCTTCTGGGATCTCTTTTCCTCCCTTGATGGGGTTCTTTGCAACCAATCATCTGGATAAAAACAGGGAGAGCATACCACCAGAGTGCCAGATGCCTGAGCCCTTCCTCTGCACGGGCCCACATCCACTCCCTCTCTGCCTGCTGCTATTCCCTGACCAGGGAAGAAACAATCACACCACCAAGACTCAAGTTTCTGTCTCAAAGCTCAGATGTTCCCTCAGTCCTTCCTTCTTGTGTCTCCCAGAAGCAAGGCCCTTCCTAGCCCTGGTATCAGGCAAAGTGCTGGGAGGCGCTCAACGCTTGTTTCCGCAGAGCCTGCAAGCATGGAGTGATAAAGACTAAGCCTAATCCCTACTGTAGTATGTACCCATGAGCCCCAGGTACAGACTTCCTCTAGCATATCTGACACAGCTTTAGACACTGTAAGTATCTAATACAATTCGGAACCTTTACCATTTTTTTTTAACCCTTTTTGTTCTGTATTGGAGTACAGCTGACTGACAATGTGGTGATAGTTTCAGGTGCACAGCAGAGGGACTCTGCCGTGAATCTTACCATCTAGACAAATGAACAAGTTTACCTTTCCCATTTTTATTCTAGCATGGAGATTCCAACGAGGAAGCATAAATACAATATACAGAGACAGCAGACATTTACTGCCACACATCATATGGGGTCCTAGCGATATGGATATTGAGAATCAACTGTTTCCACCCACACAGCAGACTGTGTACATTAACATGACTTTTCTCTTCCACTGTCTTTGTTAACATGACTTTACTATTCTAGGAAACTCAGGCCCAGAAGGAGAAATGCTGCACATAACTTTGTTTCAGAAACTTTCAGCAAAACGATTTAAGTTCAAGAAAAAAAACTATTAGATTTTTCCAATTGATAGAGAATGACTAGTCCACATGACTCTTGCCTCAAAACCCTGGCCTTGCTGTGACCACGTGACTAAGGACTAGTCAGCGGCACGTACAGGAGGAAGTCTCTCATGGAGCTCCCAGGCGTCTTCTTTAAAAGTTAGCAGGCCTGCTCCTCCTCTTCTCCTGCATCCCTTCCCTCTCTCTGCTGATGCTCAAAGGCAAATGCAGCCCTCGTGGGTCACAAGAATAACGAAGGTTGGCACAGCAGTGAACCAGATGAAGTCTTGGCCTATGGAGGACTTTTGCCCAATGCAACTTGTACCAGAAGTGGGAAAGAACAACAAATTTCCATTCTGTATGAGCCACTGTAATTCCAGGTCTCGGTAAACCAGTGGGCTTTAATCTTACACTGATAGAATGAATGGGATAGAGTCCCTACCCTTAGAACTTGCTGTTTACTCTAAAATTCATACTTTAAAACTTGCCCCACATATTCACACATTGTCACTGGTAGCAGTATATTTCAAAGGGCAGGTGCAAAAGGAGGCAAGATTATTTGAACAAGTACAAGCTTTACTAAGACATGAGACATCTGTAGAAGGGGGTCAGACTCATTCCAAATACCTGATGTGAATTTGCCCATCTGGCTGGTCCATTGCCAGCAATGGGTCTAAAACATTAGCGAATCCAAGGAGCAACAAGCAAAAAGGACAGTCTATCATTACCCAGTGGGGCTTATCTAAAGGATGTGAGCTTTCTCAGCATCTGAAAATCAAAGTTTGTCATTTTGATATAATAAAGATTAAAAATCACAATCATTTCAAATCAATGCAGAAAAAGCACTTGACAAATTCAATTATAAAACATTTCAGCAAATTAGGAACAGAAGGAAACGCCCTCAGACAAAGGTGTCTATGAAAAACCAACACTTAACATCATAGTTAGTGGTAGACAACACTTTTCTCCCTAAGGGCAGGAATAAGGCAAGGATTCTTTCCCACTCTCACCACTTCTCTTCAACATTGTGCTAGAGATCCTAGCCAGTGCAATAAGACAGCCAAAGGAAATAAAAGGCACAAGCCCTGGGGAGGAATAAATAAAATGGTCTTAATCTACAGATGACATGATAGTGTGCCTAGAAAATCCTATGGAAACTTAGACCCAAAACCTAATAAACCCAAATGAATTTAGCAGGGTTGCAAGATACACAGTTAATATACAGAAATCAATTGCATTTCTACATATTTACAGTGAACAACCCAACAATGGAATGAAAAAATATATATGAAACTTAACAATTGCATGAACATCAACTTAGAGAAAATGTCAAAAAAAACCCATGTATAAGACCTGAACACTGCTATTACAAAATCTTGCTGTGAAAAATTAAAGGAGATCTCAAAAAATGGAGAGGTATATACCATGTTCACGGAAGATTAAATATCAAGATGTCAATTTTTACCAAATCGATTCATAGATTCATTTGCAATCTAAATCAAAATTCTAGATGGCTTTTTTGAGGGGGGGGTTAGGGATTTGATTCGCTGATTGTACTAAATAGAATGGTCAAAAGAAGTGTGAAAAAGAACCAAGTGTGGGAAGCTCCCTGATGTTCTGTGGTTAGGACTCCAGGCTTTCACTGCAGTGGCTCAGAGTCAATCCCTGGTTGGGGGACTGAGATTCCACAAGCTGTGCAAGGTGTGGCAAAAAAAAAAAAGGCACAAAAGAACAAAGTTTGAAAGACTTATAGTACTTGTTTCAAGACCTAATATAAACCTACAGTACTCAGAATAGTATTGTAGTGGCATGGAGACAGGCATCTACAGACCAGTGTAACTGAACCGAGTACAGAAATAGATCTAAACATATGTGGTCAGTTGACTTTTTTTTTTAACCAAAGTTTCCAAGGTATAATATATTAGAGAAAAGAAAGTTTTTCAACAATTTATAGAACAACTAGGTATCTATACAGGAAAAAAAAACCTGAACCCCCACATCTCACTCCCTTCACAAAGATAAGCATGAAACTAATCACAGACCTAAACACAGAATCTAAAACTATACAACTTTTAGAAGAAAACACAGGAGAAAAACCTTTGCTACCCTATAGAAAAGGATTTCTTAGGTCTGAAAAACATTAACTATAAAACAAAAAAATGGTTAAACTGATCATCAAAATTTAAAACTTGTCTTTGAAAGATACCATTAAGAAAATGATAAGGCAAGACACAGACACAGACTAAGTAAGGTATTATATATATATGTGTATATATATATACACACACACATATATTCAGAATATATAAAGACCTCTTACAACTCAATATTAAGAAAAAACAAAAAATCCAAGTTTTTTTTTTTTTTTCCAGGAGAACTGACCTGGGCCTCTGTCTCATTAAAACATTCACTGAATTTCTAAAGAAAATCTGCTTTTAAGATCTTTTTGCATGCATGCTTAATCACTTAGTTGTAACTAACTCTTTGAGACCCTTTGGACTGTAGCCTGCCAGGCTCCTCGGTCCATGGGATTGTTCAGGCAAGAATACTGGAATGGGTGGCCATTTCCTTCTCCAGGGAATTTTCCCGACCCAGGGATCAAACCCACATCTCCTGAGTCTCCTACATTGCAGGCAGATCCTTTACCCGCTGAGCCATCAGGGAAGCCCTAAGAAGGAGAATCAAGATCCCTTCCAGGAAAGTAAGCCTCCAACTGGTCAGCTGAATGTCAACTGAATTTATTATGAAGGAGGGGAGCCACTGGAAATGGTCTGGGAGCCCAGGGAAAAGTCCTGCCGGAAGTGAGCTTGAAGTAGAATCTGGATCTCTTGGGTAAAAAAGTAAAACTTGCCTGAAGATCGAACCCATGGGCACCGCTAAGTAAGTTGGACTACAGATCAGGAAAAAGAGTAGCTAGATATTAACCGGACAGCATTTTCCACAGAACGCCCAGGGCGAAGCCCTGACACAGTGTGGAAAGGAAGACATCGTGGTCAGTGGCCATATCACTGTGAGGACACTGCAGGCTTTTCGTCCATGATCTGACCCCAGACGCCACTCCTGTCTCTAGATAGCTACTGCTCCCAGATGAGAAGTGGCTACTCATGACACCAGTGCCCACGCGGCTGAACACTTCACTGGGCAGGGACCTGTTTCACAGATGCTCCTGTCCTTGCTGAGCTGAGGACTCAGTGGTTTTCAGATCCATTGGCTTAAACCCTCAATAGCTGACCTCCTAAGGTTTTGCCAGAGCTTTCACCTAAGGTGTGAACTGACCATCCAGACCCTGCAAAATGACCTGCTCAGACATCTGAGGCATTTCTGAGCTGGAGCTAAGTGACTCACAAGTCGCTCTGAGATCAGTGGGCTTCTCAGAAGTGGGGCAGGGGCTTCAGTAGAAGCAACAAAATAAAGGATTACTGTGAGCATGTCACCATTCTAGCTTTACAGCTGACTGTATATAGCTTGCAACTGAAGACAGTGCTGTCAGAAAAAACTGGGTCAAAATCTCGGTTGTGAATATGATTGATCATCTTTGTGACCTTGAACCAATTACTTAACATCTTTGAGCTTAGTTTCTTCATCCTTAAACTAGGCATGATGGTAGGGCTTACCTCATGTGATTAATGTGAGGAATAATGAGATAACACGCACAAAACACATGGAAGAGCCCCAGATAAATACATTACCAAAAACATGAGAACTGAAAGAGAAACTATGTCTAGAAACCTCTTTTACATGAAAAATGGAAAAGCAAGATTAAGTAAATATGGGCAGAGAAAATGATGACCTTTGAAGATATCCGCATAGGCGCACGTATCTCTGTTTTATAAAGGCCCTGGTGGTGCAGTGGCTAAGGCTCTGTGCTCCCAATGCAGGAGGCCTGAGTTTGATCCCTCATCAGGGAACTGACCCCACATGTTGCAATTAAGAGTTCTCATGCTGCAACTAAGACCCAGTACAGCCAAATACATAAATAAAAACATTAAAAAAAGGAATTTCAAAGGCGGGTGAGCAATTTTTATGCCTCATCACTATTACACTATCTTCAAGGTTTACACAATCACTCAGAGGACAATCTACCATTGTGTTTTTTGCTGGTAAGTTTTATTTTTGTTCTGAACTTCTGCTAAATCTTACAACTTCTGAAAATCTTACAACACAGTCACATTACTTACCCCCAAGTTCCCTTACAGAAACATTTCACACTATGCAATAAATTCTTTGGAAGGAATGATGCTAAAGTTGAAACTCCAGTACTTTGGCCACCTCATGAGAAGAGTTGACTCATTGGAAAAGACTGTTGCTGGGAGGGATTGGGGGCAGGAGGAGAAGGGGACGACAGAGGATGAGATGGCTGGATGGCATCACAGACTCGATGGACGTGGGTCTGAGTGAACTCTGGGAGATGGTGATGAACAGGGAGGCCTGGCGTGCTGCGATTCATGAGGTCGCAAAGAGTCAGACACGACTGAGCAACTGAACTGAATAACTGAAATTATTTACCTATAAGTCCTTCCGTATGCTTTTGATTTATATGTTCAGTCATGAGAATGAGTTACTATTACCACTGTTTGGTGCTACCAACATGGTAAAATAAAAATATATACATATACTTGCATGTATATATACATTTTTCAAAAAATATTTTGAAAGCAAGCAGAAGAGCTTCAATAGACGATATCCTCTCTAGCAAGAGTTTCAGTGTACATCTTCTAAATTCTAAAACCCTAAGTACATCTTCTAAATTCTAAAACCCTAAGCTGTAGATAGGTTCAAGATGGTAAAAAGCAAATTTAACTTTTTCACAGATCAAAAGAAAATGAGTAGACAAACTGTGTTTCACAGTTAACAAAATTCAACTCTATACAATCAACAGATTATTGCTTTTCCTCCTAAGTTACTTAAGTCTTTTTTAAAAACTTAAAAAAAAAAGACTGCTTACGGACTTGGGACTCACCTGGTGGTCCTGTGGTTAGGAATCTGCCTTCCAATGCAGGAGACACAGGTTCGATCCCTGGTCGGGGAACTAAGATCCCACATGCCTCGGAGCAAGTAAGCCCACACACGGCAGCTAGCGAGTCTGTGCCCCCAGCATAAGGTCGCACCTGATGCAACTAAGACCCAACGCAGCCTCAACAAATATTTTTTAAAAGAGATTGCTCAAGAACTTGAGACTCTATTTTAAAAAGTCACTCATTTTTCCCATCCTTTAAAAGTAATGTTCAGCTTTTAATGTGATGTCGCAGTTAACTTAAGCTTCAAGGTCAATTTTTATTTGGTCTCAAATAGTCCACTTTCTCTGCATCCATTCTGGCTTTAAATTCTGGTTTCCCAAGTTGGTCAATTTAGGAAAATGGGGGTTGGGAGCTGGAGGCCACAATGGGCTGAGGCCAGCAAACCAAGGGCTTTCTGCCCTCTCCTCACATTTCAAATCCAGTCCCAGCTTTGTTCCTTTGTATAGATATCCTTCAGCGCCCCCCAAGTGTAATGAATACACAGGGGAACACAACTCTGCTCTTTTATTATAATTTTTGTTTCTAGCTAGAGGGGTTAAATGGAAAACTGAAAATTCATTCTAGTTTACATATATCCAAATAATGAATTCTCAGGTCTATAACAATCTATGGGGATGTGGCCAAGCCTCTAATGTCTTTTTGGAGATGGGCATATCACTGATTTTTAGCAATGCAGGCTCATCTCCCAATCCTTGACTTGGCTAATAATTCACTACCATAGAAAGATAGAAGTCAGAAGGCTTGAATTTAAAGCCTACTATTTGTGTGAGCCTGAGTTTCTACTTCTTAAAAATGGGAATAGTAATACCCGTCCATCCATCCCCCTATTATTTTACAGTAGTGTTATGAAGATTACAAATCAGATGATATATTGAAAATGACCTAAAAAGAGACCAGAGCTATAAAAATGTAAAGTTATATTATTATAAGAAATACCATCGGATAGCCAAATCCATTTGGAGATCTGTTTTTCGTAAGTACTAACATAAAACTAAGAAATTCCCCAATTATATGATCACATGCAAAAGAAACTGCTTCAGTGCTTTATAAAAAGCTTCACTCCTTCTCCCATTCTGAATCTCAGAACTACCAGTTGTGATTAGAGAGCAGTTGACATAACTAAGTAAATTAGTACCGTCCCAAGGGGAAAATCTGGGGCTGCAAAAATACAGCTTGAAATTCTGTCCAGTGGGCACACAGAAAGGTGCTCAACATCTTCAGTCGTTAGGAAAATGAAGATCAAAACCACAAACAGCTACAACTGGACACCCACTAGGATGGCTGAAATAAAAAGCTAGGCAGTAAGCGCTGGTGAGGACATGGAGAAACTGGAATCCTCATGCACAGCTGGTGGGAATGGTGAATGGTATGGCACGCTTTAGTTTCTCCAAGAATTAAACACAGGGTAACCATTAAATACCATACAACCCAGCAATTCTACTCTTTGATATATATACTCAAGAGAATTGCAACGGCTATTCACAGAAAAACCTGCAAGCAAATGTTCATGACAACATTGTTTCATAATAGTCACAAAGCAGTAACAATGGAAACGCCCATCAACTGGGAAAAGGATAAACCAAATTGTGATATATCCATACACCAGAATAGTGCTTAGTCAGAAAAAGGGGAGCGACACTGATATAAGCCACACCGTGGATGAACTCTGAAAACACTATATCAAGTGAAAAAACCAGATACAACAGGCCACACCATGATTCCATGTATGTGAAATGCCCAGAAAAGGCGACTCAGAGAGACAGAAAGTGGTTGCCAGGGGTGGGAGACGGGTGTGGGGAGTGATGGCTAATTTATACAGTGCTTATTTTGGGGGGTGATGAAATGTTCTGGAATTAGATAGTGATACTGATGCACAAGTTTGTGAATACACCAAAAACCACTGAAGCATATCCTATAAAACAATGAGAGGTACCTCAAACTCAAGTTCTTAATCATTGCCTGGAACCTTCCTTCAGTTCAGTCATTCAGTTGTGTCTGACTCTTTGCAACCCCATGAACCGCAGCACGCCAGGCCTCCCTGTCCATCACCAACTCCTGGAGCCCACCCAAACCCCTGTCCATTGAGTCAGTGATGCCATTCAACCATCTCATCCTCTGTCGTCCCCTTCTCCTCCTGCCTTCAATCTTTCCTAGCATCAAGGTCTTTTCCAATGAGTCAGCTCTTCACATCAGGTGGCCAAAGTATTGGAGCTTCAGCTTCCACATCAGTCCTTTCAGTGAATATTCAGGACTGATTTCCTTTAGGATTTGTTCTTTAAAAGAATTTATTTTTGTTTTATTTATTTTTTAGCCATGCCACATGGCATACAGGATCTCAGGTCCCCAACGAGGGGTGGGACCCACACACCCTGCAGTGGCCATGCCGAGTCTCTAACCACCAAGCCACCAGGGAAGTCACATTCCTGACTTGTCCCTGCCCTGACCCCGTAATGGCCACTTTCCTAACATCACTCCGACTGGAAGCATCTTCCAGAGGTCCTTCTTCAGCTCTAAGAACCTGAAGCTGTGGCTTCATTGCTCGAGCTTTCACACATCTGCTACCTCCTGATTTTGCCTGTGACCCATATGATCAGCTGGTCTCCGCTTCAGAAAATGGACTGCCCCTTGCCGTCAACCAAAGTTTGACCCATTCTAGCCCACCATCATCTATCCATTCTCATGGGGATTCAGACAGATTATAAAAATGAGGGTTTCCTAGGTTGCAACAAAAACTCTCCCGAGGCAACTCTATGGTTTCTGGATTTCTGATCCTTCTCCAGACGACCATCCCCGAAGAGGACCAGGAGCTCTCTGTGGGAATCTTCTCCGGGGTGCCGCCCTCTTGCACAAAAGACAGATGACAGGCAGATGTTTTCATCAATTACGCCACAGGCTCGATGACATCAATTAGCACACACGAGATGTTCTGAGCTAACTGTTTCCAAAGGCAATCGCTTATGGTGACAGCTTCTAAGAGTAAACTCTTGCCACTTATTCTCATATCACACGTTTGATCTGTAAGTCAGACAAGCAGGGAAATCCTTCCCTGGCAGATCTCAGTCTACAAGGTCTACTGAAAACAGGAACTGAAAGCCATACTAGCTGGACTGTTTCTTTCAGTCATCTTGTACATCATATTAGATAACTAGGAAGGCAGAACACAATGTATAATTTAGTAATTCCCCAGATATTTAATGAATGTAATAAAATCGTATAATAACAGGGACTTCCCTGGTGGTCCAGTGTTGGAGAATCCACCTTGCAGTGCAGGGAGCATGGGTTCGACCCCTGGTTGGGGAACTAAGATTCCACATGCTGCAGAGCAGCTAAGCCCACACACCGCAATTACGGAGTCTGAGCATCACAACTAGAGAATCCATGCACCACATGATGCTACTAAGACCTGACGCCGCCGAATAAATAAAAGTGTTTTTTAAAATAAAATAATGCTTAACAGTTACAACTACTATCCACTCTGGATGCATGCTCTGCTACTTCAGTCATGTCCGACTTTGCACCCCATGGACTGCAGCCCCCTAGGCTCCTCTGTTCATGGGGATTCTCCAGGCAAGAATACTGGAGTGGGTTGCCATGCCCTCCTCCAGGGGATCTTCCAGACACAGGGATCTAACTGACGTCTCTTAAGTCTCCTGAAGTGGTGGGTGGGTTCTTTACCACTAGCACCACCTGGGTGAATACCAGTTAAATGTCAGGCACTGTACTATATACCACAGATACATTATCTTTATTTCTCACAAGAGCCCTATAGGAAAATACTCTTCTATTAGAGCTGCAGAATCAGGGGTCAGAGATCATAAAATGTGTCCAGGGTCACACAGCTCATCCTAGCAGTGAAGTCAGAATTCAAACCTATGCTTTTTAGCCTAATCTCCCCCTGTCTTTTCTTCAGAGCCCATTAATTCAAATGTCGATTCACTTCAGTGAAATATATACCATGTTGGGCCACGTGTTCGGGACCTTTTTGATATCCTTGACAGATGCATTAATATGGCAATTTTCACAGTTTTCCAGCAGAGTGAAAGGACACTTTTGTTTCTAATTTAAGCACCACCATTTCTTTTTTTAATAACAAGGAGAACAAGCTGCCAGACCTAACACGAACATTCACAAAACGAAAACCAAGAGGAGACCAAAGGGAATACACTATTAGCAGATAAACTTGAGTGACATTTTCTCTGGCAAAGTCTGTTTGTACATTTTGTACTCTGACATTCACTTATACAAGCATTTCACAATCCTTGACTTCACCGAGGGGGCTCAGAACATGGAGGTTTAGCACAGCAGGGGGCCTCAGAGATCATTTCGTCCCACCCCTCCTCACTTTACAGAAGGAGGCCACCCCGGAGAGGGTCAGTCCACACGGCAGGGACTGCCGGCGCCAGGGCTGGACTCCAGATCTGATCGAAGGGCCGCCCCACCACACTACCACCAGCTTTTCCACAGCGAGCCCTACCTGGTCAAACGGACTGTCAGTGTATGTCACAACCATGACCTAAAACAAGTTTTCCAGACTCACAGACACAGAGGACAGACTTCGGTGGCCAGGAAGGGAAGGGGAGGGATGGATTGTGAGTTTGGGGTTAGCATATGCAAACTAGTACATATAGGACGGATAAGCAACGTGGTGCTACCGTATAGCACTGGGGGCTATATTTAATATCCTGGCATAAACCATGATGGAAAAGAATACAGAAAAAGAGTATATGTGTATAACTGAATCACTCTGCTGCAGAGCAGACACAAGACCGAAAACCAACTTTGATGATGTGCGTGCTTGGTCTATACTTCCATCATAAAGAAATACATATATAAATAAATAAAAGTTTCTCAAGACACCATTTCTGGCCAAAAGGAAAATAAAAGCCTATTGTGAATTGATGTCAAAATCAAATGACAAGGTCCAATCAGTCAAGTGTCTCCACGTCCATTAGAAAAAGGAACATGCTCAGGTGGCCTCAACCTGCAGCTAGGAGGGTATCACTCACAGTGGTGCGCAGTCTCTGTGTCCTTCTGGAATCACAGAAGCCTCCTCCTGCTCCTGAGCAGTTGGCCATTTCCTGTTGTGCAAGGGACAAACAATGGGCAGACGGTTGCCAGTGTTTTCATTAATTACACCACAGGCTGAATGGCATCGATTGCCACATAATGGACATTTCACAGTGACCCTGCTTCCTTTGTTCAAACAGTGTATCTAAATGTCTCAGCAAAGGAACCCATTCTATTTGGGTCTTTAAGAGAATGAAAAGACAGGAATCTCAGGAATAATTGCATCACTTTGCCCCAGTAATGATTTTATAACTTGTCCAGCTTCCTTTGTGCCTTCTTACCCTTGGAGGTGTTATGTCCAGGCAGGATGGGAGGGAAGAAACCTCAAAACCTTTAGGTGGGTCTCAAAGCTCAATACATCAGTCTCAGGTGGATCACCCCGCACCCTGCTGCCCTGCCCTGGAAATGGGCTAGAAAGTGACACTGAAAGGCAGCCAGAAAGGAAGAGAAACACATCAGGGTCAAAATCAAAGCTCAAGGGCAGAAACTCCACTCCTCCCTCTCGCTGGGAGACTTTCCCTGGACTCCACAAAAGATACTAGTTCAGGGCCCATAAACATCCTAGAACAGGGGTCCCCAACCCCCAGGCCCCAGAGTGGTATTGGTCCATGGCCTGTTAGGAACGGGGCCTCACAGCAGGAGATGAGCAGTGGGCAGGCAGGCAAGCCAGCAAAGCTTCATCTGTATTAACAGCGGCTCCCCATCACGCACATTACTGCCTGGGCTCCACCTCCTATCAGATCAGCGGCGGCATAATAAACATAATGAACTTCAATCACCCTGAAACCATCTCGCTCTCCCCTGCCCCCCTGGTCCATGGGAAAACTGTCTTCCACAAAAGCAGTCCCTGATGCCAAAAAGGTTGGGGACCACAGTCCCAGAGGATCTTCTGCCTCCCTGGGAAGTCCCTGTTCAGCTTTCTCTCTCATTAAAGCCCCACTTTCCACAGCCCTCCTGAGTGGGAAAGGGGGCAGCATGAAACCACTGTCCAGCTTCCCTGATGGTGTCCCTCTGTCCACCTTCATTTCTGCCACAGTCCTCTGGGATACTGGTAAAAACCCCTTTCTCAAAAAAGTGACTGATCAGGAGCATGGAAAGTTAGCCTTAAATCAGCAGAGCTGGCATCTTCGAGATGGATACGTGGGGTCTTCAGGGTTATTTTCTTAAGTGTGGCTGTATCCCATAAGGACTGCGTTTTGCGTGACAAAATAAAAAACTGTGCTGTGAAACCATGGGGAGAATACTAGACAGGAATATGGGATCAGGGAAAGAGAGCATTAAGTGTGATCAAGGAGAGGAGTTGGAAAGTAAAAAGCCTTTGGATAAAGAAGTAAAGAAAGGGACTTCCCTAGCGGTCCAGTAGTCAAGACTTCATTTTCCAAGGCAGGGGGTGTGGGTTCAATCCCTGGTGGGGGAGCTAAGATTCCACTTGCCTAGCGGTCAAAAAACCACAATATAAGACAGAAGCAATAGTGTAACAAATAAAGACTTTAAAAATAGTCCATATAAAAAAAAAATCTTAAAAAAAAAAAAAAACAGAAAAAGACAGTAGAAAAAGCAAGGGCTCGGGAGTCTTCCATGTGGGTTTCAGATTTGGATTTGAGTCTCCGGCTCCACCATTTAACAACCACATGCCCTGAAATGGTTTGCCTTTCAGGTCTCTGAACCCTGGTTTGCAGCTGTCATAAGTCTGTGACAAGGTATATCAAATGCCTGCTCTAGACCTGGTGCGTGGTAAACACGTACAAGAAATTACAGTGGTCTTCTTATTCCTACTCTTACTCCCACATTAGGAGAAGAGCTGAAGGAGCCCTGGTAATAGATGGAAGTGGGTGGATGTGAAGAAAATCTGGCAGGCGCACAGTAACCTGGACTCCCCTTCCCAGTGTCCAAGATTATAGGGACACAAAGTAAGTTTGTATGACCTAAGCAACACATGCACCATTTTAAAACCTGAGCTAAGGCAACCAACCAGGGTAAAACTGGGCTGATAATGTGCTCTATAGTCCCCTAACCTTTGGCAAGTAAGGCCCGGCTAGTCAAGGCTATGGTTTTTCCTGTGGTCATGTATGGATGTGAGAGTTGGACTGTGAAGAAGGCAGAGCGCCGAAGAATTGATGCTTTTGAACTGTGGTGTTGGAGAAGACTCTTGAGAGTCCCTTGGACTGCAAGGAGATCCAACCAGTCCATTCTGAAGGAGATCAGCCCTGGGATTTCTTTGGAAGGAATGATGCTAAAGCTGAAACTCCAGTACTTTGGCCACCTCATGTGAAGAGCTGACTCACTGGAAAAGACTGTGATGCTGGGAGGGATTGGGGGCAGGAGGAGAAGGGGACGACAGAGGATGAGATGGCTGGATGGCATCACTGACTCGATGGACGTGAGTCTGAACTCCGGGAGTTGGTGATGGACAGGGAGGCCTGGCGTGCTGCGATTCATGGGGTCGCAAAGAGTCAGACATGACTGAGAGACTGAACTGAACTGAACTGATAACTCTTTCTCTGACTTAGAGAACAGACTTTGGAGGTAGTGTGCAGATAAATATTTTACACCTAACATCCTCTATGCTATGCTTGGGGAAAGAACCAGAGATACCCAAGATGAGACAGTGATGATGCTGATGATAAAAGTTTATACTAACATAATCATCTGGTCGACCTCAAGTGATGCTGGAGTCCGTGCTCTTAAACACTGTGCCAGGTGACGTCTCCTGATATGCGAGTGCCTGGCATAGAGTCCAGAGGCCCATGTCACTGACACCTCAACTCCCCTACACAGACTCATGCCGTGAACACTTCCTCAGCACGAGGGGGAAAATGAAGCAGAGACCCCTTGTCCGGGCAGAGCAGGAGTGTTTTTAGACAGGCTGTTAGCATATCCAGAGAGGGATGGAGATGCACCGGGCAGAGACGGGAGCAGAGTCCAGCAGAAGAAGCACACAGACGGCATGGAGTGAGAATGGAGACCAGAGGAACACCCGAAGTGAGTGGATTCTGTGGCACACAACTGTGACAATTACAAGACGGAAACGTAGGTATGTGGTGACAGGGAGTCTTGGTCCCAGAAAAGGTGAAAGAGAAAATGGCTGATAAAAGACTGAAATAATGCCATCTGTAGCAACATAGATGGACCCAGAGGTTATCAAACTAAGTAAAGTCAGACAAAGAAAGATTAAATATACACACTGCAATATATAAAGTAGATACACCTACTGTATAGCACCAGGGACTATACTCAATATTCTGTAATAACCTATTAGGGAAAAGAGTCAGAAAAAGAATATATATGTATGTATATGTATGTATAATGGAATCACTTTGCTGTACACTTGAAATTACTACAACATTATCAACTATATTTTGATAAAAAAATTTAAAAAAAAAGAAAACAGCTGAGGTGTGCTAGGATGCTTCCCTGACAGCTCAGTTGGTAAAGAATCCACCTGCAATGCAGGAGACCTGGGTTTGTTCCCTGGGTTGGAAAGATCCCCTGAAGAAGGGGAAGGCTATCTAATCCAGTATTCTGACCTAGAGAATTCCACAGACTGTATAGTTCATGGGGTTACGACTTTCACTTTCACTTTGTGCTAGGATGTGGGAATAAATCCCTACTAAACGCTATTTTAATTGTGCCATTAACGCTCATTCTTCTACAGTAACATCCTATAAGAACCCCACTGGTGGTCTTGCTGCATTCTAAAGAAATGACTTTTACTCACTAAAAGAATTCTTTCATTTACACAGCTCCTTAGATTCCTGCAGAGAACTTGCATCTTCACTGTCCCATTTGCTCTGGAATGCAAGTTGCCTTAATTTTCTGCAAGAGCAGCTCTAGCAATGGTTGGATAAGTCCCTGGACAAGCGTCAAACTCTCTACTCATGTACAGAATGAGCCCTGGGGAGTGAGGCCAGGACAGCATCTAAAATCTCATGATATTGGGATTACCCTGGTGGTCCAGTGGTTAAGACTCTGCACTCCCACTACAGGGCACATGGGTTCGATCCCTGGTCAGGAAACTAAGATCCCATGTGCCACATGGTGAGGCTGAAAGAAAATAAAATGATGGAGCATTTTAAAAATTAAATTAAAAATATAAAAATCTCACAATACCAAAATACAGTCTGTCAACAAGGGCAGAAAAAAGTTAACTGTTGTCTCAAGCTCTACAGACACTTCCTCAAGAAATCCTTTGGGAATCCTTGAGACCTGAAAGAATGAGAGATGTTTTTAAAAGGAGTTTGGCTCTGGAAGTGTCCTCCCAAGAAACAATAGAGACAGCAAATGAGCCTTTGGTTCAGGACATCCCAACAAGTGTGATAAAGAACAGACTGTTAATAGTGGATAGACTTATGTACTGTGATTGTCACTGGTCGAAACACTTTTGATCACTTTTAGGTGTAGACAGTTGCGAGGAAGAGCCCTCCTGGCTTGCTCTGTGCTAGCCAAGAGGTCACTATGTCAATGGTTCTCTTCTAATAAGACCTTCTGGGCCTACCCTACCTAAAATTTACACCCCACTGACATTTCAAATCCTTTTTCTTGCTTTCTATTTTGATTCTCGGCATTTTTCTTACATGTGATACATAAAACTACTTTTTTCATCTTGTTTATTATCTGTTTCCTCAATGGAACGTTCAGGTCTTTGAGGAAGGGAGTCTGTCTCTTTTGTTCAGCGATACATCCTTACCACCTGGAGCAGAGCCTGGCCCAGAGCTGAATGAGTTCAGAAATGAAGCGAACATGTAGAGGTACATGCATAGAACATTCTAAAAAGCAAATTCTATCTCAGTGAGTGAAAAAGCAGCAGCCAAGGAGACAGAACCCTAATAAGGCTCACATAAATGAGAAAAAGAGAATTACTCTAAGTTGGGGAAAAAAAATGCACGTTCAAGATCGAGATCGAGATTCATTAAAAAGGAAAACAAAACGAACCAGGCTAAAAGCAAATACTGGTCATCTCATCACTAAAGTTAGCAACCATGGCTAACTGTCATATTTCCTTCTAATCTTTTTTAAAAAAGAGATTTAACATATCTGAAATCCTACTAACTATATAATATGTATTAATTTTTTCCACTTAATGATTTAACTCTTTGCTTAATATTACTTGATTTTCACTGACAGGAGGACCTAAATCAAGTGAAATTTACTTGGGACCTCGGGGCCTTGCACCAACCCCTGTGAGTCTCAAAGTCAGAATGAAGATGCGTTTTAGAATTATAAGTTCAAAGATGGCACAGAGGGGCTTCCCTGGTGGCTCAGTGGTAAAGAATCCACCTGCCAATGCAGGAGACACGGGTTCAATCCCTGGTCTGGGAAGATCCCACATGCCACAGAGCAACTAAGCCCATGTACCACAACTATTAAGCCTGTGCTCCAGAGCCCAGGAACTGCAGCTACTCAAGCCCGAGCACTCTGGAGCCTGTGATCTGGAACAAGAGAAGCCACTGCATCGAGAAGCCTGCACACGGCAAAGAAGAGCAGCCCCCGCTCACTGCAACGAGACAAAAGCTCACACAGCAACAAAGACCCAGCACAGTCAAAAGTCAATAAATTTACAAAAAAAAGACTAGAAAGAAATTTTTTAAACAAGATAATGAGATGTTAAAAATGTAGCCCCAAACCACCCTGGGCACACGGAAGACTACATTTCCCAGCCTCCTCTGGAGTTGGCTGTGGCCATGTGACTGAGTTTCAGCCAGAGTGACCTGCAACATTTCCAGGTCTGATCCAGCAGAACCTTGCATCTGTGCTACTCCACTGTTTTCCCCTCCTGCCAACTGGAATGCTATCAGCAATGTGGCCTTTGGATATGGCAGGGCCATAAAATGGGAGGAGCCTTGAATTCCTCACTCAATGGAGGAGTCACCTGCTAATCAGAAACATCCACCCTGAATATGAGCAAAAAATAAACTTCAGCGGCATTTGAGCCATTACACATTCTTGAGTCTATTTATAGCTGCAGTCTAGCCTACATTTACCTAATGAGTGTGCTGTGTGCTTAATCGCTCAGTCGTGTCCGTCTCTTTGTGACCCTTTGGACTGTAGCCTTCCAGGCTCGTCTCTCCATGGGATTTTCCAGGCAAGAATACTGGAGTAGGCTGCCACTCCCTCCTCCAGGGGATCTTTCTGACTCAGGGATCGAATTCACATCTCCCATGTCTCCTGCACTGGCAGGCGGATTCTTTACCCCACTGAGCCATCAGGACATTTACCTAACAGAACTCTCATAACCTTTATTTTCTGTAACAGAATAAAAAAGCTTATCAGTCACTATGACAAAGACATTGACACAGGTGAATATATTAACTTGTTCATTTAACAAGCATTTATTAAATGTCTACTATGTGCCAGGCATGTGCTGAGCATCACAGCAACATTCAAATGTACTAACACATTATTGATCGGGAGATTTTTGCAGAAGCTAATGCCTGTGGCTGGTGATTTATTTTGCAAGTGAAGACTGAAAGTCTCCAGTCAGTAATGTTTGGGTAACAAAAGACCTATTTATACATCTCTGGCCAATAATGTGTTACACTTCCTTATTTTTCTTCATGAAAGAGGCACAGGACAGGGACTGTCCTTCCCTGGCCCTACCTCTAGTTCTGTTACCATGTGCCCGGAATACTGCTCACCTGCTGGCTTACAGACTGCAGTTCCTCTGGCTTTCCTCACGAGAGAGGTGGCTGAGGGGCCTCCAATATCACCCATCCTCAAAGGCTGGAAAACGAGCTGCGGGAGAGAGTGGAGTGGGGCTCCAGTGCCTGGCCCGTGAGGCCTGTACTAGGAAAGCTGGCCGAGCCGGCTGTCCAGGGGCACGACTAGGGCAGCTGACCTGAAGGCAAACAGGGCTGCTGCTCACACATGCTTCACATCAGGATCCAGAGCCTGAATGGAGGGGAATCTCAAAGCAGTCGCATAATTGGGTTTTGCTCGGGCCTCGCCAAAACACACAGGCCCACATTTCCAAGAGGCGAGTAATAAACTCGATTGGGCCTTCATCCAGGATTTCTGCCTTTTGGCAGGCCAGCGCTGGTGCAAAGGAAGTAAGGGGCCGGGTCTGAGGAAGTGCTGTACAGCGTCCCTTACAGCCAGATATACCAGAATGTGCCCAATCCCTTAGCTGGAGTTCCTGCCATGCAGGGGACCAGCTGTGTTTCTTACTGGAGAGAAAGGCTGCCCAAAGGACAAGAAGGGGGCACAACTCTGTCCCAAGGGCTCAACCTGAAATTCACACTAGGGTAGCTTGTCAGACAGAAAGGAAATCTGGAACGTTCCAGAAATGCCTCGCCCTCAGCCTTTCAGCAAAAAGAAACCCAACATTTCAATGCTCTTGTCAAAATTTATAGCTTTAACCAATGCTGCCAAACCCACTTTATAATGTGAAGTCGAGCAAGCAGTGACCAATGCCAGGATATGTTTAAAAGCAGCAACAGGGATCTAACAGTGTTGTCATTGGGGGGACATTTGGTTCAAGGTGGCAGGCAAAGGGTAATATCCTCACCTGGACAGCGACTCACACAAAGCAGGCTTCTTGCTGAAGGGGCTCAGAGTGAATGCTAACACCAATTCGGACATGGATTCTCTGTGCAAACTGTGAGAAACTCACTTAACCTTGGTCAGCCTCTCCCCCAGCCCCATGAGAGGAAACATGGTACAGGAAGTCAGGTCAAATACTTGGAAAATGGCTCCAGCTGGGTCTCAAACATTACAGTATTGTCAACTGAAAGAAATCCCTGCCCAAGAACAGGAGCTCATTCCTTCCAACACTAGTTGAGAGCCTACAGCATGAAAAAGGAATAAAAACCCAATGATAAGGTTCTGTGGAAGTGGAATGTAAGTAGTAAGGTAAAGCAAAAAAAGAGGAGGGGAAATCAGAAAGATTCATCTTCTATTGTTTTAGTTATTAACTTGGAGAAAAAGCTTGGACAAATCCCCAATAAACTCAGAGACCCTTGGTTTTCAGTATGCCATGAAAGGGCTGAATTAGAGAAATTTGAGAGTGTCTTTATAATCCCACCTAATCATGTGGCCTAAGTGTCCATCTGAAAATGCTTCATTTGCATAATGTTAAGAGAGCACGCTTTCAACACAGGTAACAGTGAAACACACCGAGGCTACCAGAAGCACTCATGAATTTAGTTTTAAGGCCTTTAAGCAAGTACACAGAAACTGTAACAAAGTTAACCTAGTGGCTTCAGCTCAGCTAGGAAGGTAACATTCCCTCACTGACAGCAACTAGAGTGGGGCAGAAACAAGATCCAGGTCAGTGACTGTGAGCCACTCAGCTGTCTCAACTATATCTTCCTTGGGCTTCCTTCCAGGTCTTTGCCACTGGCCTTCCTCCCCACATCCCCGGCCCCTGCGGAAAGCCCTTACATTAGGGGGATGCACGTTCCTTTCTTCCTTACCTTTCAGTAACCCCGATTTCAATGGAAGATGTGACCTAAAACTGAAAGTGTCTGCCTGCCAACCTGAATCCTTAACTAGAAATGATGAGATACCAACAGAAATCACTGGAACGATCAAAGGCGAGATATTCACAGCTTAGAGGCCGAGGACCACTCACGTGCCACGTCCAGCTTCACATTTCCCACGGTCCATGCTCCACAGGCACCGGTTTGTTTTTTACAGAGCAGAATAAACAGTTAAATTAACTACAAAGACTCCAGACAGCACATGTCTGTGGCATGAAGGAAATCAGGCAGGGGTTGCAGACTGGGTTAAAAATGATCAGCTGTGCCTCTGTGTAGTTCTTTGTGATACTCAGGTTGTTGATAGTATTTAAGATGAGTCAATATTTAGGCTGCTGCTGGTATCAGGAAAGTTCACACAGGCCAATTCAGAGCAGTAAGGTTAGGCTTTTCTCTCTCAGTCATTATTTTATGTTGTTATTTTTTTCTATTAGTCATTATTTTTATTCAAAACAATAACAAGAGCTAATACCACAGTGTTTATTATATGGCAGACATGGTCCCATCCTTTACACAGAGTAACTCATTTAACCCTCACCAGAATCTTTCTGAGGCAGACTACTATTTTTATACTCATGTAACAGAAGAGGAAACAGGCTTAGAAGAATCAAGTCGCAGGACTTCCCTCGTGGTCCAGCGGCCAAGATTCCGCACTCGCCATGCAAGGGGAAAACCATCCCTGGTGGGGGAACTAGATCTCATGCACGTGTCAGAGCTGAGAGTTTGCATGTCACAACTAAAGATACCACGTGTCTCAACTAACAGACATGTCTCAACTGGGCACAGCCAAATTTAAAAATAAGAAGAATCAAGTAACTTGCTCGAGGTCACACAGCTCATTAAAGGCAGTGGCAGGGTCTGAACTCAGGAATGAGGCTCTGGAGTTCGCACTTAGAACCATCACACAAAACTGCTCACAAAATCAAGGCCCGCGTTCTTTCCACCTCCGCTGAGCCCTCAGTAACTCCTGGATTCACAGCTGTGCTCCTACTCAATAGGCACTCTCAACAAACCCTCTACTTCAGAAAAAATACACAGGCCCCTCAGGTGTGGCTGGTCTGTGCCCGGCGCCCTCTTTTTAAAAATCTGCCTAGTTCCCCCTGTTCTTCCAAAACAAATGCCCCCAGGGCTCTTGCTACCTCAGGGGCCTCACTCTCAGAATTCACCTTGTATCCTTTATCCACCACCTCTTCTCTCCTAACTCTTCACCCTCAACCCACTAGCCTGTTCTAATGTACTACCCACAACCCCCCCCCAAAAAAAACCCAAATTTCATTTGATTTTCATCCACTTTTAATTCCATAGTATCAATTTCTGCATCTGAGTAACAAGGGCCTTGGACCAGAAGTTCTCCCAGGTCCTTCCAGTTCTGACATCTGCTTCTTACTGGAGAGATTTCCTGGAACAAGTTTAGTTTCTCCACTGTCCCCCTGAAGCCCCGAGGTTAATTTTCTTCTGAGACTCTCAGCTGGTCCCACAGCTGGCAACACTCCCCTCTCTCCATTCATTTCCCAAATCCCAGTTTTCCTAGAAGACGTGACTTTAGCCTCACCCAATCCAGAATATTAGAATCTTGAACTCTCCCAGGCCTTCGGTTGTGAACCACAACTGAGTACTCCACATCGATGGCACCAATCTTTCATCTTGCTGTTCTGGTATCTTCGTCCCCTCACCTAGATGAAGCTCTCAGCGAGCAGGGACCATATTACACTTCTCTATCACCATTAAAGCCGCTCACTCTAGGTCAGCTGACAATAGCTGCTTGGCCATTCTGGCTGGCTGGCTGAGGGTCATCCTGAAGCTACTAGGGAAACTAGTGGTCAATGGACAAGACTCTCTGGTGTGAAGGAAGACACCCCTAGCTTTCACTCCTCTCTGATAAAACAAATTCCCATCAACTTTTTATTCAAGAGCATCATCCAAATTTAGTAATAGGAAAGCCCAGCTAACTTCTTGGTTTTCTTCTCTCTGAATCAGCAATGGTTACAGCCACATTTCCCTCTGAGCCAAACGGAAGTGATCCCAAGCGCTGCAGCTTTCAGAGCTTCTGGCTGATCCAGGTTCTACTTCCACTAATACACATTCTCCACGGTTATTAGGTTCCCTGACTTTTCCACACATATAGCATTATGTTACTTCCTTACACTTGCAACCCAATTTCCAGGAAACATCTGGAATAATATAAGCGAGCTGGTGTTTGATCAAAACGACATCCTCTGCTTTATTCCTTTGGAAGTGACTAATTTCAACCCTGGGGTTTGAAGTGAGTGCACACAGACACATGTGTTTCAGGAGTTTGCACCAAGAGAGATGACACGTCTCCGCTGAAAACCTGCAAACTGTGCTCACCTCTCTGGCCCTAAGAGAGCTAATGAGGCACTGCTCGTACCGGGCCTGCACTCTCTGCTTGGCAACAATTCTGGCCACTACTGATGGCTCAAAGTGAATTCCAAGGCTCCTCAAACGCAGAATTTTAAACTTAGTTTAACTGTCTTTAATGAACGCTCCACAGCACTGGTGCTCAACCCTGGGTACTTGTGAGAATTATCCAGAGGGTGTTCATGAACACCAAGGCCTGGCTTTCTCCCTCCCCGACCCACCTCCCTTCAAAAGTTTCCATCTAACTGGTTTGGAGTGAAATCAACATGTCACTTAAAAGCATCTCAGCTATATTGCATGAATGAAGGTGATATTTTAAGTATGATAATGGTACTCTGGCTGTGTTTTCAAAAAGGAGTTTTTGTCAATGGAAAAACTGGTTTAAAAAAAAAAAATCTCCATTTAGTTAATGGTATTGTACCAATGTGAATTTCCTGGTTTTGTCATTGTGCTAAGGCTTTGTAAGATGCTCGCTTTAGATAAAGTAATGAGAGACATATAAGGGATCCTCTGAATTATGTTTTGAACTGTTCTCTAAGTCTGAAAGTAATTCCAATTAAACAGTTTTTTAAAGTGGTCCTCTATTTTTAAAGACATATATGCTTAAACATTCATGAATGAAATAATATGCCTGAGATTTCCTGCAAAACAGACCAGTTGGGGAGGTGGAAGGGAGTGAGTGGGGGTGTGGATGAAACAGGGGTCTTCACAAGTTGATGCCTGTCGTAGCTGGACAGGACAGGACAGTAGCAGTGAGGAGAGGAAAGGCCCCAGTATTTGTCTGCTTCAGTGTCTGTGTAAAGGTTTCCACCATGTATACTGGTGTGAAAATTCCCAGGTGATTCTAACACTCACTCGGGCCCAAGAAACCACTCTGGAGTTGAGAGTGTGGTATAATGAACTCTGTCTGTCTGGTACTATCAACTACAAAATACTCTGCCCGGATCTTTGACAGTGAGCTAGTCACTTGATCTTTGACAGTGAGCTAGTCACTTAATCTTTCTGTACCACATTTTCCTAAACCATGAAGTGACAGGTATGGAGTAGAGGACCCTATCAAAAAGAAGACAGGAAACAGTAAAATGTTGATTTATTCTAAAATCTGAAAATTAATGACATAGTTAATTTCTAACACAGTCAAAAATGGTAAGGTCTTGCGTCTACAGAAGCACTTCCCAAAGAAGGCTCTGAAAAACACCACTCCTGGGACTTCCCTGGTGGTCTGGTGGTTAAGAATTTCCCTTCCAATAGAGGAGACTCAGGTTCAATCCTTGGTCAAGGAACTAAAATCCCATTACCATGCAGGGCAATTGGGCCCACATGCTGCAGTGAGGAGCCTGCATGCCGGAATGAAGATCCTCCAAGATACAACTAAGACCCAACGCAACCAAATAAATACTGTTGTTGTTTTGAGACAGAGAGAGAGAGAAGTTAGAGGTATGTGTACTGTGAAGATGCTAAAGATCAACTTAAAAAAAAAAAGACTATTCATATAAGATGTTAACAGATGCTACCCAAGAAAAGGGTTCCAAAATCAAATAAGTTTGAAAAGTGCTTATGTTCTTTACTGTAACATTGCAAAGAACTTTTAATAAGATAATATGCATTGGGAAGGGATGGAGCCAAAGCAAAAACAATACCCAGTTGTGGATGTGACTGGTAATAGAAGCAAGGTCCGATGCTGTAAAGAGTAATATTGCATAGGAACCTGGAATGTCAGGTCTATGAATCAAGGCAAATTGGAAGTGGTCAAAGAGGAGATGGCAAGAGTGAACGTGGACATTCTAGGAATCAGCGAACTAAAATGGACTGGAATGGGTGAATTTAACACAGATGACCTTTATATCTACTACTGCGGGCAGGAATCCCTCAGAAGAAATGGAGTAGCCATCATGGTCAACAAAAGAATCCAAAATGCAGTACCTGGATGCAATCTCAAAAATGACAGGATGATCTCTGTTTGTTTCCAAGGCAAACCATTCAATATCACAGTAATCCAAGTCTATGCCCCAACCAGTAACGCTGAAGAAGCTGAAGTTGAACGGTTCTATGAAGACCTACAAGACCTTTTAGAACTAATACCCAAAAAAGATGTCCTTTTCATTATAGGGGACTGGAATGCAAAAGTAGGAAGTCAAGAAACACCTGGAGTAACAGGCAAATTTGGCCTTGGAATACGGAATAAAGCAGGGCAAAGACTAATAGAGTGTTGCCAAGATAATGCACTGGTCATAGCAAACACCCTCTTCCAACAACACAAGAGAAGACTCTACACATGGACATCTCCAGATGGTCAACACCAAAATCAGACTGATTATATTCTCTGCAGGAAAAGATGGAGAAGCTCTATATAGTCAACAAAAACAAGACCAGGAGCTGACTGTGGCTCAGATCATGAACTCCTTATTACCAAATTCAGACTTAAATTGAAGAAAGCAGGGAAAACCACTAGACCATTCAGGTATGACCTAAATCAAATCCCTTACGATTATACAGTAGAAGTGAGAAATAGATTTAAGGGCCTAGATCTGATAGACAGAGTGCCTGATGAACTATGGAATGAGGTTCGTGACATTGTACAGGAGACAGGGATCAAGACCATCCCCATGGAAAAGAAATGCAAAAAAGCAAAATGGCTGTCTGGGGAGGCCTTACAAATAGCTGTGAAAAGAAGAGAAGCGAAAAGCCAAGGAGAAAAGGCAAGATATAAGCATCTGAATGCAGAGTTCCAAAGAATAGCAAGGAGAGATAAGAAAGCCTTCTTCAGCGATCAATGCAAAGAAATAGAGGGAAAGAACAGAATGGGAAAGACTAGAGATCTCTTCAAGAAAATTAGAGATACCAAGGGAAACTTCATGCAAAGGTAGGCTCAATAAAGGACAGAAATGGTATGGACCTAACAGAAGCAGAAGATATTATGAATAGATGGCAAGAATACACAGAAAAACTGTACAAAAAGGATCTTCACGACCCGGATAATCACGATGGTGTGATCACTCATCTAGAACCAGACATCTTGGAATGTGAAGTCAAGTGGGCCTTAGAAAGCATCACTACGAACAAAGCTAGAGGAGGTGATGGAATTCCAGTAGAGCTATTTCAAATCCTGAAAGATGATGCTATGAAAGTGCTGCATTCAATATGCCAGCAAATTTGGAAAACTCAGCAGTGGCCACAGGACTGGAAAAGGTCAGTTTTCATTCCAATCCCAAAGAAACACAATGCCAAAGAATGCTCAGACTACCACACAATTGCACTCATCTCACACGCTAGTAAAGTAATGCTCAAAATTCTCCAAGCTAGGCTTCAGCAATACATGAACCGTGAACTTCCTGATGTTTAAGCTGGTTTTAGAAAAGGCAGACGAACCAGAGATCAAATTGCCAACATCCACTGGATCATGGAAAAAGCAAGAGAGTTCCAGAAAAACATCTATTTCTGCTTTATTGACTATGCCAAAGCCTTTGACTGTGTGGATCACAATAAACTGTGGAAAGTTCTGAAAGAGATGGGAATACCAGACCACCTAACCTGGCTCTTGAGAAATCTGTATGCAGGTCAGGAAGCAACAGTTAGAACTGGACATGGAACAACAGACTGGTTCCAAATAGGAAAAGGAGTGTGGCAAGGCTGTATATTGTCACCTGCTTATTTAACTTATATGCAGAGTACATCATGAGAAACACTGGACTGGAAGAAACACAAGCTGGAATCAAGATTGCTGGGAGAAATCTCAATAACCTCAGATATGCAGATGACACCACCCTTGTGGCAGAAAGTGAAGAGGAACTAAAAAAACCTCTTGATGAAAGTAAAAGAGGAGAGTGAAAAAGTTGGCTTAAAGCTCAACATTCAGAAAATGAAGATCATGGCATCTGGTCCCATCACTCCATGGGAAATAGATGGAGAAACAGTAGAAACAGTGTCAGACTTTATGTTTTTGGGCTCCAAAATCACTGCAGATGGTGACTGCAGCCATGAAATTAAAAGACGCTTACTCCTTGGAAGAAAAGTTATGACCAACCTAGATAGCATATTCAAAAGCAGAAACATTACTTTGCCGACTAAGGTCCATCTAGTCAAGGCTATGGTTTTTCCAGTAGTCATGTATGGATGTGAGAGTTGGACTGTGAAGAAGGCTGAGTGCTGAAGAATTGATGCTTTTGAACTGTGGTGTTGGAGAAGAGTTTTGAGAGTCCCTTGGACTGCAAGGAGATCCAACCAGTCCATTCTGAAGGAGATCAGCCCTGGGATTTCTTTGGAAGGAATGGTGCTAAAGCTGAAGCTCCAGTACTTTGGCCACCTCATGTGAAAAGTTGACTCATTGGAAAAGACTGTGATGCTGGGAGGGATTGGGGGCAGGAGGAGAAGGGGACGACAGAGGATGAGATGGCTGGATGGCATCACTGACTCGATGGACATGAGTCTGAGTGAACTCTGGGAGTTGGTGATGGACAGGGAGGCCTGGTGTGCTGCGATTCATGGGGTCGCAAAGAGTCGCAAAGATTCAGTCATGACTGAGCGACTGAACTGAACTGAACTGAACTGATGCTTTGGGACTTTCTGAGGATGGTAATAAAATATGCAAGAAGTCTGACCTTCTTTGTATGGAACCAGTTTTACAGAACTTATCTTGGAAAATAATTCTCTAGATGAGTGGTTCCCAAATCCCATGTAATGGAGAATCACGTTCGTATCATTCAATAAGTTGATTAAAATAATGATTCACAGACCACATGCTAGGCCTACTGGAGAGGAGAGAAGAATTCAACACTAAAACAAAAACATCCAAGTGATTCTAATACATAGTCCTGTTTGGAACTTCCAAGTTCTGCTGACCATAATGTAGTAAAATAAGTCTAATATCGAAAAGGCCACATGCACGCTGATCAGTAAAAAAGGTCATATTTAATACTTTTACATATAAAAGTCTTTAGTCCATAAGAAAAGCATATATGCACACAACATGCCGTGGAGAGTAAATAGTAAAATAATGGAGGTACTGGCACATTTACATCTATCAGCAGAGTTAACAACTACTTTGTCACCTCAAGGATGTAGTGCTTCTGTTACTAACTGGTCATTAATTTGCAGTGATTCTCCACTTTCTCCCTGTGTGTTTCCTCATGTCCATCTTCTCCTGCCAGAGTCAATGACCAGGACCAATTTGTTAAACGTCAGGTAATGCCATTCACATACGTGGTTTCTCCAAGTTACAGCTCCTTACCTTCTCTTTATATGACATCACTTCAAGGTATCAGAAGAGAAATTCCTTCTTGACTGAAAATTTTTGTAAACATACTTACTTATACCTTGGTGCTCCCACAGCTGTGCGATGTGGTGGCCCAGTCAATGATATATTTAAATGTTTGAAAGAAGAATCCACTTATTGTTATTCATAATTGCTTAACATGTGTACCACACACTCTTTCATTTACTAAGTACTTTCACGTGAATTATCTTGTGTCTTTCTTCACAAAAACCCTGTGGGTTAAGTAGGCACAATTGTTTTTATCTAACCAATAAGAATCACTGAGCTCTTCCTGCTGACACAGTGAAAAATATAATTGAGGAAGATGTCAGATGCTTTGCTCCCAAAGAACTGATACTTGACTGGAGTATCACTTCTCAGTATCAGTATATAAAATATAAACTACACATAGGAAAGAGCTGAAGTGTCAGTCAAAGCAAATTAGTATGGCAGGACTTCACACATACTAACAACAGTTAACACATACTGAGCAATTTAATCTTCACTCAACCCTTCGGGAGATGAAGAGGTAAGGTGAAGTCGCTCAGTCGTGTCCGACTCTTTGCAACCCCGTGGACTGTAACCTACTAGGCTTTCCCATCCGTGGGATTCTCCAGGCAAGAATACTGGAGTGGATTGCCATTTCCTTCTCCAGGGGATCTTCCCGACCGGTTACTACTATTAGACCCATTTTTCATATGAGGAAACTGAGACCAAGAGAAGGGAGGTAATCTTTCCAAGCAAATAAATGGAGAACCAGGATTCAAACTTCAGATTAGTGTACTCCATAGATCACTCTTTTCCATCACCACATTTTACTGGTGGGAAAGCCAATGTTCCCAAAGTCATGGGGACAAATGTCAAGACATCGAAACAGAAAATGACTACTTCCCAAAAAAGTGGGGTCAGTGGTGCTACACCCCAGGAGAAGAGGACCCAGGAGTCACAGGGAATCACAAGACTGAGTCAGCCATGCTACTTTCTCGCGATCCATTACCTCTTTGATTCGTTTCACCAAAGCGTTCTGGTCGAAAGCCACGGCCTCAGCGCACTGATGGAGGTGGTCCTGGTAGCGGAGACAGAGCTGCAGCACTTGCTGGGAGTCCAGTTTCTCCAGTTTGGCATTTGTTGGGGAAGTCTGGCCACTCAACAGCCCTTCAAAGCAGAAGAAAAGAAAAAAAAATGAAATGAAAAATTACTAGTAAACTTGTGAATAAAGTAGTTTAAAAACAAGTTCACGGAAGATAGAGTAAGAGGTTTAAACTTAACCTTGCATCTTTTCTCGTGTGCTGGTGACAGTCACAGCAACCATCATTTACGGAGCGTCTGGTAGGAACCAAGCACTTGGCAAAGTGCCTCCTGGGCATTATTTTTCAGACTTATAATTGCCCAGGAAAGTAAATGACCATTAGCTGCATTTTACAAGTGAGGAACCCAAGATGCAGAGAGGTTAAGTAACTTACCTAAAGTCACACAGTAAATGGTTTCCATAAGACACAGCACCTGACCTTATGGCACTACTTTAAGATATTAAGAATATAAATCCCTTCTTGACCAAAAGAACTTTAAAATGGTTGTCTGAGAAACAGAAGAAAATATATATAAGGAAACTATTAGGAAATACAAACATGAAGACATTTAAAACCTGAGCAGGATGTCCACTAACATGCCATGAGCCTCATCCTTTACATTTTCTTCCAACATTAGTTTAGCTGGATAACTATTAAATTCCCTTAAATTTGAACAGGACATTATTTTTCAAAGCCTTTCACACAGAATTACCTTACCTTTCTTTAAGGTGTACAGACCAGGATAATTATTAGTATTTATTTGAAACATGAAATATCAGTTAAAGAGCTTAAATGACATACTAAGGGTCACACAACAAAGTCCTGACCAGAACACAAGTCCCCTGATTTCTGATCAAGTGCTTCCTTCCAACTCAAAGGTTCACAAACTTTTTGGTGTCAGGACATTTTGATCCTCCCAGAAATTATCGAGGACCCCAAAGCACTTGTGTATGTAGTTTAAAGCAATATTCAAAGCTGTTAAAAATTAAAACTGAGCAGAGGGAGGAGAAAGTGAGAATCGAGAGTAGCACTGAGACATATGCATTACCGCATGTAAAACAGATAGATAGCCAGTTAGAGGTTGCTGGTGTAACTCAGGGAGCTCGATCTGGTGCTCTGTGACAACCCAGAGGGGTGGGATGGGGTGGGAGAAGAGAGGGAGGGGACATATGTATACCTATGGCTGATTCATGTTGCTGTATGGCAGAAACCAACACAACATTGTAAAGCAAATGTCCTCCAATCAAAAAGTGAAAAAAAAAAAAAAAACCAGAAAATTCTTGAACACTTATCATTTTTAAAAATAATATTACTCAGCTATTAAAAAGAATGCATTTGAATCAGTTCTAATGAGGTAGATGAAACTGGAGCCTATTATACAGAGTGAAATAAGTCAGAAAGAAAAACACCAATACAGTATATTAATGCATATATATGGAATTTAGAAAGATGGTAATGATGACCCTATATGCAAGACTGCAAAAGAGACACAAATATAAAGAACTGACTTTTGGACTCTCTGGGAGAAGGCGAGCGTAGGATGATTTGAGACAGTAGCACTGAAACATGTATATTAACATATGTGAAGAGATCACCAGTCCAAGTTCGATGCATGAAACAGGGCACTCAAAGTCGGTGCACCGGGACAACCCTAAGGGATGGGATGGGGAGGGAGCTGGGAGGGGGGTTCAGGATGCGGGACACATGTACACCCATGGCTAATTCACATCAATGTATGGCAAAAACCACTACAGTATTGTAAAGTAATTAGCCTCCAGTTAAAATAAATAAATTAATAATAATAATAATAACCCCATATGTGTTAATGTAAATAACATATTTTAAAGGATATAACTACTTTCTCAAACAAAGAAGTGAGAAGAGTGGCATTCATTTACATTTTTGTAAGTCTTTTCACTGTCTTGGCTTCATAGCAAACAGCTAGAGTCTCAGACCTGCTTCTGCATTTAATATGTTGCTATTTTACATCATGAAGCCTCTGAAAAACTCTACTGTACACTTTTGTAAGAGGATGAGAGTAATTAACAATCATCTAAGTATTACTGTGAAAGTGGTTTTGACCTCTGAGAATTCCTACTGGGAGCCTGGGTATCTCACGCACCCTCTTCCACTCCCAGAGTGGTACACTCACACCAGAGCCAACGGCACAGGGCAGATCCGAAATACACATGAGAAGCGCACGCACCGGGCCCTGTTAGGATGGACTCGCGCACCCAGGCTTGTCTTGGGAAGCCTTCCCCACTGCTGCCTCCCAGCCACCAATGTCAAACCTCCACTGGTTCTGAGGAACTGGGGCGTAAGCCAAGTTCTTCATCCCCTAAAGAAGCTGGAGGCTGGCTGACCCGATGGAGCTGTTCCAGAGAATTCTCTCAGCTCCTCCTCTGGCCTGACAGCAGAGTGCGCGCTGCACCCCGCAGGGCCCTGCTCCCCCACCTCCACTGCCGACCCTGGCAAGGGACAGCCTGGAGCTCCTCAGAGCCTGCCTCCCCATAGGAGCTTTTGACAGGGTTGACTTTGGCAGAAATAAGGATTTATGTTTTAGATCTGACGTTTTTATTGAGATCCTGTGTACAGATCTTGTGTATTCCTTCACCTAGCTTCTCCCAAAGGCAACATTTTGCAAAGCTATAATACAGTATCACAGTCAGGACACTGACTTGGGTAGGACCCACTGATCTGCTCAGATATCCCCACTTTACTTGGACGTGTGTTTAGCTCTGTACAGTTTTTTCATATGCGTAGGTTTGGGTATCACTACCACAGTCAGATATGGAGCCATTCCAACACCACCAGAAGTTCTGTTGCTTTTTATAACCACAACTACCCCTCTTCCATCCTCAGCTCCAACAACCACTAATCTGTTCACCATTTCTAAACTTTTGCCATTTCAAAAATGTTCAAAAAGGGAAAAATCCAAAATGTAACCATTTGGGATTGACTTTTTTCACTCAACATAATCCCCCAGAGATTCATTTACTTGTTGCATGTATCAGTAGTTCGTTCATTTTAATTTCTGAGTAGTCCTCCATGGTATGTATCACCCAGAGTTTGGTTAACTATTCACCTGTTGAAGGACATTTGGGTTGTTTCCAGTTTGGGGCTATGACAAAACAAAGATGCTATGGACAGTCGCCATACGGGTTTTTCTTTTTTTTTTTTTTTCCGGGTTTTTCTGTAAACACAGATTTTCATTTCTCTGGGATGCATGCCCAAGAGTACAATTGCAAAACAAAACAAAGGGTACAGTCAGCAAAGACAAGACCGGGAGCTGACTGTGGCTCAGATCATGAACGCCTTATTGCAAAATTCAGACTTAAATTGAAGAAAGTAGGGAAAACTTCTAGACCATTCAGGTATAACCTAAATCAAATCTCTAACACTTATACAGTAGAAGTGAGAAATAGATTCAAGGGATTAGATCTGATAGAAAGAGTGCCTGAAGAACTATGGACAGAGGTTCTTAACACTGTACAGGAGGTGGTGATCAAAACCATCTGCAAGAAGAAATGCAAAAAGGCTAACTGGCTGTCTGATGAGGCCTTACAAATAGCTGAGAAAAGAAGAGAAGTGAAAGGAAGAGGAGAAAAGGAAAGATATACCCATCTGAATGCAGAGTGCCAAAGAATAGCAAGGAGACATTAGAAAGCTTTCCTGTGAACAATGTAAAGAAATAGAGGAAAACAACAGAATGGGAAAGACTAGAGATCTCTTCAAGAAAATCAGAGATACCAAGGGAACATTTCATGCAAAGATGGGCACAATAAAGGACAGAAATGGTGTGGACCTAACAGAAGCAGAAGATGTTAAGAAGAGGTGGCAAGAATACACAGAAGAACTACACAAAAAAAACTCTTAATGACCCAGATAACCATAACGGTGTGGTCACTCAACTAGACTAGTCATCTTGGAGTGAGAAGTCAAGTGGGTCTTAGGAAGCATCACTGCAAACAAAGCTAGTGGAGTTGATGGAATTCCAACCGAGCTATTTCAAATCCTATAAGACAATGCTGTGAAAATGCTGCACTCAACATGCCAGAAAATATGGAAAACTCAGCCGTGGCCACAGGACTGGAAAAGATGTTTTCATTCCAATCCCAAAGAAAGTCAATGCCAAAGAACATTCAAACTACCACAAAATTGCACTCACTTCATGTTAGCAAAATTCTCCAAGCCAGGCTTCAACAGTATATGAACTGAGAATTTCCAGATGTTCAAGCTACATTTACAAAAGGCAGTGGAATCAGGAACCAGTGGAATTGCCAACATTCGTTAAATCATCAAAAAAGCAAGAGAATTCCAGAAAAACATCTACTTCTGCTTCACTGACTACGCTAACACCTTTGACTGTGGGAATCACAACAAACTGTGGAAAACTCTTTAAAGAGATGGGAATACCAGATCACCTGACCTGCCTCCTGCGAAACTTGTATGTAGGTCAAGAAGCAACAGATAGAACTGGACATGAACAATGGACCTGTTCAAAATTGGGAAAGGAGTACGTCAAGGCTGTATACTGTCACTCTGTTTATTTAACTTCTGTGCAGAGTACATCATGTGAAATGCCAGGCTGGATGAAGCACGAAATGGAATCAAGATTCTCAGGAGAAATATCAATAACCTCTGATATGCAAATGACACCACCCTTATGGCAGAAAGTGAAGAACTAAAGGGCCTCTTGATGAAAGTGAAAGAGGAGAATGAAAAAGCTGGCTTAAAACTCAACATTCAAAATACAAAGATCATGGCATCCAGTCCCATCACTTCATGGCAAATAGATGGGGAAACAGTAGAAACAGTGACAGATTTTATTTTCTGGGGCTCCAAAATCACTGCAGATGGTGACTGCAGCCAGGAAATTAAAAGACACTTACTCCTTGGAAGAAAAGCCATGACAAAACGAGACAGAGTATTAAAAAGCAGAGACATTACTTTGCCAACAAAGGTCCATTTAGTCAACGCTATGGTTTTTCCAGTGGTCACGTATGGATGTGAGACTTGGACCATAAGGAAGGCTGAGTGCTGCAGAACTGATGCTTTTGAACTGCAGTGCTAGAGAAGACTCTTGAGAGGCCCTTGGACTGCAGGAAGACGAAACCAGACAATCCTAAAGGAAATCAGTCTTGAATATTCATTGGAAGGACTGATGCTGAAGCTGAAGCTCCAATAGTTTGGCCACCTGATGCAAAGAGCCAACTTATTTAAAAGACCCTGATGCTGGGAAATAGGAGGAGAAGGAGACGACAGAGGATGAGAAGGTGTGATGGCATCACTGATTCAATGTACATGAGTTTGAGCAAGCTCCTAGAGATGGTGAAGGACAGGGATGCCTGGCATACTGCAATCCATGAGGTCGCAAAGAGTCAGACACGACTAAGCAACTGGACAGCAACAACAATTGCTGGGTTGCATGACAACTACATGTTCAGTTTTATAAGTAACTGCCAAACATTTTTCTAGAGTGTCCATCCTGAGAAAATGTGGGGTTTTTCAGACCACTAAAATCTCCTAACAAAGTTATCAATGGCTACGCCACTACTGACAAAGAATACAGTTCCAGGAATGCAGACTTGGAAAGAAAGGCACCTAGAGCATTTTGTTGTCAATCTAGGACTGAAGTCGTAGAAAGACTGAAGACAAACTGTGAGAAGAGGAATTAAATGATTCTGTGCCATCAAAAGTGGGCCAGGATTTAAAAAAAAAAAAAAGTGGGCCACGATAACACAAAGACCATAAAGGAAACATTGACATATCCAAAAGATAAAAATCAAGATTCCTCATGGCAAAAAGCAGTGTAAGCTAAAACAAAACAGAAAACCTGCAAGAAATATTTGCTACATGTAACATAAACGGTAAGCTTCCTATTAGATAAAGAGCTCCTAGAAACTGGCAAGCAAAAAATCAGCAAAAGCAAGTCAGACAAAGGATATGAATGGCATTTCACAAAAAAGTAAATACCGATGCCACAACAATAAGATGCAAAAGTTCACTCATAATAAGAAAAATAGAAAAGAAGACTTCACTGGAAGTGCATTCTTCTCTCAAACTGGTAAAAATCCAAAAGTGTGATTAGAAACTCTGTGGGTGGAACTATGAAGAAACAGGCATTGCTGACTTGTATGTAAGCTGCTAATGTCATCATAGAGGGTGATTTGGCAAAGATATCAATTTATGCAGTTATAAATGCATAAAGCCATTAATGCAGCAATTACTCTAATAAGAATTTATACGTTAGCACACATGCTAAATGATGTATCATTATTTAAATGATTAGTCATTGTAGCAGTGACTATAATAGTAAAAGGAGAGTGAATACCTCAATATCCATCAAGGGAGCTTGCTATCAGTATCAATCAAGGTACATCCATAAATGGTAATACATGGCCATGGAAAAGAATGAAGATGGTCTATACGTGTGTGTGTTAGTCACTCAGTCACGTCCAACTCTTTGTGACCTCAGGGACTGCAGCCAACCAGGCTCCTCTGTCCATGGAATTCTCCAGGCAAGAATACTGGAGTGGGTAGCTGCTCCTTCTCCAAAGGATTTTCCAAACCCAGGCATCGAACCCATATCTCCTGCACTGCAGGCAGATTCTTTACCATCTGAGCCACTAGGGAAACCCAAGGTTTGTACATATTCACATGGAAAAATCTCCCAAGGATATGAAGTTATAAAAGAAAGGTATATAAAAAATGAAGAAAATACATTGCCTTGGTGAATTTATCATGTTCAAATTGTCTTATTAATATAGTAAAGTTTTTCTAGTGTATCTTGGCTTTTTCAGGTGATATCTTTAAAAAGACTTTTTTCATTTATGTATAATGTCTACAGTACTTATTTTATACCCCTATTGTATTTCTAAGACTCTCTTAGACAGTTAAATGTAAGTGGTAATTGCTGGAATCTCAATCAAGCTCTTGAATTAAAATGTGAAGATTTAAGTATTTTGCTGTTCATTGTGTAATTGCTATTGGTAGTTATTAAACAGTCTTTACCATATTTAAATAGTTTAATTATCAAGAATGGGGGACCTCCCTAGTGGTCCAGTGGTTTTGATTCCAGGCTAACAGTGCAAGAGGCCCGGGTTCAATCCCTGGTCAGGGAACTAGATCCCACATGCTGCAACTAAGATTCGGTGCAGCCAAATTAATTAATTAATTTAAAAAAAAAAAAAAGAGAGAGAGCAAGCTGAGGAAATCTTCAGGAGGAGAAAGGCTTCTCAGGGTCCCTGCTGTGCGTTTCCATATATACTTCAGAGTGAGGCCTGCTCTCAGCCTGCACCTGCTCCTCGAAGGTGAGTGAGGAAGATTCCAGAGCCTGCCCTGAAGAGTGGCGGGGAGGAGAGCTCCAGCCAGGGCTGGCCCATGGCACCAGAGGCTGAAGCAGAGGGCATCCAAACCAGCGACAGATCTTCAATCAAAACCCTGACCCTTCTTCCTACAAAAATGAGGGAAGTGGGGGGAAAGTTTGCTAAGTCTAGAAGGTACCCTAAGGTGTTCAAAGGAAGCCGCTCAGCAACTCCAAGGTCAGAGAAATTACACTTGAAGGGACTTCCCTGCTGGTCCAGTGGTTAAGACTCCATACTTCTAAAGCAGGGGGTATGGCTTCTATCCCTGGTTGGGGTACTAAGATCCCACATGCTGTGTAGCCAAAAAATAAATTAATTAATTAATTAAAATTTAAGAAAGAAAAGGAAATCACCCTTATAAACTGCAACTATACCCTCCCCTAAACACCTAAAAACAAAGCCCAGGTACACAGGTCTATTATCAGAATGTGCTTCTTAGACTCACAGGAATCTAAAAGAAACTGAAGGAGCAAGACAGAAAGAGGAAAAAAAAAAAAAAGATGGGCCACTTTTTCTACTCCTGAAGTTACAGAGCTCCAACAAGACAGGCTAGTCCTGCAGGCAATGAGAATAAAGTTTTCTGGGGTTCTCAAGTGTCAGGAACTCAGCTTCCCCATTCTGATGCCTGAAGCACCCCTATATCTTCTGATGAAAGGAGGAGAGCAGACAGAAATCTGGGTACATTCAGAAATGGTAAATTTTTTTCTTTTGCAGGAAACCATATATTGCCTGCCCTCCAAGAGGTTTTTATTTGGAATACATGTTCATTTAAAAAAATTGTTGATGCTTTAACTGTGTGCTCTCCTGCTCTGTCAACCTTTACGTGAACACAGCCAACCAGCAGCCCTCATTCACATTACCTGCCTGGCCTCTGAGGGCCTCTAGGCTTATACCTCTATTTTGAGTCTTACTTAAGAACTCCAGTGATAACCTAAACCCCTAGCTTAGGTAACAGACAATGAACCCTCTATACCCTTGAAATGATCTTTTGTATAGTTTTATAAATGCTCTTTATGGTTAAGTCTTTTTTTCCTTTTTTACATTTTATTACATAAATTTTCAAATATACAGAAAAGAAAAACTATATACCCAAATATGATCTAGAATCAGCCACTGACGTTTTATCACATCTATTAATACTTCATCCTTTTGTTGTCTTTTCCTAAGCCATTAAAAAATTAGCAGTCGTGACACTTCATCCCTGATATTCTATTCTTTTATGATTTATGGTTAGTTTTTCATGTTAAACAAAAGTTTCTAAACTATGTCTTCCTTACTGTGTTAGGGAACAGGGCCATTACCCTCAGCTTTCTAACTCTTCTTTAGCTTAACACAGTGATGTACACAACGTAGATGTTTATTGACCTAACGACGTGATTTAATAGATTCCATATTTGCAAATGGTAAATACTGAGACATACCCTAATATCCTGTTGAAACCACTCTGTTTACACAGGAATGAAGAGTGGGCTCTGGGGAATGGGTGAGGACCACGTCTGAGTATTACACAGATACAGCAACTTGCCATTTGTACCTACCTCTCTTTGTAAAGTGTTGAGTGGAAAAACCATCAGGGTTAGAAATTTGGAAAAGATTTTTGCTGAGAAATCTTTTTCTTTATGAAATGTCAGGTAGGAAAAAAAAAAGTTTTTCTAAAAGTATAGTACAGAGCCATATGGCTATTAACCTATGCTATTACCAAGCTGAATTCCTTGACTTTTAAAAACTTAGTTACTTTCAGGAGTAGAAATCAGTATTATGAGTAATAGCACTCAAATTTGGGAAATAGTATAACAAGCGTCATTTTCTTCTGCAGAACCAGAAAGCAGAAGCTATGTAACTTTGACAACAGCTATTGTGAAGGTACAACTAAGCAACAGATCTTGAGAAAGAAGATGGAACTGGAGGAATCAACTTGCCTGACTTCAGGCTCTACTACAAAGCCACAGTCATCAAGACAGTATAGTACTGGCACAAAGACAGAAATATAGATCAATGGAACAAAACAGAAAGCCCAGAGATAAACCCACACACATATGGACACCTTATCTTTGACAAAAGGGAGTAAAGACAATCTCTTTAACAAGTGGTGCTGGGAAAACTGGTCAACCACTTGTAAAAAAATGGAACTAGATCACTTTCTAACACCGCACACAAAGATAAACTCAAAACGGATTAAAGATCTAAATGTAAGACCAGAAACTATAAAACTCCTAGAGGAGAACATAGGCAAAACACTCTCTGACATAAACCACAGCAGAATCCTCTATGATCCACCTCCCAGAATTCTGGAAATAAAAGCAAAAATAAACAAATGGGACCTAATTAAAATTAAAAACTTCTGCACAACAAAGGAAAATATAAGCAAAGTGAAAAGACAGCCTTCCGAATGGGAGAAAATAATAGCAAATGAAACAACTGACAAACAACTAATCTCAAAAATATACAAGCAACTCCTGCAGCTCAATTCCAGAAAAATAAACGACCCAATCAAAAAATGGGCCAAAGAACTAAATAGACATTTCTCCAAAGAAGACATACGGATGGCTAACAAACACATGAAAAGATGCTCAACATCACTCATTATTAGAGAAATGCAAATCAAAACCACAATGAGGTACCACTTCACACCAGTCAGAATGTCTGCGATCCAAAAATCTGCAAGCAATAAATGCTGGAGAGGGTGTGGAGAGAAGGGAACCCTCCTACACTGTTGGTGGGAATGCAAACTAGTACAGCCACTATGGAGAACAGTGTGGAGATTCCTTAAAAAATTGGAAATAGAACTGCCTTATGACCCAGCAATCCCATTGCTGGGCATACACACTGAGGAAACCAGAATTGAAAGAGACACATGTACCCCAGTGTTCATCGCAGCACTGTTTATAATAGCCAGGACATGGAAACAACCTAGATGTCCATCAGCAGATGAATGGATAAGCAAGCTGTGGTACATATACACAATGGAGTATTACTCAGCCATTAAAAAGAATACATTTGAATCAGTTCTGATGAGATGGATGAAACTGGAGCCGATTATACAGAGTGAAGTAAGCCAGAAAGTAAAACACCAATACAGTATACTAACACATAGATATGGAATTTAGAAAGATGGCAATGATGACCCTGTATGCAGGACAGCAAAAAAGACACAGATGTGTATAGCAGACTTTTGGACTCAGAGGGAGAGGAAGAGGGTGAGATGATTTGGGAGAATGGCATTGAAACATGTATAATATCATGTAAGAATCGAATTGCCAGTCTATGTCCGATGCAGGATACGGCACGCTTGGGGCTGGTACATGGGGATGACCCAGAGAGATGTTGTGGGGAGGGGGGTGGGAGGGGGGTTCATGTTTGGGAACGCATGTACACCTGTGGTGGATTCATGTCAATGTATGGCAAAACCAATACAGAATTGTAAAGTAAAATAAAAAAGAAAAAAAAAAAGAAATCACCTCCCCACAAAATCAAGGATTTTTTACACTATTGGTCACAGAATATTTCAAAGTCAGAAGTACATAAGCCATGTGTATTATTTACCTAAACTCTAGATCCCAAAGGCATTCAGGTCTACAAACACCTGCCCATTTAAACAGGACCTTATGATGTGCGTTAGTGATCGATTCTTTTGCGGTATTCAGAAAAGCGTGCCCTCCATGACTGGTTCCCTGAGGAACTTTTATGTCCACCTCAGAGGCACACCAATCTCACGCAGGAGAAGCAGCCACCCAGAATGGCTACCATTATTGTTTTGGTTAATCCATGTGGCAGAAGAGACTGCAAGTGTAGACAGCCCCAGCGTAACAGCCAATCTATCACAGCTTTCAGTGTGGAGAGAATGCTCCCTCCTAATAATTTCTACCAGAGGCTCTAACTACCAGAGGGCCAAGAGCTTCCTCACTGAGGGAGTGCTACATACACACTGAATGTCCGTATCCCCCCAAAATACATGTGCTGAGACCTAATGTGAGAGTATGGGGAGGCAGGGCCTTTGGGGGTGATTAGGTCATAAGGCTGGAGCCATCACGAACGGGATTAGTGCCCTCATAAAAGAAACCCCAGAGGGTACGATTGATTCATTCACCATGTAGGGCACAGTAGAAAGACTGCCGGTTGTGAATGGAAGTGGTCCCTCACCAACACTGAATCTGCCAGCACTTTGATTGCAGACTTCTCAGCCCCCAGAACTGGGAGAAATAATTTTCTGCTGATTGAAGACATCCAGTCCATGATATTTTGTTACAGAAGCCCAAATGGACCAAGACAGGGAACATGGGGAAAGCTGATTTGAGTCCCATTATTTATGAACTGTGTAAACTTCGACAATTTACCTTATACCTCTGAGCCTCAGTTTTCTCATGTAAAATTGGGATAATAATCACTTCCCTTTCAGGATTTACCTAGCATACAGTAGGATCCTGGTAAATATCTATTCCGTATCATCTTCCCTGTCCTAAGACTCAGGAGGTAAAGGGGTACTCAGGCTTGGGGGGAATCAGCAGTCGGGCACAGAAAGCATTTCACCTCTCTAGGTTCAGGCACCCATCTGTCCATGGTAAATGCCCTGGTTTATGGTACTAAAGAAACAAGAACAGAGAATGTCAGCAACCCAAAGCAGATACAAGTTTTCCAAGTATGATCAGTACCTACAAATGAGAAACCTCACCATCTTCAAGGAATCCTATCCACTAATATGAACTTAAGTAAGTAAAGTCACTCAGTCGTGTCCGACTCTTTGTGACCCCGTGGACTGCAGCCCACCAGGCTCCTCAGTCCATGGGATTCTCCAGGCAAGAATACTGGAGTGGGTTGCCATTTCCTTCTCCAGAGGATCTTCCCAACCCAGGGATCGAACCCGGGTCTCCCGCACTGGAGGCAGACGCTTTAACCTCTGAGCCACCAGGGAAGCCCTTTTTACAATCTCCTCCACTTTTTCCTCCCAAAGAGTTAAGTAAAGGTTCAACTCATTATCCTTCTTCAATAGTCTCCAGGCTCAAAGCCTTACACTCTTGTTGAACTTACAGGGCAAGGAAGGGAGGCAGCTTGACAGAATGAAGAAAGTATAAGCTTTAGAATCAGACTGACTGGGAATTTGAATCCAGGAATTGCTGTTTACCACCTGTGTCATGGGAGGGTGGATGCTTAACTTCCTTGAACTCAAACCCTTCATCTGCAAATTAAATACTACCTACATTAAAGGAGTACTGAGAAAATTATACCAAGGTAAGCTGAGCACCGAAGAATTAATGCTTTTGAACTGTGGTGTTGGAGAAGACTCTCGAGAGTCCCTTGGACTGCAAGGAGATCCAACCAGTCCATTCTGAAGGAGATCAGCCCTGGGATTTCTTTGGAAGGAATGATGCTAAAGCTGAAACTCCAGTACTTTGCCACCTCATGTGAAGAGTTGACTCACTGGAAAAGACTCTGATGCTGGGAGGGATTGGGGGCAGGAGGAGAAGGGGACGACAGAGGATGAGATGGCTGGATGGCATCACCGACTCAATGGATGTGAGTCTGAGTGAACTCCGGGAGTTTGTGATGGACAGGGAGGCCTGGCGTGCTGCGATTCATGGGGTAGCAAAGAGTCGGACACGACTGAGCGACTGAACTGAACTGATGCCTGCCATAGTGTAAGGCACAGAGTAGGCACTCGATTCATGTTAATTTTCTCAATGTCCTCAATGTCCTCAAGTCCCCAACTACCAACTGTTGCTGTAATCAAATAAGCAGGGCCAATCCTACCATATACGAGTATCTGCTAGCACTGCCTTCTACATATACTATATACATCAGGACTGTGGAAAATAACAAAAAGGTGATCTCCCTCCTCAGGCAGATTACCAGAAGCAGCAGGACTTAAATACAAAGAACACAGAGGTGAACAGGGACTCAAATGAAAAGTAACAACAAAAGCCAGCTCAAAAATGGGCAAAGGACTTAAGTAGACGTTTCACCAATGATACAAGGATGTCACTAATCACATTAAAGATGCTCAATATCACTACTCATTAGGGAAATGCAAAACAAAACAAAACAAAAAACCACAATGAGATCCACTTGTAAGCGACGTAGCAGCTATTATCCAAATAATAGAAAATAATAAGTTCTGATGAGGATGTAAAATGTTTTGAAAACAATGTTTGAAAACATTGCTGAAATTGAAACCCTTAGGGGTTGCTGGAGAGAATGTACAATGGCACCCCCACTGTGGAAGACAATATGGTAGTTCCTTTAAAAATTAAACAGAGAGGATTCTGGGAAGATAGTAGAATGGGATGCACCAGGAATCCGTCTCTCCACCTAGACAACAACTGCACTGGCAGAATCTGTCTGATATAACTATTTTGGAACTCTGGAGTCTACTGAAGGCTTCAACTTCCAGGGGAAGGTCTGGACGGTAAACTGTGCTTGATTTCAGTCACTTTCAGCCTTTTAGCACAGCAGCATCTTACCATTCCCAAACCCCTGTGGCAGGCAGCGGAGAACAACTTACACACAGCTTGTAGGAGCCAGGCTGGGCAATAAGGAGCCTGTCCCTCCGAACACCAGGGGTCCAGGTTCTGATCACAAAGGGCAGACAAGGAGGCAGTGGCCACTCGTGGTACACACCCCATACTGTTGCAAGGCCTCTCACCCTCCAGCTGAAGTGATTTCTGGGGACTTAAAGTGCTGGCACCTTTTCTCTTCCCTTTCATTTTTCTCTTTTTTCCCCTTTTGGAGCTAGATATTAACATGAGAACATCTGGAGCTAGACACTGGCCATGAGAAAAATCAAAAGCAACCACATATATGGGAGAAATCAGAAATTCACTGTGTATGCCCAGGAAAGGTGCAGGCTTAGAAAAGATCTGGGAAGCCCTGCTCCTCAGCAGAGAGACAGCACAGTAGCAGAACACAAAGTTAACACACAAAAATCAGATGCACTTCTATATACTAACAATGAATAATCCAAAATGGAAATTAAGAAAACAATTACATTTACTGAAGTATGAAAAAAGGATACTTAGGAATTAACCAAGGAGACAAAGGATCTGTACAATGAACACTGCAAAACACAGGTGGAAGAAGTTGAAAAAGACATAAATAAGTAGAAAGAAAACTCATCTTTCTTGATCTAACAGACAAGATTATTAAGATATCAATATTACTTAAAGTGATCTACAGAGTCAATGCAATGCCTACTGAAGTTCCAACAGTTTTTGCAGAAATAGAAAAGCACATCCTAAAATTTACATGGAATCTCAAAGAAACCTCAATAAGCAAAACAATCCTAAAAAAGAAGAGCGAAAGTGGAAGACTCATACTCTGCGATTTCAAAACTTACTAAAAAGCTACAATAAACAAAACAATGTGCTACTGGCATAAACAGACATATAGATCCATGGAATAGAATAAAAGTCAAAGTGTTAGTCCCTCAGTCTTTTCTGACTCTTTGTGACCCCATGGACTGTAGCCCACCAGGCTCCTCTGTCCATGGAATTTTCCAGGCAAGAATACTGGAATGGCTTGCCATTTCCTTCTCCAGGGGAACTTCCTGACCCAGGGACTGAACCTGGGTCTCCCACATTGCAGGCAGGCTGTTCACTGACTGAGCCACCAGGGAAGTCCTATGGAATAGAAGAGAGAGCCCAGAAGCAAACCCTCACGTATGTGGTCGAATGGTTCCCTACAGTGGTGTGAAGACCATTGATGGGGAAAAGAACCGTCTTTTTAGGAAACAGTGATGAGAAAACTGGATATTCAGGTGCAAAAGAATGAAGCTGAATTCTTATCTAACACCACATACAAAAATTAATTCAAAATGGATCAGACTTAACTATAAAACTCTTTGAGGAAATGACAGAAGCTTCACAACATTGGATTTGGCAATGATTTCTTGGCTATGACATGAAAGATACAGACAACAAAAGATAAAATAGACAAGTTGGATTTCATGGAAATTTAAAAATTTTATGCAACAAAAGGCACTAACAACAGAGTAAAAAGGCAGCCTACAGAATGGGAGACAATATACACTAATCATATATATGATAAGGGGTTAACATTTAGAATACATTAAAAAAAAGACTCCTAAAACTCACATTAAAAACCAAACAGCTTGGTTCAAAAATGGTCAAAAGACTTGAATAGATATTTCTCCAAAGTATATATAAACAGCCAATAAACACATGAAACGGTCAAAATCACTTATCATATGGGACATGCAAATTAAAACTGCAATAAGATACTACCTCCCAGTCATTCGTAAGGCTACCATCAAAAAGGCAGAAAACAATAAGAGTTGCTGAGAACGTGGAGGAATTGGAATCCTCCAAAGTGTTTTTTGCATTGCTGATGGGAATTTAAAATGTGTAGTACAGTCACTGTGGAAAATAGCATGATAGTTCTTCAAAAAATTACTGTATGATTATCAGCAATTCCATTTCTGAGTATATACCTCAAAGAACTCAAAGCCAGGACTGAAAGTGATATTTGTACACTCATGTTCACAGCAGCATTATTCATCAGAGTTAAGAAATGGAAGCAACTCAGGCATCCATCAATAGGCTAATGGATATGCAGAAAGTGGTATATACATACAATGTTATATCATTCAGCCTAAAAAGGAAGGAAACTCTGACTTATGCTACAACATGGATGAACCCTGAGAACATTATGCTAATGAAATAAGCCAGACACAAAATGGCAAATATTTTATGATTCCACTTACATGAGGTACAAAGAATAGTCAAATTCATATAGAAAGAAAGAAGAATGGTTGCCAGTGGCTGAGAGAGGAGATAATAGGAAGTTACCCTTTAATGGGTACAGAATTTCAATTTTGGATGATGAAGTTATAGAGATGGATGGTGGTGATGTTGCATGATAATATGAATGTACTTTAGTTCAGTTCAGTTCAGTCGCTCAGTCGCATCTGACTCTTTGTGACCCCATGAATCGCAGGACACCAGGCCTCCCTGTCCATCACCAACTCCCAGAGTTCACTCAGACCCACGTCCATCAAGTCAGTGATGCCATCCAGCCATCTCATCCTCGGTCGTCCCCTTCTCCTCCTGCCCCCAATCCCTCCCAGCATCACAGTCTTTTCCAATGAGTCAACTCTTCGCATGAGGTGGCCAAAGTACTACTGGAGTTTCAACTTTAGCATCATTCCTTCCAAAGAAATCCCAGGGCTGATCTCCTTCAAAATGGACTGGTTGGATCTCCTTGCAGTCCAAGGGACTCTCAAGAGTCTTCTCCAACACCATAGTTCAAAAGCATCAATTCTTTGGCGCTCAGCCTTCTTCACAATCCAACTCTCACATCCAGACATGACCACTGGAAAAACCATAGCCTTGACTAGATGGACCTTTGTTGGCAAAGTAATGTCTCTGCTTTTGAATATGCTATCTAGGTTGGTCATAACTTTTCTTCCAAGGAGTAAGCGTCTTTTAATTTCATGGCTGCAGTCACCATCTGCAGTGATTTTGGAGCCCCGAAAAATAAAGTCTGACACTGTTTCCACTATTTCCCCATCTATTTGCCATGAAGTGATGGGACCAGATGCCATGATCTTCATTTTCTGAATGTTGAGCTTTAAGCCAACTTTTTCACTCTCCTCTTTCCCTTTCATCAAGAGGCTTTTTAGTTCCTCTTCACTTTCTGCCATAAGGGTGGTGTCATCTGGATACCTGAGGTTATTGATATTTCTCCCGGAAATCCTGATTCCAGTTTGTGCTTCTTCCAGCCCAGCGTTTCTCATGATGTACTCTGCATATAAGTTAAATAAGCAGGGTGACAATACACAGCTTTGACGTACTCCTTTTCCTATTTGAAACCAGTCTGTTGTTCCATGTCCAATTCTAACTGTTGCTTCCTGACCTGCATATAGGTTTCTCAAGAGGCAGGTCAGGTGGTCTGGTATTCCCATCTCTTTCAGAATTTTCCACAGTTTATTGTGATCTACACAGTCAAAGGCTTTGGCATAGTCAATAAAGCAGAAATAGATGTTTTTCTGGAACTCTTGCTTTTTCGATGAATGTACTTATTACTGCCACTGAAATGCACACTCAAAAAGGGTTAAGATGGTAAATTTTGTTCCTGTATATTCTACACAACAAAAAAAGTCAAGTAGGTTGATTTTCACTTTCGCTCAACAAAAATATTTCACAATACCTAATAAAGTGGCCAAAAATGTGTGGCCAATAGGGAATAAAAGGAAAAGTATAAAAGGATAAACCAAGGGAAAACATCTAAGTCTCATTTCCTTCTCTGAAAATTGAGTGAGTTGAACCATGTTTGCTTCCAAGGCTAAACTTCAAAAATTCCAAGTTTCTCTGCAGAGAGAGACAAAGTATTATTCTAGAGTGCTATACCATGTTTCTTTTCTTTTTTTTTAAGTTAAGACTAATTTAGAATTATCTGCAGAAAGGAACATATTTACATTCAGAAGACTCTTACTCTGAGTATGAAAAGAGAAGATAATGAAGGGGGAGAAGGGCTACATGCATATATATGGCTGAGTCCCTCTGCTGTCCACCTGAAACTATCACAACACTGCTGATCGGTTACACACCAATATAAAATAAACAGTTAAAACAATAATCAGAGAAATGCAGTCTAAAGAGTTGACTCACTGGAAAAGACTCTAATGCTGGGAGGGATTGGGGGCAGGAGGAGAAGGGGACGACAGAGAATGAGATGGCTGGATGGCATCACCAACTCAATGGATGTGAGTTTGAGTGAACTCCGTGAGTTGGTGATGGACAGGGAGGCCTGGCGTGCTGCGGTTCATGGGGTCGCAAAAAGTTGGACACGACTGAGCAACTGAACTGAACTGAACTGATGAACATACGTAGTTCGGATGCCACAGGTTTTCAGTATCTCTCACTGAATGCATGCAGAAAGCCCATTCTGTCTCCCTCCTCTGAAGAATGAATGCCAGCCTGTAAACTGGGCACCTGGGTCCTCCTTGCAACTTGGCAGCAAGCATCCACCACGCCAAGGTGTTCTCTACTTACTGAAACATTGATACCCTCAAAATGTAGCTTTCCAGACAAAGTAAGGATAGTTTTTTTTGAGCACCAAGGGCTTCTTCCCTTTCTAAAAGAGTTTGCTTTAAGGAACAAAGTGTTCTAACACTTGATTCCACTGACACTTAGTTTGAGGTGTGTGTACATAGCTCCTCACAGTACAGACTCTGCAAGGGTCTTTATAGAGTTAACAGCAAGCACGCTGGGGACCTGAATTTTTTTTTTTTTTAAGGTTTTCAGAAAGGTGAATCACAGATTTGCTTTATATAAAAACAAATGAAGTACTAAGAAAAGGATGCAATGAAAAAGATATTGGAAATATTAATGTGAGGACATCTTTGTTCAAAGGAGTCATCTTTCTTGTCGGTGTTAACTCGTGGCTTCCTTGAAAGATTACATACTCTGTCCCATGGATTAGGGGACACATTGAATAAACTGTTTACACTGAACAAAACACCCTGAACGGACAGAATGTTCTCACACTCACTAGTAGCTTAAAATGCTCAGGCAATACTGTTATAAATTAACAGCTAATTTCTAAGTACGAGATGGATTTTAGAGAAAAACTGATTTTTTTTCCACACATGAGGCCTACTAATAAGGAAAACAATCTTGATTTCTACTCAGCTTATATACAATCAACAGCAAACAAGAGTATCTTTTTTCTTAACACAGAGAGTTAGGACCCAAGGAGCTGGCAATAAGGCAAAGTGTCACACGCGAGAGCCTAGTCACCTATTATATCCAAACTGAAGAGCCAAAAAGCCTCTTTTTTTTCCCACCTGCCCTGCAGCCAGAACACAAACTCAGTGGCTGAAACTCTATCCATCTGTCCATCCGCCCCAGCTACTAAATAGGGAGCAAATGTTGCAAAATAGGGGCCTTCCAAGAGGTACATTCTCCAGTTCTGGAGAACCAGTGTTTCTGAGGAAGCAACAGAAGCAGAAAAGAGTGGCAAAGTCCAGTCTCCAAGGCCAGCCATCACTGTGTGTGGGACAAGGTGTGCCAAGCGCTTGGTCACGACAGCCACAGTGACCTCACCGGGTCAGTTCTGTGGCCTGATTTTGGCCATCTGCTTGAGTAGGTTGTTCAAAACCTGATTCTAGAGTTCTTCAGGAGATTCTGTAAACCAGTCACTCTCCTTTCGGTAAATTCTTTCTCAGCTTAAATCAGATGGAAAATCTGACTGATACACTTACCTTCAATTTCTCTGTCAGTAAAAGAGGGGTAAAACTATGTACCTTGAAGGCAGCTGAGAGGATTAAACAAGATATGTGAAAGCCCTTTATAACCACGTAGTATCAAAATTTACTAAAACTTAACTACATGGCAGGCACTGTATAAAAGCATTAAATTTCAAGAAAAACAACAGTTAACATTAATGATGGCACTGTCTTAGCCAAGCACTGTGCTAAACATATTATATGTTTTATTTTAATTGTCAGAACGACCTTAGGAGACAGATTTTAGTACCTTCTCTACTAAGAAAGTAAATAAACAGTAATAATGATCAAGACAACAAACCACAGTGATGGGATTAACAAAGAAGAAATACTGTAAATTAAGATTTTTGGTGACAGAAATAGTACTGTAATTTAAAGGAGATAATAGCCAAACCAAGAGAGCTGTAGAGTTGCCAATTCTTGAAATTCTAGTGTCCTAAATTTGGCAACTCATTTGAGGAATTAATTTAAAATACCATTTTCCTTCTGATTTATGCTTAAGGCAGTTTTGCTTATTTGAAACTTGGTTATAGTTTGGAGTCAAAATGTTTTCAGCCGCAACATAGCTCATTTATAGCTAAATCTTACTCTTCAAGGGGCTGGAGCTCTGGTGGAAGATTCATTTTTGGCAGTTATCATAGCATTGTTTTTGTATATTGTTATTGACCTTCTTGCTTTCCTTCCAGTTACTGGGTAAGGTCCTTGAGGAAGGAATCATGTTCTTCTGTCTCTGAAATTCAGACCCAAGGCACATAGGTAGCTCACAGATATATACAAAGTAGTACTCCATAGATGTCTGCTGTTTCATATACTGAGGAATGCTCACTTTTGTATGAATTCTGCAAACACACAATTGGTACCCCCTTGGGGCCTTGGCTGAAGCTCCCAAATTCTAGAGGCTTGCGGGCTCGGTCACTCCGTTCCATTTCCTCAAAGCAAAGTTCTGATTTAAATTTATTTTTCCCTAGAGGGGTGGAGTGGGAGGAAGGAGGCAGGCTCAAGAGGGAGGGGATGTATATATATAGTTATGACTGATTTGTGTTGTTGCACAGCAGAAACCAACAGAACACTGTAAAGCAATTATCCAATTAAAAATAAATAAAAATTTAAAACCAATACACTATTCAGTTAAAAAAAAAACTTTCAAGTGTGCTTGCCAAAAAAAAAAAAAAGAAAGAAAATTATTTCTCATAAGACCAAGAGACGCACATTCTGTTCATATCTCTCCAAAGACATGAACTCATTCCTGCCTCTAAAGTAAACTTACGTCACCCGTATTGAAAGATATAGGCTCCTCTTGTGCAAGCAGCACAGGAGACCGTACTCTGTAAATCACTTGACTGTGGTCTTTTGAAAATTCGGCAAAGGCAGGTCTATAGAACTACAGATAAAAGTGATACCAAAGGTCAACAAAACCACAGATTAAACTCTGTTCTCCTCCCCTAGCAACTACTGAAACACACACACACTCTGGACTGTCATCACTCGGTCAAAGCTTGATTGATCTCGTGTAATTAAACCATGTACTCAACAAGTCCCCTCCTCGGTCTCCTGACCCTTGGTCTCAAGTTCACTAAGGTGACATATCTGGATCCCAGTGTGACCACAAATGCAAGGTCACTATGACAGGGCTGAGAGTGCGCGTTTCCACATTCTAAGCTCATCAGACTATGTGCGTTACTCCCTTTGTGGTAGAAGACACCCAAGTTATAAAAATTCAGACTTTCCCCGCTACCCCTAAAGCACACAGCTGTGAAAACATCCTTCTTTACGGATCGTATCAGCTGACAGCATTCAGAATTTTAAAAAAAGTATTCATTTGTGACTTTTTCTCACCCTATGCTTCAGTTTCCCCAGAGACAGGAAGGAGCCCCATAGGGCACTAGGGAGAGATGGGCTGTCATAGGAAGGAAATCCTTGGTGTGTCCAAACCACGGATCGAGGAGCTGGGGTTATCAAATGGGAAGCAAGCAGAAGCAACACATGTCCGATAATCATGCCACACTACCAATACGATATCCCAACTGGGTAAGCCAAAGATATGAACATCCTTTAACAGAAATACATCTGATTTTATGATGTAATTAATGAAATATGATGGCAAAATTAACAGAAATGTTACAGAGACAGACTTGCAAACTGGTTTAAAATATACAGGTTTGAGAATTAGACCCAAGTTTAAAACTGGCACTACCTTTAATAGCTATGTGACAGAAAAAGTCTTTAAACCTCTCTGTGCCTCATCATTCTCATTTGCCAAATAAGGAAAATGCCCACTCGAAGAGGTTACACAGGTTTTAAAGGAAGTAATACATGTAACACCTTTGTGGGAAAGAAAGAAAGAGAAAGATATTGGTTGCTATTATTAGATAAAAGTGAGACTATATAAACCAAAACCTCTGCTCATATGCAACTTAAAAATAATAATAAAACGAATAGTCCCTATAGACACTTTGGAACTTTTCTATTAAGTATAACAATATGTGGAAGGTTTTTCTAGCCTACCTGTGTTCACATATGTAATTTTCACTACAAAGTCAAGATAAAGCTAAATTATATCTCAGAAAGAAACAAGACAAAAAGTAGGTCAAACATATGTTTGTTTTCATATCTGTTCTAGCAGAAGCTAACAAATAAATAAAGGTGAAGAATTTCCAGCAATACTTTTAGGGAGCCTTTCATTTAAAAACAAATGGTAAGTGAAAGTTATAGAAAATCAAACTTGGGCTTAAGTGACAGAATCACATTCAACTAACTCATCAAAGTTGAGCAATAAGGGAACAGATTGCCTTATGTTGCAACAATCTGCTTGGAATTAGATATTTAGCAAGTCAAACCTGTAAGTCTACTTCAATGAGATAGTCTACAAAATACACTCAATTTAAGGACTCTGCAAGTAGAAGACTGGACATTAAAACTTTAAAACTCCCTCCCAATTCTAAAATTCTACAAACCTTCACACTACAATACACAAGAAACTCTCCGGTATCCATGGTCAGGTTGAGTTCACCTCTAAAACTGAAAGTCATTCAGCTGTGTCTGACTCTTTGCAACCCCACAGACTGTAGCCCACCATGCTCCTCTGTCCATGGAATTCTCCAGGCAAGAAAGGATTGCCATCTACTTCTCCAGGGAGTTCACCTCTAAAATCATCCCTATTAAGAGAAAGATTCAATTAAAGATTTGCCACTCAATTCAAAGGGCTTCTCTGGTGGCTCAGTGGTGAAGAATCCACCTGCCAATGCAGGAGACAGAGTTCAATCCCTAGGTCAGGAAGATCCTCTGGAGAAGGAAATAGCAACCCACTCCGGTGTTCTTGGGGTTGCAAAGAGTCACACACAGTGACTTAACTCAATTCAAATATAAGAGAAGCTAAATTAATAGATCTCATGAACCCCCACTGTTTCCTCTCTCAAATGATTCTTTTTCTTTTGTATGGATGCCTTTCTTATAATCTCTTTCTTCAATCTAACTCCACACACATATACTGACCTTTTCTAGAAGTCTATCCCAAAGAAACAGCCTGAAATGCATAAGATTTTTATACCAAGACTGTTTACTGCTGTATTATTTTAACATCAAAGATGTCCTCTAAGGGTAAAATGCTTAAGTTATAACATTAACACAAAGAAACATTATGCAGCTATTAAAATAGTGTTTTAAAATAATAGTCAATGACAGGAAATGCCACAATATAGTCTTAAGTGAAACCATGATATAAAATAAATTTAGCATGATTCTAATTGTAGAGTAAATGTATATCACATATATGTTTACAATACAAGGAAATACATAATAAAATGTTAACAATGGCTATGTCTAGGTGGTGGAATTTTTAATCTTATTTTTTGTAACTTCTGTTTTCTGAACTATCCAAAATAACTATGTATTCACTTTGTGATCATAAAAAGAAACGTTAATTGTTAAAAATAAATGTGAGCAAAGTAACCTGTTATGGTTACCTGATTCTATAACTCTGAGAGTGAAAACAGTTCCTTTAAAAGGAGGAAGGCTGATATAAAAAAACAGGTTTGCATCTGTTGACTCATGTTTGAGCTGGTTGCTAAGCACAGAGCTGTCTTTAAATGAATCAGTAAACAAGGAACAGCTGGGACAATATCTAGTGTGCCTGAGGATGCAGAACAACAGGAACTCTAATACACAGCTAGTAAGGATATAAATCGACACCATCTTTGACGAGTTGACTATATCTAGCAAAGTTGAAAATACTGTGCCCTTCAGTTCAGTTCAGTCACTCAGTTGTGTCCGACTCTTTGTGACCCCAAGGGCTGCAGCACGCCAGGCTTCCCTGTCCATTACCAACTCCCAGAGCTTGCTCAAACTCATGTCCATCAAGTCAGTGATGCCATCCAACCATCTCATCCTCCGTCTTCCCCTTCTCCTCCCAACTTCAATCTTTCCCAGCATCAGGGTCTTTTCCAATGAGTCAGTTCTTTGAATCAGGTAGCCAAAGTACTCAGCTTCAACTTCAGCATCAGTCTTTCCAGTGAATATTCAGGACTGATTTTATTTAGGATTGATTGGTTGGATCTCCTTGCAGACCAAGGGACTCTCAAGAGTTTTCTCCAACACCACAGTTCAAACGCATCAATTCTTCGGTGCTCAGCCTTCTTCACAGTCCAACTCTCACATCCACACATGACCACAGGAAAAACCATAGCCTTGACTAGACGGACCTTAGTTGGCAAAGTAATGTCTCTGCTTTTTAATATGCTATCTAGGTTGGTCATAACTTTTCTTCCAAGGAGTAAGCATCTTTTAATTTCATGGCTGAAGTCACCTGATTTTGCAGTCATCTGACTACATGGCTGCAGTCATCTGATTTTGGAGCCCCCCAAAATAAAGTCTCTGTTTCCACTGTTTCCCCATTTATTCGCCATGAAGTGATGGACTGGATGCCACGATCTTGGTTTTCTGAATGTTGAGCTTTAAGCCAACTTTTTCACTCTCTTCTTTCACTTTCATCAAGAGGCTCTTTAGATCTTCTTCGCTTTCTGCCATAAGGGTGGTATCATCTGCATATCTGAGGTTATTGATATTTCTCCCAGCAATCTTGATTCCAGCTTGTCCTTCATCCAGCCTGGCATTTCACATGATGTACTGTGAATAAAAGTTAAATAAGCAGGGTGACAATATACAGCCTTGACATACTCCTTTCCTGATTTGGAACGAGTCTGTTGTTCCACGTCCAGTTCTAACTGCTGCTTCCTAACCTGCATACAGGTTTTTCAGGAGGCAGGTCAGGTGGTCTGGTATTCCCATCTCTTGAAGAATTTTCCAGTTTGTTGTGATCCACACAGTCAAAGGCTTTGGCATAGTCAATAAAGCAGAAATAGATGTTTTTCTGGAACTCTCTTGCTTTTTTGATAATCCAATGGATATTGGCAATTTGATCTCTGGTTCCTCTGCTTTTCTAAATCCAGCTTGAACATCTGGAAGTTCAAGGTTCATGTACTGTTGAAGTCTGGCTTGGAAGATTTTGAGCATTACTTTGCTAGCATGTGAGATGAGTACAACTGTGCAGTAGTTTGAGCATTCTTTGGCATTGCCTTTCTTTGGGATTGGAATGAAAATTGACCTTTTCCAGTCCTGTGGCCACTGCTGAGTTTTCTAAATTTGCATATTGAGTGCAGCACTTTCACAGCATCATCTTTTAGGATTTGAAATAGCTCAACTGGAATTCCATCACCTCCACTAGCTTTGTTTATCATGATGCTTCCTAAGGCCCACTTGACTTTGCATTCCAGGATGTCTGGCTCTAGGTGAGTGATCATACCACTGTGATTATCTGGGTCATGAAGATCTTTTTTGTATAGTTCTTCTGTGTCTTCTTGCCACTTTTTCTTAATATCTTCTGCTTCTGTTAGGTCCATACCATTTCTGTCCTTTATTGTGCCCATCTTTGCATGAAATGTTCCCTTGGTATCTCTAATTTTCTTGAAGATATCTCTAGTCTTTCCCATTCTATCATGTTCTATTTCTTTGCATTAATTGCTGAGGAAGGCTTTCTTATCTCTCCTTGCTATTCTTTGGAATTCTGCATTCAAATAGGTATATCTTTCCTTTTCTCCTTTGTTTTTCTGCTTCTCTTCTATTCATAGCTATTAGTAAGGAACCATTTTTCCTTTTTACATTTCTTTTACCTTGGGAGTGGTCTTGATCTCTTTCTCCTGTACAATGTCACGAACCTGTGTCCACGGTTCTTTAGGCACTCTGATAGGCACTAGCAGATTTAATCCCTTGAATCTGTTTTGTCACTTCCACTGTATAATCATAAGGGATTTGATTTAGGTCATACCTGAATTGTCTAGTGGTTTTCCTTACTTTCTTCAATTTAAGTCTGAATTTGGCAATAAGGAGTTCATGATCTACGAGACAGCAATTTATTCCTAGCTACATACCCTAGAGAAAACTCTCGGACTTCCCTAGTGGTCCAGGTGGTTAAGAATCTGCCTGCCAATGCAGGGGTAGAGGTTCGATCCCTGATCCAAGGAAGATTCCACATACCTCAGGGAAGCTAAGCCCATGTACCCCAACTACTAGGACCGAGCTCTAGAGCCCACAAGCCACAATTACTGAGGCTGCATGCCACAACTATGGAAGCCTGAGCAGCCTAGAGCCCACGCTCTGCAACAAGAGAAGCTGCCACAGTGAGAAGCCTGAGCACCACAACTCGAAAGCAGTGCCCTGCCCACTTGCTGCAACTAGAGAAAGCCTTTGCACAGCAACAAAGACCCAGTGCAGCCAAAAAAGAAGATAAATACATTTTTTAAAAAAGAAAACTCTCACACATGTGCACAAAGAGATGTACAGGGTACCCTCAGAAAAACTGTTTAATAGTTTTAAAAAAGTCTGAAAACTCCAACATTAACAGGACAACGGATAAAGTGTGAAATATTGGAATACTATGCAGCAGTGTAAAAGTAAGATATATCAACATAGACAAATATAAAAAATATAAACCAAAAAAAGTTATAAAAGTATATGAAGGAAACATATGATACAATGCACTTCATATAGACACAACACATTATGTCTAGAGACACACAATATTTGGTAAAAAGTAAAGCAATGAAAAACATTCATGGGCATGATAAACACCAATCAGATCAATGATTCCTTGCAAAGAGAGAATATTAAGGAAGGTTACAAGTGACAGCGAGGGAGGCTTTTAGTTCATTTGAAATATTTTCCTCCTGGGTGGCGGGGGAGGGAAAGAGATCTGAAGCAAATATATCAAAATATTAAAGTCTGACAAAGTTAGTAAATAAAGACTCAGGTGTTTGCTATTTTTGCTACATGCTAAAATATTTCAAATGAAAAAAAAATTTTAGGTAGCAGCTGGCAATCTCTACTGAGGGCAAGGCTCTTTATCCACATCCTTAAACTCTTATGGGTGTGAAAATTAATAAAGAGAAACCTCACTAATATGAAGTTGGGAGGGGGAATTCTCAAGTGGTACCACTTGACATCAATCACAAGAACTGTCAATTTCAGATCTCAACTCAAGAATCACCAACAGGAAAGAGTCATTCATTATAGGACCAGACAGGACAAGAGGTACATTGCACCTCCTACAAGAAATTAACTACCCCAGCAATTCAACCAGTGAGAAATCATCACCCTGAACTCTCATTTTTCTCCAATGGACTTTCATTCAAAACAACCCCTTCCAACTTCCTTCTTTTTCTCTCTACAAAGTAACATTTTCCCCTCACCTTTATTTATTAGACCTGCTTATGGTTTTTGCAGTGGCTTGCTTGTCCTGAATTCCAATTCCCTACTATTCCTGAATAAACCCATTCTGGGGGTTAAATAACTGACTTTTATTTTTAAGGTCAACATTACTTGGTGTCAGAAGTGGGATCCAGAAATGAACCCCACAAAAACCTCTGAGACTGGTAAGTGAACAGAGCCAACTGGGCCCACTAGTTTCTTACCAACCTTGGAGTTTCAGGGCCAAATTCAAGTTTAAGGTTCAAATACAAGTTTTCTTGGATTTTCAGCTTTGCTGTCTTTGCATTTTCAGTTCTCCAAGCTTTATTTGGAATCTGTTTATAGGCCTTGTCTTTTCTGAGACTACTATTGGGCTTTTGGCCCAATTCCTTTAGGAACGGGGCTGTTTCTATTGGAACTATGCTGGTTTTTGATCCAATTCCTCTTGGAATTAGGCTTTTCTTATTGAAGCTGGTATTTAGGAATTTTTCTTTTTGCTCTAGAGAAAAACATCTAAGAAATCAGATCCCAGTCATCAAAATGCTTTTGAGGGTGCCTCCTCTTTGGCAACCTTAATCAGTTTTATGTTTTATAACTATAGTCCTGCCTCATGCACATTTCTAATTAAATGGAACAACTTAATCTGAAAGTATTAATAACTGAGAACAAAAATGGCCATCTTAGAGAACTTCCAAACTCCCCAGACTTACTTTTCTTAAAACAGAATTGGACAGTCATGTCCCTAATGGATCAGCTGCTATCTTCCTTACGGGCAAAATCATCAACTAATATTGGCAGAATTCACAGTTCATCTGCTATCAAGATCCAAAGAGATCCCTCAAAACCCCTCCCAGAATTAACCAATATCTTGAAGAAAAAAAAAATAAGACCATTTAATACATCAAGCCCATAATAGAGAATTATAAGGCCCAGGGCCACAATAGTATCAATACTAGCCCCTGTAATACCCCTATTTCACCTGTGAAAAAACCCAATGGCCAAGGATGGAGGTTTGTGCAGAACTTATGAGCAAGAAACAATATGGTTATCCCCTGACAGCTGGTTGCTCTTAGCCTGAACAGGCTACTGACATCCATTCCATTGAAAGCTTATTTTCCATTCCAACTGATTTATGCAGTGCAATCTTTAGTGTTCCAGCTGATAAGGCTAACCAATGCCTTTTTGCTTTCCCTTGACAAGAAAGGCAGTACACCAGGTTACACCCCAAGATTTTACAAAGTCCCTCTTATTTTTCACAAATCTTGAAAGCTGATTTAGATGATATGGTTTTTTGCAGACTCGACTTTGTTACAATACATAGATTATTTGCTTCTCTGCTCCCCTTCTCAAACCTCTTCACAAGAAGACAGCATCCACCTGTTAAAACTTTTGGCCTTGGTGGTCCAGTGGTTAAGAACCCACATGCCAATGCAGGGGACATCTCTGCAGGCCAGGTTCCATCTCTGGCCTGGAAGATTCCACATGCTGTGCAGCAACTGGGCCAATGTGCCACAACTATTGAAACCTGCACTCTAGAGCCCATGCTCCTCAACAAGAGAAGCCACTGCATGAGAAACCCATACCACAACTAGAGAACAGCCCCCCAAGCAGCAACCAAGACCCAGAATAGCCAAAAATAAATTTTAAGAATTTTGTTTAAAAACTTTTGCTTCCTACAGCTGTGACTCAATTTCTGTTTTGTAAGTAAGTTCATTTGTACCATGTTTTAAGATTCCACATATAAATGGTATCATGGAATTTGTCTTTCTCTTAGTTTTCTAAAGTGAAATCGCTCAGTCATGTCCGACTCTTTGTGACCCCATGGACTGTAGCCTATCAGGCTCCTCTGTCCATGGCATTTTCCAGGCATGAGTGCTGGAGTGGATTGCCATTTCCTTCTCCAGGGGATCTTCCCGACCCAGGAATCGAAGCCGGGTCTCCCGCATTGCAGGCAGATGCTTTTCCGTCTGAGCCACCAGGGAAGCCCTCTTAGTTTTCAATCAGCTTTAAAATTTCATGACAGTACCTATTACTGCCTGTGATTATGCTTAGTGCAAACTTATGGTTACTATGAGGGAAGACGGAGAGGGATAAACTGAGAGACTGCAAATGCAAAGTGAAGTCACTCAGTCGTGTCCAACTCTTTGCAACCCTATGGACTGCAGCCCAACAGGCTCCCCTGTCCATGGGATTTTCCAGGCAAGAATACTGGAGTAGGTTGCATTTCATTCTCCAGGGGATCTTCCAGACCCTGGGATCGAACCCAGGTCTCCCACATTGAAGGCAAACTCTTTACCGTTTGAGCCACCAAGGAATCCCAACTGAGAGATTGGGACTGACATATACACACTACTATATATAAAACAGATCACTAATATGGACCTATTGTACAGAACAGGGAATTCAACACTCTATAATGACCTATATGGAAAAAAATAAAAAAGAGTGGATCTATGTATAACAGATACACTCTGTTATACACTTGAAACTAACAACGTTGTAAACCAATTATACTCTAATGAAAATTATTTAAAAAACAACAACAACAACTTTTGACTTTGAGGGGGCTTAAAGTCTCCAAAGAAAAATAACAGTTTGCTCAAACTCAGTCTCAGTATTTAAGGCACTAGATCTCGGAACAAGGACTATATTTGGATCCACGGTTAGTCGAATGCACTGATAGCGCTATTAAGACTCAACAGGCAAAATCTGTGCGGACTCTTCAAATACTCTGACCAAAACCATTACCACTGGACCTTCTAAATTTCAGATTCACAGCTTCTGGAACTAAAAAGCTCTCAGTCTCTTTTGATTGAATCTTTTGATTCAATCTCTTTTGATTGAATCATGGGACATCCAATGCATCTAGCCCCTGCCCCTTTTGATATGCAGCTGATAAAAGGAGATATACTTCAATACTATAAAGGTTTAATTGGTTCTATTAAAAATAACCATCTTTGGGGGACTTCCCTGGTGGTCCAGCCAGTAAGACTTCGTGCTCCCAATGCAGGGGGCCTGGGTTCGAGCCCTGGTTAGCAAAGTAGATCTTACATGCCACAGTTAGCAGTTTACACGCCATAGCAAAGATGGAAGGACCCGCGTGCTGCAACTAAGACCCAGTGCACCCAAATGAATAATTTTTTTTTAATAACCATCTTTGGTAGAGTAATATTTTCATAGCATGCTCTCAGGAGATGAAGATCTTAAACATCACATCTCGTAACCTGGAATTTTGTATACTGAAAAAGACACCTCTAGAAAGATTTTCTTCAACCTTGCTGGAAAGGTAAGGTTCATCAGGGTTTGGTGCTTTCTTTAAAATGTGTCACGTGAATTCAAGAAGACACAAAAGTTGGTTAGCAGTACCTGAGAGAGTCTTTTAAGTGAAAGTATTAGTCACTTAGTCATGTCCGACTCTTTATGACCCCATGGACTATAGCCTGCCAGGCTCCTCTGTCCGTGGAATTCCCCAGGCAAAAATACTAGAGTGAATAGCCATTCCCTTCTCCATGGAATAGGGGCTTTTAGGAATATGTGCAATTGGTCATCAGGTTGCCCCCACTCCCAAGGCTGCAGAGGATTCTGGGAAGATGGAAGCAGGGGGTGTCACATACCGCCCCCAGTCTGCAGTGTTACCTCCAGGTGCCTGCAAACCCTAACAAAAAGGATGTTTTGCGCTTGCCATTATGGGTTGCATGGACGTCTTCACTCATACTTGCTGCAGCCCTCTGCCGAGCCAAAACAGCCACAGGGGCCATTCTTCCCTGAAAATGAGTCAAGGCAATTACACAACCCCTCCCCCAGGGATCTGCACACAACAGGCTCGCAGGGAGTCTGGGAAGCGCCCCAGGGACCTCTCTCTCCTTCAGCAGTTCAAGTTCCAACTCTGATGCCTTCTGACAAAACAAACATGGCTTTTCCATCATAGTAATGTTTCTGTAACAAGTAACTCATTCTCCCACTCCTTCTCCAGCTTATTTTTTTCCCCCTCATTCTTTACCCTTTGCCCGAAATCCCTCCTCCCCACCATGTTGTACTATTTGTTTGGAAAAAAAAATTTTTTTCGGAGGTGCTTCTTGCCAAGTGTGACATCAACTCATTCTTATTTAGTGATGTCCAGTGAGAACTCGCTCTTCCTAAACGTTTACTCTGAAGCAAGATTACTCACTGCATTTTGTTTGCCCTGTCGCCGTTGCTGATGCATTGGCTATCTTCTGAAGCAAATGACATAACACCTCATTTCTATGACCTGAGGCACTGTACTTGTATACAGAGATTTTCTTCTAATAGCTTCAGGAAGACAAAATATAGCCTCTGTTACTAAGATGGTAAAAGAGAAGTTGATAAGGTAACATGATCATTTTAACCTCCCTGAAAACAATACCACTGCTTTCAGTAACAAGAAAGGACTATCAATATTAAAGAAATGCGAGCCCCAAAAGTCTATTCCAGGTAAAGAATTTTTGTTACTTAGGGGGGAAAAGAGCAAAACTGGATATTCTTTAAAACAGTAAGATATGCAGACACAGAGAACAGACTGTGGACACAGAGTGGGAAGGAAAGGGTGAGACGAATTGAGAGCGTAGCATTGATACGCATACGCTATCATACGTAAAACAGATAGCTAACGGGAAGCTGCTCTATAACTCAGCGAGCTCAATTTGGTGCTTTGTGACAACTTAGAGGGGTTGGCGGGGGAGGAGGGCGATTCAAGAGAGGGGATATAGGTATTGTTCAGTCACTCATGTCTGACTCTCTGCAGTCCCCATGGACTGTAGCACACCAGGCTTCCCTGTTCTTCACTGTCTCCAGGAGTTTGTTCAAACTCATGTCCATTGAGTCGATGATGCCATCCAACCATCTTATCCTCTGTTGCCCCCTTCTCCTCCTGCCCTCAATCTTTCCCAGCATCAGGATCTTTTCCAATGAGTCAGCTTTTCACATCAGGTGGCCAAAGTATTGGAGCTTCAGCATCAGGATATAGATATACTGATGGCTGACTCATGTTCTTGTATGGCAGAAACCAACACAATATTTAAAGCAATTATCTTCCAATTAAAAATAAATTAAAAAATAATAAGACAGATGTATTATACTACTTCCTGTTCAACATCACTCTGGCAAGGCACTACTTAATGCACAATTTTGAAAAGCCAATAATTTTATTTGTGTTAATTATTATATTCTACACATAAAATTGGGCTTCCCAGGTGGCACTAGTGGTAAAGAACCCATCTGCCAATGCAGGAGACTTAAGAGATGTGGGTTCAATCTCTAAGTCGGGAAGATCCCCTGGAGAAGGGAATGGCGACTGACTCCAATATTCCTGCCTGGAGAATCCCACGGACAGAGGAGCCTGGCAGCCTACGGTCCATAAGGTTGCACTGAGTCGGACATGACTGAAGTGACTTAGCACATACATAACACACACATGAAATAACCTACAGTTCAGAATTATTTTCAGTTAGTTTGCTGGAAAAGTCGGTGCTGGTATTCCTAAAGTATGTCCAACTGTGATGGAACTACTGAGCTATGTAAGGTACTAATCGTCCCTCATGAAATCGTTCTTAAAACCCTTCCCATTCCATCCATTGGTTAATTAAAAGACACGATTGGAAATAACATTAATTCCCTCACTCTCCTTCTTTTGGGGAATATGAGCAGCTAACCTCACTTAATTATCAGAAGACAGACGTGAACTCCCAGTGTGGGTTGGCCCCAGGCACGACTGCCAATTCTGTCACATTCCAGGACTTGCTGACTAGGATGGCGCAGAGGAACCTAATCCACACACAAAACGTGTGATGACACTCACATTTTCCTGGTGCATTGTCTAGGGTATCAAGGCATTTGTTCCAAGGCACTCGGACGTACCTTCAGAGGGGTCCCTCAAAGCTCAGAAGGCTAGATACACAGCTAGATCTGTCTGGGGTTTCCAGCCCTCGGAGATGCCAGGTTTCAAATAAAAAACAGGAGAGGAACGAGGAAGTATAACCTTCCCGGGGAACTGCAACTATTTAACAGAAACAAGCGCAAAAGGTTTACAGAGAAAAAGAAAATCATAGCTTTGCGAATGTGTGTGCGCTCGTGTGTGTGTGTGTGTGTGTGTGTGTGTGCTCGTGTGTGTGTATGCGCTCGTGTGTGTGTGTGTGTGTGTGTGTGTGTGTGTGTGTGTGAAGTCAGCCAGAAAAACACAAAGGAAAAGGCCTTGAAAGTTGTAATTACAGAAGATTGTTCAGGTGACTTCATCCCACCCACATGCTTTTTATTTTCCAAAACTATGACGAGTGCTTTTTAAGTTAGTGCTCCGGAAAGGCTGCAGCTGTTCGGCGCGGATTTCAATGGTCAGTGAAGAATAATATTTTATCAACATAAAGGTTAATGGCTTCTAAATAAGGGCGGCAATTTCCAACCTGAGCACTGTAAATTCTCACTCTGTTTGAAGACACATACCCAGAAGAGTGACTTGGTCCTTGGCCTGAGCAGTAAAATAATAACCTCAACAGTCATAATCCCCCCCAACTCCTACCCAAGATTTTTAGCTTGTCTTTTACAAAACGTCACATCTGTGTTTACGCACATCAGGATGGAGGCATTTGCCTTGACTGAACTCAACGGACCCACAGCCAATCAAGTCAGGAAAACAGAGCAGATTTTGTTTTTGTTTTGGCTGTGCCATGCGGCATGTGGGATTTTTAGTTTCACAATCAGAGATCAAACCTGTGCTCCCTGCAGTAGAAGCACAGAGTCTTAACCACTGGACCACCGGGGAAGTCCAAACAGAGCCAACTTTGAAAGACACCTGCCCCTCCACTCCCTCCTACACCCCCCACCCTACCACCTCCTTCTAAAGTGTCTTCTCCAGGACCAGAGAGGGTGCTAGAATGGTGCTTAGCCAGGGAACGTTCTGTGTGCAGCATGAAAATGCCTCCTCCTGGCTGTGGTTTTGCAGGGCCAATTTAAAAGAGGAATTTCCCTTCCCAATTCTGTCATTTCACTCTCTCCCGGTCAAGCGACCCTACAGGTGTTTTCCCTTTCATTTATTTCCTGCACCTAATCTGTCAGGTCCTGTCATTGCTTCCTTGAAAACGTCTCTCAAATTCGTTCTTCCTTCCACTGTCCCCATCCCAGTCTGGACTTTCATCAGCTCCTCAAAACTAGAATACTACAGCAGTCTCGTAACTGGTATGTCCATCTCTGGTTACTGCCATACTTAGCATCCAAAACACACAGCTCTCAACCTGTCAACACCCTGTTCCCTACTCCAACGAATATAAAACACCAACTGCTTCTTACAGCATCACCTCCAAATTCCTTTCTCAAGTGCATTTCAAGAGCACCCATGATCTGCCCATGGTTTCGCTTTCAGACCTTACTTCTTACTCCTCCTTAGGATGTGTGCACCTTTCTCTTTGCTCAAACATTTCTTTCACTGTCTCCACTCCAGCTCCCTAAAAGCAGCACTCAGGCCCACTTTGCTGACACTACCCACCCACCCAGGAATTCCTCCCACCCCACTCCCCTGCCCAACACCAGCCAACACATCCCACCACAATCCTGCCTGTTCCCATAGGTGTGGCTCAATTAATAACTCCTCTGCATGCCTGTTTCCCAGGACCATGGCCTACCACGTCCAAAAGTGTGATCAAAAGAACCGGGTCTTTGGATTATGACAGACCTAAGTTTCAATCTCTGTGGAAAATTGATCAAGTTGTCTAATTTCTCTCTCTCATAGCTCAACTTTCTTACCTACAAAATGATGACATTAATGCTTCTTTCATAAGACTGTTTCGCAGATTAAAAAAAAACCCAAAACATTCTGCATGGAGAGCAACTAGTGTAGCTGAGTACACGGTACAGGCACTCCACAAATGGTAGGTATTATAACATCACACCATACTATATGAGCAACTATGCTTCTACGATTCTAGGCTCTAAGTCAATAATTGTGCTTTGATTTTTCTACTACATTGTTAAACTATCCAGGAGCAAAACTGTCACATCCAATTGCATCTCACTTATTTAGTAATTTCAACTCCCTAGAAAGCAAAGAAAACAAGGAAAAACAAATAAAATGGCTTACAGATTGCTCAAACAGTTATTATAAATCCCCCACATTAATGCCTATGTTTTTTATTAACAGGAAGCCCTTCAGATGGCCCTGAGGGCCTATTGATTTTTATTTTGGTTTCCAAGCTGACAGTAGCAATTAGGAGGTGGCTGCTATTTATCAGCAAAGAAGATATCAGAAAAAGTATAAAAAGTAAACATACACACCTGATCTGTACAAAATGGTAAACAAAATCAAGTCTAGCAACCAAAGCTTCTGTTCTAATTCGGGTATTTAGCATGTACTGTCTCAGAGATAAAGTATCTCAGAGATAAATTTCTCTCTGTTAAAAAATACAGAAACATACAAAATTAAAATGATGGTTGTCTAAGTCTAATGATCACAACTGTTAAAAAGTTAAAAGAATGTTTTGTATGACTAAAGCAATTATTTATCAAGTCCCTGACACGTACCAAGTAAATATAACACATAAGCCATGCTGCTTACATAGATTAATCCTCCTACTAGCCCCCAGGCATTGATATTAAATGGGGCTCAGAGAGGTTAAGTGCCTTTCCCAAGATCACATGGCATGTGTGACATTTTCCATCCCTGAGCTAACTCCAAAGCTGGCGTTCTTCTTCCATCATGCCACACTGCCCCTCCATGCCCTTGTGAATTGTAAGAAGTGATCCTAAATTATGCGAGAAGATCCTTTCAGTTCTGCTTATACAAATCTAGAAATGGAGAGTTCATGACTTTGTGAGACAGCTTAGCAGTTATGAGCACAGCCAAATCTAGGTTACGAACAGCTATTTCACTACTTTTTAGCTGCACAATACTGAACAAACCAGTTTCACTGAACAGGTTTCCTTATCTGTAAAATGGAACTAAAATGTACTCATATGACAAGGTTGCTGTGAGGATTAAATGTGAGAGGCTGCACAAAAAGTGCTTAGCTCACAGCCTGATGTACTGCAACTGTTCAATAAAGAAAGTCCTTTACATCAAACCAAACTCCACCTCCCAATCACTTCTCCCCTTTGACCTCAGTTCTGATCACTGGGACTTCACGAAAGATCTAATCACACATCTGCTCAGCAGCCATTTAGTATTAGAAGAGAGTAGGGATTTCCCTGGCAGTTCTGTGCCTGCTCCTAATGCAGGGGTCACAGGTTTGACCCCTGGTCAGGGAACTAAGATCCCACAAGCTGCACTGTGCAGCCTAAAAAAATAAAAGACCACAGCAACTATACTTCAATTTAAAAAAATGTTTTAAAGTCATTTTTAAAAATTAATTTTTAAAAAATATTAGAAGAGATATATTCCCCTAATTCATTTCTTTTCCAACCTAAAAACTCATATCTGCTTCAAGACTTCTTTACATGACAAGGTTTCCAAACAACGCCCTTCTGGGTGTTTACTCAGGATATACCTTAGCTTATAAATAAACACCTTAAATGTAACACCCAGAACACTCTCGCAGGTACAGTACTCAGCCAGATATTATCACTTCCACGTCCGGATCTTGCTCTTGCTAGAAACCCCTACTGAACTGCCGTTGAGCCAGTTTTCCCACACCCTGTCCTTATGCAACTGACTGTTTTTCATCTAAATGCAGGACTTGACATTTATTGCTTTTAAATGTCATTGTGGTTTCAGCCCATCTTTCAAATCTGCTGAGATCATTTTGAACCCTGGATCCCTGGATCTGTCCTCCCTCATGTTAGATATTCCAACATTTTATCATCTGCAAGTGTGATTAATACGCTCCTACCTCTTTATTTAAGGTCAGTCGACAAATCTTTACAGAGTTATACAGTATGCCCAGAGTCCTTTGATAGGAGCTAAATAACTGATACAATGTTGAATAAGTAAGAAAGTCAGAACCTTGTGGCATCTTATTTGCAATCTTCTTGTGCACTTACCTTGAAAATGTTTAGTTTGCAAAAGACAAGGCTGATAAAGGCACAATAGTCCATATTTTCAAAGGCAGCAAGCTCTGCAGGTACAAAGAGTTCGCATCGGATAGAATCTCACAGTGACCCAAATTTTTGATTTATCTTCCCTCTTTCAATTGCCCCATCTTCCTTCATTCCTCCACCTTTTAGTGAAAATACTTTTTTCTATGTCTAAGCTTCCAGCACCTCTTCTGTTCTAAAGAATTATAGATGAAGCTACAGTCCGTAAGGCTGCAAAGAGTTGGACACAACTGAAGCAACTTAGCACGCACACACTAGTTAGGAAAGACCCTGATGCTGGGGAAGACTGAGAGCAAGAGGAGAGGGCAGCGTAGAATGAGGTGGTTGTCAGGGCTGGTGCACTGGGACGACCCAGAGGGATGGGATGCGGAGGGAGGTAGAAAGGGGGCTCAGGATGGGCAACACATGTACACCGTGGCGGATTTATGTCAATATGTGGCAAAACCAATACAATATTGTAAAGTAATTAGCCTCCAATTAAAATAAATAAATGTATATTTAAAAAATAATTTTAAAAATTTAAAACAAAAAAGAATGAGGTGGTCAGATGGCATCACCGGCTCAATGGATGTGAGTTTGAGCAAACTCCAGGAGACAGTGAAGGACAGGGAAGCCAAGTATCCTGCAGTCCATGGGGTCACAAAGAGTAGGACACGACTTAGCAACTAAACAACAACAAAAACCTCAGAATCTTCATGTCAAGCCCAGGAGTTCAGATCTGAATCTGGCTGTCAGTATGGAGCAACCCAATCCTTTAAGCAGGAATCACATAACTTGAGCTAGGTTTAAAAAAGATTCTCGCACGAGGTGCACGTAATTAATTAGAAAGAATTTAAAATGCTCATTTAAAATGGATTTGTTTGAATGGGCCTAGGGGAAACTATCTGGCTAGGGACAGTTAGTTAGTGGCTCAGATGGTAAACAATATGCCTGCGATCCCGGAGACACAGCTTCGAGCCTTGGGTCAGGATGATCCCCTGGAGAAGGGCATGGCAACCCACTCCAGTATTCTTGCCTGGAGATCCCATGGACAGAGGAGGCTGGTGCACTACTGTCCATGGGGTCACAAAAAGTCGGACATGACTGACAGACTAGCAAAAACATACTTCCTCTGTTGTTTTCAATTTTTAAAATGTATTTGTTTATTTGGCTGCGCCGAGTCTTGGCTGGGGTACACGGGATCTTTGTCTTCATTGTGGCACGCAGACTCTGTGTCACCTGCCGCAACTAAAAGGTCGCAAATGCTGCAGCTAAGATGTCACATGCTGCGACTAACATACCTTCTCTTTGAACCTGCAACACGTGTCTCAGCAACCTGCATCCCGTCCCCGTGCTGGAAAGAGTAAGTCATTGAGTGTTTTCAAAACAAGAGGAGGGATCAAACAAAGCCAAAATAAAGGCGGCCCAGATCTGCAGCTTCTTGCCAGGATTTGCTATAAGTCGGAGGAGGGCTGGCTTCAACTTGCTAGAAGAAAGGCTTAGTTGTCTAAGCAAAGGGAGTTAGGCTCATATCTGGGAACTTTTTTTTTTTTTTTCCATTTCACACTTCTAATGTGTGGGACTGCCTTGATATTGTGTTTCCATCTCTTCCAGTACATTGGCAGGAAATGGAAAGAACAGCAGAAAGATAAAGCCCATCTGGCCACAATGTTAATGTTAGTCTTCCTCTCTGGTCCTTGGACCAGACTTCCAAATGATACATACCTTCTCTTATATGTGCCACTCATGACTCCGGTTTCCCTTCACCTTGCCTATTTTTCCTTACTGCATTACTGTGGAATAGCTGTCACAGTGGTTTTAGTAATACCCTTATCTACTACTGCTCAACAACCACATCCAAAGAAAACAGTAGATGTCATGATGAAACATTTTAACTTCTTTAGTGACAGATATATTTCTTTTGCTTTTGAATATTAACTATCCCTGGTTAGCAGTTACTCTTTGTTGATTTCATGTAATCTAAATTAGTGGCAGCCATGGACACTACTAGCCTATTTGGAGCAAGTCTTAAAATAGGATTTTTTTTCTCCCCTCAATGGTACATACAATTCTTCTCTCTCTGGTGACTCTCACTATGTGTTTGGAAAGCATGGTCCTCAATGTGGTTTAAAGTCTCAGGAAAAACACCTCAACAATTTAAATGAGTACTGTAATAATATACATAGGGTTATGCATAGGATATCATAATAAATACTGCATCAGTGACATACATAATAAAACAGAGCGCTAAGAAAAAGATACCAAAATGAGACTCAATAAATTTTACAATATTGTACATTACTTCTCATTAATTACATGTAAGGTGGAAGTCTCTTTATCCCAAAGAACACCAAATAGAAATTAGAAATAAAAAAAATATATATATATATATCCTTAACAGATGGCAAGAGTTCTGTGTCTGTTGACTGTAACATGGCTTGAGCTCTTCTCTGGCTCTCTGATGTGGGTCCCATCCTGTTAAGATTTTTCAATGACTTGAATGAGCTCCTGCAAAGCCTGTTAATCGTGGGGATCCAAAAATAGCCTCAAGAAGTTAGAGACAGCTACATCTGACACTGAACTATGCAGGCTTGTAAAGTCTTCCACTGAAGGCTCAAACGGCCATCTGGAGAAATACGGAAAGAGGGAGGTACGGCTTCATATTAGCACCTTTGAAAGAGGCCTTCAGATTTGAGATGATTCGGTCTGACTCCACTGCGTGAGGCTGCCACAAGCGCAACTGCAAACCTGGGCTGTCTTAAAAGAAACACAGGATGCAGAGCAGGCAGTAGGCTGGCCCTCACCACTCTATTCAGTGCTGGGGGTCACACTCTAAAAGGGAAAATGGATGTCTGAGTTTCAGTTCAGAGGGCTGGAAGAGGCAGTGCCATTTTATACAAGGAACTGAAACTGTTTTGTCTAGAGAAGAGCCTGGTCTATAATTTTTAAATGAGCATGTAGGACTTTTATGGTCAGATTAAAAGACATTTCCACTTTGGGTTAAAAAATATGTAAATAATGCCCTGTGTTAAAGAGGATATTACGAAACTAACATGTCCAGGCCCTGCTGGTTTTACTATAAATTGGCTTATTAAATCTTTGGAAAACAATCCTGCCATACGTTGTGACAGATGTGAAATTGCTGTTATAGTGTCTTCATAGACAAAACATGGTAGATTCATACGATGGAATATTCATCAGCAACAAAAAAGGAACAAACTACTGATATAACCATATGAATTAATCTCAGAAGCATTATTATTAAGAAAAAAAAAATCCCTGACTCAGGGATTTTCCTGGTGGTCCAATGGCTAAGACTCCATGCTCACAATGCCAGGGGCCTGGGTTTGATCCCTGGTCAGGGAGCTAGATCCTACATCCTGCATCTAATAGCGTGCATGCTGCTACTAAAGATCCCACGTGGTGGTGGTTTAGTCGCTAATCTGGACAAATTTTGCAACGCTATGGACTGTAGACCACCAGGCTCCTCTGTCCATGGGATTCTTCAGGCAAGAAAACTGGATCAGACTGCCATTTCCTTCTTCAGGGGATTTTCCTGACCCAGAGATCAAACCTATGTCTCCTGCATTGCAGGCAGATTCTTACCCACTGAGCCACCAGGGAAGCTCTTAAGACTCGGTGCAGCCAATTAAAAAAAAAAAAAAAAAAAGCAGCAGCAGCCAGACTCAAAAGGCTGCATGCCGTATAATTCCATTTAAACAATATTCTAGAAAAGGCAAAACTACAGGGGTAGAACTACTACGGTAGTCAGGGGAAGAGTAAAACTGACTACAAAGCAGTATGGGAGGAGTTTGGGAGAATGATAAAGCTGTTTCATATCTTGATTGTTTGGGTGGCTATACAACTGTATAGATATATCAACACCCTCAGAACTGTATTTTAACATCAGTAAATTTTACCGAATTTAAATTAAATCTTAATTGAAAGAAAAGGAGGGAAAAAAAGAAAATCTTGAAGGCAGCCAGTAAAAAGAAATACACTACAGAGAGAAGAACAATAAAAATCTGTCTTTTAAAAATTAAGAAAAAAGACTTGTTCAGACCAACAAAAACTGAAAAAGCATATTTCCAACAGATTCATACTATGAGAAACGGTAAGGGCAAGTTCTTCAGGCAAAAGTAATGTGATATCAAACAGAAACTTAGACCAATACAAAGAATTAAAGTTCTCCAGAAATGGCTGAGATGAAGGTAATATGAACTATCTTTTCTCTTATTTTTAATGGCTCTCAATAATGATCATCTAAAGCAGGGGTCAATAAACTATGGTAAGGGCCAAATCGCACCCTCTTCCTGCTTTTGTAAGTAAAGTTGCATTGGAACACAGTAACACCCATTCCTTTATGTATTGTCTATAGCTGCTTTCATGACAGAGTTGGGCAGTTGAGACAAAGACCAGATGGCCTGCAATGCCGAAAATACTTACTATCAGGCCCTTTATAGAAAAAAGTTTGCCACCCCTAGTCTAAAACAAAAATAGCAATGTATTATGGGTTTACAGCATATGTAAAAGAAAAACGTATAACAACAATAGCACAAAATGTGAAGAGGAAACAAGTATAAATACCTTCCTGCGATAAAAACTCTACACTTTGTGTAAAGCAGTGATTAATTAAAGACGTGCATTATAAACCCAAAGGCAACCACACAAAAAGCTTTTAAGATTTTAATGATATGCCAACAGCGGAGATAAAAACTGGGTCATAACAAGATGTGATTAATGCTAAAGTAGAGAGGAAAAGAGGGGGAAAGGATCAAAGAATAAGTTGAGTAAATAGAAAACAGAAAGGTGAAGAGTTTAATCCAGTCATGCTGAAATTGTATCAAATATAAGAAGGTTAAAGATATTATTTAAAAGACAGAGATTTTTCAACATGAATAAGAAAGCAAGGCTCTTTTCAACATGAATAAGAAAGCAATAAGAAATTTAAGAACAGAGTTAGATTAAAAGCAAATGAATGGGCCAGGCATGATTTCTTACTATAGTTAAGTGAGGTGATCAACAAATCCTCTCCATAAAAAGCAACTACAAAGCTGGACAAATTTAAAAAAAAACAAATCACTTTGAAGCTTGAGAAATCAACCAAAGGCGTACAATAATCTGAGAAGCGTTTATGCCTAAAAACAGAAGAACGTGGACAAGAACAGTGGGAATCTGTGGCATTCTAATCTGGAGCTTCTCCATCCCTCCCGCCTCAGTTGAAGCAGATGTTGTCCCAGAATGTGGCAGGTTGAGAATAAGCAATTATTCTGTTGCAGGAGAAAGAGGTTCATTTGATTTGGAGCAGCAGGTAACACCCATGCACAGTGATGGTGTCAGCAGAATTCACAATCTCAGAGACGGGCAGGTGGGAAGGGCTAAAAGCTCTACCAGCCCAAGGTAATGGTCATGATGGCACATGTGCTGAGCTGCGTCTTAAGTCTTTGAGACCCCATGGACTGTAGCCAGGCAGGCTCCTCTATCCATGGGATTTCCCAGGTAAGAATATTGGAGCTGGTTGCCGTTTCCTTCTCCAGGGGATCTTCTTATCCCAGGGATCAAGCCCACATCTCTTGCATCTCCTGCACTGGCAAGCGGATTCTTTACCATTGAGACACCTGGGAAGCCCTATGGTCATGACTGGGGCAAGTTTATTCCTGGCTAAGGCTGCATGCATTTATAGCAAAGATCCAAGAGGGTCTCAGTTCAGTTCAGTTACTCAGTCGTGTCTGACTCTTTGCGACCCCATGAAGTGCAGCACGCCAGGCTTCCCTGTCCATCAACTCCCAGAGTCCAGCCAAACCCATGTCCATTGAGTCGGTGATGCCATCCAACCAACACATCCTCTGTCGTCCCCTTCTCCTCCTGCCCTCAATCTTTCCCAGCATCAGGGTCTTTTCAAATGAGTCCATTCTTCGCATCAGGTGGCCAAAGTATTGGAGTTTCACCTTCAACATCAGTTCTTCCAGTGAAAATCCGGGACTGATCTCCTTTAGGACGGACTGGTTGGATCTCCTCACAGTCCAAGGGACTCTCAAGAGTCTTCTCCAACACCACAGTTCAAAAGCATCAATTCTTCAGTGCTCAGCCTTCTTCACAGTCCAACTCTCACATCCATACATGACCACTGGAAAAACCATAGCCTTGACTAGACGGACCTTTGTTGGCAAAGTAATGTCTCTGCTTTTTAATATGCTGTCTAGGTTGGTCATAACTTTACTTCCAAGGAGTAAGCGTCTTTTAATTTCATGGCTGCAATCACCATCTGCAGTGATTTTGGAGCCCAGAAAAATAAAGTCAAGAGGGTCTAACCAGTCACAAACTCTTGGCTGAAAGTGAGGCTGTATGTATGCCAAGAGGAAAGGTGAAAGGACCCAATGCAAAAGATGGGAGAGTCTTGAAAATGACTTGAACTTTGAATGTGCTACTTACCCACACTTCATGGCAAATAGATGGGGAAACAGTGGGAACAGTGGCTGACTTTATTTTTGGGGGTTGACTTTATTTTTTGGGGTTGTCAAAACAGTCAAATACGACAGATGACAGAAACCTTACTGGACCAAGGTGGCTGAATATAATCTCTCTAATCGCTGGCTGACTAGCAAGCCTTGGAAACATAAGGACAATCCCTGGGAAAGCAGACTTAAAAACAAGTTTAAAAAGAAGCAGAGACATCAGTGGCTACAAATCACAGGGAAGAGAGAGTTTACAGGTTTCGCAAACATATTACTAAACAAAGAAACAGTGAACAAACAAAAAGTAATAATATGATATGTTAATTACCTTGAATGTGGTGATTATTTCATAGTGAATATGTATACTTCATTAAATTATATACTTCAAATATACACAATACTTAATTGTTATATATTCCTCAATTTAAAAAACAAAACAAAAATCTTGAGAAGATCAAAACCCAGAGCTGCTTAAATATCTCATAAAAAATGTCCAGTTCTCACAAAAAAAATTAAGACAGAAGAAACAGAAAAGTGTGACTTACACTCAAGAAAAGGACATCATTCCAGAATGTCTGGCTCTAGGTGAGTGATCACACCATTGTGATTATCTGGGTCGTGAAGCTCTTTTTTGTACAGTTCTTCTGTATATTCTTGTCACCTCTTCTTAATATCTTCTGCTTTTGTTAGGTCCATACCATTTCCGTCCTTTATTGAGCTCATCTTTGCATGAAATGTTCCCCTGGTATCTCTAATTTTCTTGAAGAGATCTCTAGTCTTTCCCATTCTGTTCTTTTCCTCTATTTCTTTGCATTGATCACTGAAGAAGGCTTTCTGATCTCTCCTTGCTATTCTTTGGAACTCTGCATTCAAATGGGTATACCTTTCTTTTTCTCCTTTGCTTTTGGCTTCTCTTCTTTTCACAGCTATTTGTAAGGCCTCTTTAGACAGCCATTTTGCTTTATTGCATTACTGTTTCTTGGGGATGGTCTTGATCCCTGTCTCCTGTATGATGAGACGAACTTCCATCCATAGTTCTTTTGGCACTCTGTCAGAACCAAACCCCTTGAATCTATTTCTCACTTCCACTGTATAATCATAAGGGATTTGATTTAGGTCATACCTGAATGGTCTAGTGGTTTTCCCTACTTTCTTCAATTTAAGTCTGAATTTGGCAATAAGGAGTTCATGATCTGAGACAGTCAGCTCCTGGTCTTGTTTTTGCTGACTGTATCGAGAGCTTCTCCATCTTTGGCTGCAAAGAATATAATCAATCAGATTTTGGTATTGACGATCTGGTGATGTTCATGCGTAGAGTCTTCTCTTGTATTGTGGGAAGAGGGTGTTTGCTCTGACCAGTGAGTTCTCTTGGCAAAACTCTATTAGCCTCTGCCCTGCTTCATTCTGTACACCAAAGCCAACTTTGCCTGTTACTTCAGGTGTTTCTTAACTTCCTACTTTTGCATTCCAGGGTAGGAATTCTCTTCAGGGTTTAAAAAAAAGTGACAACAATTGGTGACTTGAAGTCACCAGAAGAAATGAGGAACACCAAAAATAGTAAATGTGTGGGTTAATATAAAAGATTCTCTGTTATATATGTTTTTACTCATTTACTCTAACTTCCTTGTATGCTGTACAGAGGACTATAATGGAGGATGGTTATATTAAAACCAGGTAAAACAGACTTTAAGGCAAAAAGTATTAATAGAGAAAAAGAACATTTCATAATGATAGAGTGACTACATTAGTAAGATATAATTATAAATGTATTTCACACCTAAAAATGCAGCAATAAAACAGAAACAGGAAAACAATAGAGAAAATCAGTAATATATGACTTACTTCACTTTATAGATCAACAAAACCGATAAAACTGTAGCCAGGATGATCAAGGAAAAAGGAGAAACAACTCAAATGATCAAAATCAGCAATGTAAGAGGAACATCACTACTGACCTTATAGAAATTTAGAGGATTAAAAGGGATTATGAAAAACTTTATGCCAATAAATTAGATAAGTGACATAAATTTCTAGAAAGACAAAAAGTACTAAAACTGACTCAAGAAGAAAATAGAAATCTGAATAGATAGATCTATACCAAGTAAAGAAAATATCAGGCCCAGGGGCTTCACTATGAATTACATCAAGTATTTAAAGATAAAATAAAACCAATCCTTCATAAACTCTTACAGAGAAGGAAGGAGGAAGTACTTCCCAACTGATTTCACGAATCCAGTGTTTCCTCATAGCAAAGGAATCACAAAAGAAAAAAACTAGAAACTAATCCCTTATTTATGCTAGGTTCCTAAGCTCTGATGTCCAGATATATCCATGTAGATTTTCCTCTTAAACATCTAGAGCACAGAAGCATAAATATTTGAAAGTATGCTTTACTGATAATTTAAAATTTTTTCCCAAGGTTATAAGTATGCTAAGTCACTTCAGTCGTGTCCGACTCTGTACAACCCCATAGATGGCAGCCCACCAGGCTCCCCTGTCCCTGGGATTCTCCAGGCAAGAACACTGGAGTGGGCTGCCATGTCCTTCTCCAATGCATGAAAGTGAAAAGTGAAAGTGAAGTCACTCAGTCATGTCCGACTCCCAGCGACCTCATGGACTGCAGCCTACCAGGCATCCATGGGGTTTTCCAGGCAAGAGTACTGGAGTGGGTTGCCGTTGCCTTCTCCAAGGTTAGAAGTATAGAGGTGGCCAAAAAGTTTGATTGGACTTTTCCACAACATCTTATGGAAAAACCAGAACAAACTTTGTGGCCAACCCAATAATATATAAGATTCTTACACTGACTTAATTATACCCAACAGCTCTACAAACACGAGATGTTCCTCCACTGTTGTTCTGGGCCCACAGGGAACCTGAGTAAAGATGATGAAAACACATAACAAAGGCTCATAGGCAGAATGCTACAAGAAATCATTTTTTATTGAAAAGCAACAAAGGGATTGATGGCAAATCCCTGGGAAGTCTCATTAGATTACTGTGAACATTCCGTAAAGGGGCACTGAGGGTATTAAACTGCAGTCTGAAGAGCCAAAATTCAAGTGACCTTAAAGGCCAAGACACTGAACAATTTTATGTATTAGCTACAATATGTCTACAGGGGTTAAAATGGACTTAGGGTCTTCAAAAGCTCTACTTCCCTGTCTTCAAGGGAACTCACTCTTGATTTAAGCCATCCTAGTAGAAGTTCATCCTAAAAATTCTACAAGGTAGGAGACTGTAAAACTTCCAATATCTGAACTCTCAGAAGAATACCTAGTTCAAACATGGAATGGCAATCTTCTGTAAGCCATCATTATATTTTTAAATATTTTAAATACCTTTAAGAAAAGTTGTATAAAGTATAGGATTCCTATCTGCCCTTTAGAGCTTCCTCTAATATTAACATAGTACATAACCATAGTACAATGATCAAAACCAGGAAATTAACAATGGTACAATACAATCAACTAAACTACACATCTTACTCACATTCCCTTTTTTTTTTTTTTGCTAATGTCCTTTTCTGTTCTGGGATCCAATTCAGGACCTCACATTACTAGGTCTCCTTAATTTCCTCCAGTTCAGTTCAGTTCAGTTCAGTTGCTCAGTCGTGTCCAACTCTTTGCAACCCCATGGACTGCAGCATGCTACGCCTCCCTGTCCATCACCGTCTCCCAGAGATTACTCAAACTCATGTCCATTGAGTTGGTGATGCTACCTAACCATCTCATCCTCTGTCATCCCCTTCTCCTCCAGCCCTCAATCTTTCCCACAATCAGGGTCTTTCCAAATGAGTCAGCTCTTCACATCAGGTGGCCAAAGTATTGGAGTTTCAGCTTCAACATCAGTACTTCCTATGAACACTCAGGACTGATCTCCTTTAGGATGGACTGGTTGGATCTCCTCGCCGTCCAAGGGATTCTCAAGAGTCTTCTCCAGCACCACAGTTCAAAAGCATCAATTCTCTGGTGCTCAGCTTTATCAGTTTCCTCCAATCTATAACAATTCTCCAGTCACTCCTGTCCTTCATGACTTTTGACTTCTATGAAGAACAGTAGTCAGTTACTTTATTGAGTGTCCCTAACATTTTTTTCTTGTTTAATAATACTATTAACAAGAATCTTTTATTGAGGGTTTACTAAATATCAGGCACAATGTTGAGCCCTCTATCATCTTTTTAAATAAGTGTTTTTAACATTTAGAGCAGAAGCATTTTAAAAATCAAAGAGTAATCACCTTTAACTCACCTTTCTTCAAGCGCTAGTGTTTTGTAAATTACAAAGCATAACCAAACAGATTATTATTCCCCTACTGCAATACCCTTTGATGTTCCCTACCCTGCTAGAAAATATTAAGTCCAAGTACAAGCCTCAGATTCAGAGCCCTTAAGTTGTTAATCCACCTCAATCTTTACATCCCACATTTTCCTACCCATGAACCCTGGTTCATAGCTTTCTTCCTTTATACCTGCCCTCCTTTTTCATCTCAAATACCTTTTCTTGAAGACACCTTTAATCACTGCCCCTAGCTCCCAGGAGCTACTGATCCACTGAAATCCCACAGAATTTAATGACTACACTAATCATTTGCTACATATACACCACCGTGAGCTATAGGCATATGTTTTTTCAGACTGTCTCCCAAATCAGGCTTTTTGAGAGCAGGATGTGTGGCTTCCTTTACCTTTGACATCTCCTAGATATACTACCTTAGGGGCTTCCCAAGTGGAACTAGTCGTAAAGAATCCGCCTGTCAATGCAGGAGACCTAGGAGACACGGGTTTGACCCTGGGTCAGAAGATCCCCTGGAGGTGGGCACAGCAACCCACTCCAGCATTCCTGCCTGGAGAATCCCATGGATGGACGAGCCCGGTGGGCTATGGTTCATACAACTGCAAAGAGTCAGACATGACTGAAGAGACTTAGCACATACCACCTCAATGCTTAACATCATTTACTGAATACCTACCAATTGCCAAGCTTTTGGTGGTGGTTTAGTCACTAAGTCATGTCCGACTCTTGCGACCCCATGGACTGTAGCCTGCCAGGCTCCTCTGTCCATAGCATTTTCCAGGCAAGAACACTGGAGTAGATTGCCATTTCCTTCTCCAGGGGATCTTCCCAACCCAGGAATCAAACCCGGGTCTCCTGCATTGCAGGCAGATTCTTTACTGACTGAGCTATGAGGGAAGCCCAAAGCTTTTGGGAACCACTGAGAAATTAGAGATGATTAAGACACAATCCTAATTCTTCAGAAATTTTTGATGTAATAAATATTTCTTTGAGTATAGTGACAGACTGAACGTGGAATTTCTCTCCAGAAACTTAAGGTCACGGACAGTTTCTTGCAGTAGTAATTTTTTTCCTTTTCTGTCCTGATAAGCAGTAAAATAACTAATTATAGATTACTGATGTGTCATAGAACATGTATATTTTCCAACCAGCCTGTGCTCGAAGCAAGCCGTGACCTGGTTTTATGAGAAATCCCGAGGAGGTACAGACTAAACTTAATTAACCAAAGCAAATATTGCCACAGGTTGTAGCAAGGGTTAACCAGCTTGTCAACTGTTTTAGTTTAGTGACATCTAGCGGCAAAAGTGTCAAAAACAACCCTGCTATAAATTAAACCACATTACAGGGAAGCCATCTTATGAAAACAACTAGCAAAATATGAGAAAGAACTATGATATTTACCAGCATTAAAAAACATTTTAATGTCTCTTTGGCCTATTTAATTATTAGCCCCTCTCATTGGAATTTATCATTTTTTCCTTCTCTTGAAGCTATGCGTGGGTGCTCACTCAGCTGGACCTCATGGACTGCTGCCCGCTGGGCTCCCCTGTCCATGGATTTTTCCGGGCAAGAATACTAGATAGGGCGGGTTGCCCTTCCTCCTGCAGGGGGTCTTCCTGACCCAAAGACCAAGCCCGTGGCTCCTGCATCTCCGGCACGCAGGCAGGTTCTTTATCACTGAGCCGTCTGGAGAGCCCATTCTTGCAGCTGCTTAAATAGTAATTTTGACATAAAATTTATGGAAATAAATGATACTAATATTTTAATTATAAGTTAGAGAAAAGCCCTTAATTTAAAAGACTGAATGAAGAACAAAGAAATCCCCAATGGTTGTCTGTCTGTTCCAAAAATCTGGGAAACCAAAACTGCATTTTTATTTCTACACATTTGTCTATTGACAATTTCATATGTAAGTAAACATGTTTAGAAACTTTTGTTACCGATTTTTACCTGCCTATATAAGGTAAATAATTATCCAAACTCATTTTTTAAAATATCACTTTGCATTTCACTGAATTTCTATGAAACTGAATTTTGGTGGAGATAAAAACACTTAAACATTATTAAAAAATCTGTGACTTTTAACAGATTTTTCTACAAACAATGAATTACCAATGAATTTAAAATTTAATGCACAAGTATTAAATGTGAATCATTGTTTTAATAATTGATTTCATCCAAAAATAGTAAAAAACCTAGTAACATTTTCCAAAATACCTTTTTGATAACCACATCTCTTTAAAAAAAAAAAGATGTCTAAATCATTTAGTTGAATGATCTATTAGTTTTTGTGATTTCAAGGAGGACTCAAGGTCATAAACTTTGGCTCCTTGATTTCCAAAGTGTTGCTTATGAACCCATTTCAGAATCCCTAGCTCAACACACAGATGGTTGTCTTACATCTGAACCTACTGATTCAGACTCCCTTGAGTTTGGGGGCCCTAAAATCAGCAATTTTTAAAATGTTTTTCCAGGTGGCTACATTATGCATAATAAAGTTCTGGAAATAATCACTATCAAGACAACAAATATAAATTCTTCTAAGTTGTTCTGATTCTAGTCAAACTTTCCAGCCTCTTTCAGACGCAGTAAGTTGTTCCATCCTTAGGTTCTCTGATGGTTCCACCCATTAGGTTCACTTTATTTACACCACTTACCATGTGGGTCACAATTTATCTGTTAACAATATATTGGGTTGACCCAAAAGTGTGTACGTGATTTTCTGTAAGATGTAACGGAAAGACCCCTGCGAATTTTTCTGGCCAATCCAATAGTTTCCCTCTATTGGGACTGATATATATACACTATTAATACTTTGTATAAAATAGATAACTAATAGGAACCTACTGTATATCACAGGGAACTCTCCTCAATGCTCCCTGGAGACCTAAGTGGGAAGGAAATCCAAAAAAATGAGGATATATGTATATATACTTTGCCAACTAAGGTCTGTCTAGTCAAGGCTATAGTTTTTCCAGTAGTCATGTATGGATGTGAGAGTTGGACTGTGAAGAAGGCTGAGCGCCGAAGAATTGATGCTTTTGAACTGTGGTGTTGGAGAAGACTCTTGAGAGTCCCTTGGACTGTGAGGAGATCGAACCAGTCCATTCTGAAGGAGATCAGCCCTGGGATTTCTTTGGAAGGAATGATGCTAAAGCTGAAACTCCAGTACTTTGGCCACCTCATGCGAAGAGTTGACTCATTGGAAAAGACTCTGATGCTGGGAGGGATTGGGGGCAGGAGGAGAAGGGGACGACCCAGGATGAGATGGCTGGATGGCATCACTGACTCAATGGATGCGATTCTGAGTGAACTCCGGGAGTTGGTGATGGACAGGGAGGCCTGGTGTGCTGCGGTTCATGGGGTCGCAAAGAGTCGGACACGACTGAGCGACTGAACTGAACTGATAGCTGATTCACTTTGCTGTACAGTAGAAACAACATTGAAAAGCAACTATACTACAATAAAATATTTTTTAAAAGACAAGAACAACATATAAATGTATCTTTATAAAACTATATATATGTGTATATATATATATATGTAAATATATATCTGTGAGCTCTTCATGGGAAGGAGTTATGGTTTTTGTTTTTGTGTGTCTAGCCCAACAATATCTGATGAACAGCAAGAGCTTAATGAATTTGGTTAAATGAATAAGCAAACGTATAAAGTATACAGTTCTAAAAAAGAGCATGTGGCTTCCACTTGTGCTCAGAGTGAGGAACCTTATGTAGTACCAATTCCAAATATGATTAAATTAACATCAAAGTAATGTCTAATAATCAGTTAAAATTTAAGGGCTGGGAGAAATCGAATTTTTTCAAAATTCTGCAAATACCTTTTAAACTTTGACTTTCTTAAAAAACTATTTCAGTTTTAAATGCCCGAGTGTTTTAAAATAGAAGAATTTTTATATGTGATTTTTGGAAAAAAAGAAAAATTGAAAATGACTAACAAAATTTTATACTGTTCAGCCTTAGACTTTCTCTAGGCTGTCACTGAGCAGAAACTACTGACAAAACTAGAACCTTAAAAGGAAATATATACTGTACACCCATCTTCAGTGCCATATTCCAGGGTAAAAGGCTGACTCAGGCAGGAAAAGTTATTGCTTAGAAAGATAGACCCTTCATTGTTATTCAGTCGCTAAGTTGTGTCCGACTCTCTGCGCCCCCATGGACTGCAGCCTGCCAGTCCTCCCTGTCCTTCATTGTCTCCCGAAGCCAAAGGATATATCCTTGGGTTCTAGCTAAAGTAAAATAAACCATGTATATTTTGCTTCAAATCATAACATAACACATATGAAAAGTTTAAAGAAACAGAACAGAATGAATAGTCAGTACATAAACTATCTAATAATTATTCCAGTAAATTACTGTCATACGGCTTAAAATTAAAATCAGAATTTAATCCACATACATTTGGGTAACCTGCATACACTGGCTAAGAACAGAAAATTCAAGCAGTATGTCTGAGATGTAATTTTAGTCAAGAACTCTTTAGGCATCTTTTACTTCTCTTTAGTAAGTTAGCCAAAAAAGTTCATTCGGGAAAAATCTGAGTGAACCTACTGGCCAACCAATATTTACTTGAAAGATCTTAAACCATGAATCTCATCCTTGACCCTGTCTTCTCAAGGTGGCTACCTTCCATTCATTTCTGGAAGCACAGCTAAAGTGTTGCTTCCTCTGTGAATCCTACCCTAAATTCCCAGGTCAAATTAATGAGTCTCTCCTCCGTGCCTACCTAGTCTGTTGGGTCCTGGCCAGTATTACACATACTGTAACACTACGAGTTATTCACCTGTCGAAATAACCAGCAAAACGACATGCTCTCAAAGGGCAGCAGCTGTGTCTTACACTCTTAGTACCTCCGCTCTCTGGAGGACTACTAGAACCTGGACAGGAGTTTACCAGGATTTTCCAGAAATGAATGCCTAGTGTAGTAATCAAAAGCTGTGGGAAAGAGGGGCTTAAGTAAAATGAAGAAGTGGCAACTGACAGAAAAACACGGATTAAAAAGCATCTTTGGGAGGATTTCTGCTTCTGCCCATGAAGGATTACCTGCTATTATGCCTTCCATAGACAGTTAGAAAACCAGAGAAAATACGCAAAACACTTTTCAGATATTGTGTAACAGGTAGTGTGCTACTGTGAGCCCCGTGAGAAGGGAGACAAGTGAGCTCTATTATTTCCCCAGCTTCCTGCTGGAAGGCAGCTCCCTGCTGGAAGGCAGCTCCCAGGATGCAAACCAGGGAAGAAGAGCAGCCACAGTGAGTTGAAGAGGGACAGAGCTTGCCAGGATGAAGATGTCTAGCACTTACACAACAGAAGATGGGAGGGGAGGGTATTCCATGAGCACACTCTGGAAGAGTGCACAGGGCACCCCCTAACACTTGGCACTAACCTATGAATTTATGGGCTAAAATTTCACAAGGTCGGAGAAAGGCTCAGGACAGCAGTAAGCCAAACAATTTCTGAAACTCACATAGGGCTCAGAGTAGTTCATGTTCCCAGCAGCCAGAGTGGGAAGACGTCATAATACACAAGGCAGTGGGCAGCATGATCAGAAGGGTACTGCCTAATGAGGGAGGCTTAATAAACCAGGCTAGGCTGCTCTAGATGAGCCTTAACCAAACTCAAAAGCAAGCCTAGAAAGAACCAAACTGATGACAACTTATGCCAGAACCAAGTCCAACATCCTTTAAAGGAATCAAAATCCAGCATCTAAAGATAAGATTTACAATGTTTGGCATATGGTAAAAAAATTTCCAGGCATGAAAAAAGTAGGAAAATGGGAAAATGTGACATGGGAAAGCTCATTCGTTTAGGAAAAAAGAAAGATCCAGAAATGATAGACTGACAAGAGTTAAGAGTTAATATAAAAATATCTGATATGTTCAAAAAGAGACAAATGAACATAAGCACGATAAAGAAATGGAAGTTTTTTTTTTTTAATAGGGGGAAGTGAAATAAAAAGCTGAAAAACACAATTATCTGAAATTAAATACATTTCCCCTCATAGCTCAGTCGGTAAAGAATCTGCCTGCAATGCATGCGACCTGGGTTCGATTCCTGGGTTAGGAATATCCCCTGGAGAAGGAAATGGGAACCCACTCCAGTATTCTTGCCTGGAGAATCCCCTGGGCTGAAGAGCCTGGCAGGGTACAGTACATGGAGTCGCAACAGTCAGACACGACTTAGCGACTAAATCACCACCACCAAAAATACATTGGATGGGATTAAGGGCAGCATAGATACAAAAGAAAAAAAGACCACTGAACCTGGAAACATAGCAATAAAAGCTATCCAAAGCAGGACAGAAAGAAAAACAACTAAAAAACCAAAAATGAAAAAAAACAAAAACAAAAACAAAAATGGTGTATCAGTGACCTGTGAGAAAACACCAAAACTAGTCAAACACAGAAACTGGGAGAGGCAAGAACAGGAAAAATACTGAAGAAATAATGGCTAAAGTATTTGCTAAAAAGCTATAAACCTACAGATCAAAGACCATGTGGAGCCCATAAGTATGAACTCATCCTTTTCAATATATATCAGCTCAGTTCAGTCGCTCAGTTGTGTCTGACTCTTTGTGACCCCATGGACTGCAGCACGCCAGGCTTCCCTGTCCATCACCAACTCCTGGAGCTTGCTCAAACTCATGTCCATTGAGTTGGTGATGCCATCCAACCATCTCATCCTCTGACGTTCCCTTCTCCTCCTGCCTTCAATCTTTCCCAGCATCAGGGTCTTTTCATATGAGTTAGTTCTTTGCATCAGGTGGCGAAAGTATTGGGAGTTTCTGCTTCGGCATCAGTCCTTCCAATGAATATTCAGGGCTGATTTTATTTAGGATTGACTGATTTGATCTCTTTACAGACCAAGGGACTCTCAAGAGTCTTCTCCAACACCACAGTTCAAAAGCATCAATTCTTTGGCGCTCAGCTTTCTTTGTAGTCCAACTCTCACATCCATACATGACTACTGGAAAAACCACAGCCTTGACTAGACAGACCTTTGTTGGCAAAGTAATGTCTCTGCTTTTTAATATGCTATCTAGGTTGGTCATAGCTTTTCTTCCAAGGAGCAAGCGTCTTTTAATTTCATGGCTGCAGTCACCATCTGCAGTGATTTTGGAGCCCAAGAAAATAAACTCTGTCACTGTTTCCATTGTTTCCCTATTTATTTGCCATGAAGTGATGGGACCAGATGCCCTGATCTTAGTTTTTTGAATGTTGAGTTTTAAGCTAACTTTTTCACTCTCCTCTTTCAATATATATAAGTAAATATAAAAATAAATACTGATGTTAATGTGTGAGTTTGTATATATACACATGTGTATATTTCCTGCTTAAACACTGAGAAGGTATAGAAGTGGTTTCTAAACACCCCTCTCCACTGAAAGAACATCACTCCTAAAGAAATACTCAAAAAAAAAAAAAAAAAAAAAGAAATACTCAATTCTAGTGCTGGGGCCAGAGAAGAACAAAGTAACTCTGGAACATTATAATGTGCCAGAAATTAAAAATATGCTCAAAGAATAATGAGAGCATATGAAAAGAACACAGGAAGCTAAACTGACAGTATTTCAACTGGCCAAATTTGGAGCATTTTGAGATTGAAAATGAATAGTCATCCCTTGGTGTCCATGGAGGCACTAATTCCAGGACGCTGACAGTTACCAAGTCCCTGGATGCTCAAGTCGTTTATATAAACTGGTGTAATATTTGTATATAACCTACACAGTGCTCCCATATACTTTAAAACATCTCTAGATTACTTATAGTATCTAATACAATGCAAATACTATGGAAATTGATGCAAACGCTATGTAAGTAGTTGCTGGTACTCAGAAAAATTCAAGTTTTGTTTTTTGGAACTTTCTGGAATTTTTTTCCTATTTTCAGTCTGCCCTTGGGTGAATCTGTGGGTGCGGAACCCACAGATATGGAAGGCTGAATGTAATGACTTTAACAGATCATAACCCACTGAATAAAATAGGAATTCACTGTTCCACTTAAATAAATGAATAAATACTGGGGAGAAGGGAAGGGTCTTCCTTACAGTAAACTGCAAACCAATAAATGTAGAAGGAATGATAAAGTCAGAAAACCACTATTTGGAAACCATCACTGTATAATGAATTCAAGCAAGAAATATCAATGCATATTATAATTGGTGAAAGAAATGGTCTTGAAAAACAAAATTACACAGTCTCACAATATCTCCTCAAAAACAGTCATCATAAAAAAAAGGAAAAAACCTTATAACAATAATGAGCAAAACTAACATTCTTATATAAATAAAAACAGAAAGAATTTGCTTCCAGCTGACCTGCACTGTAAGAAATGCTACAAGAAGTTCTTCAAACTAAGAACAAATTTCATCAATGGAAGCTTCAGTCTATAGGAAGGGATCAAGAATTCATGAAATGATAAGCACATGAGTAAATATTCTATATATAGGTTTCCTTCTCTTAATTTCTTTAAAAGATATTATTTAAGGGTCTTTAATAAAAGACACAGACACACCTTCTTAGAGACTTCACGGAAAGAAACAAGAATGGATACAGGCACAGAGATTTACTGGAGTGAGGAACAAAGTGAGGCTGCTCTCACAAATCTTCTCTATGGTTTAAAGTGACCATTCTCCTGGTATGTCCCACTCTCCTGAATAAGACTCACACTTCGCTGGTTAGCGGCCATGTTTAAAAGGTTAACTGAAGCGCTATTACACATACAGTGTAACAGGTAATAAAGGAATGAATTATCAACCTTTCAAAGATAGTATCTGGGGGGGAAACTATACTGTTAGGATCAACCATGGGTCTGGAGATCACCATTAAGTCACTCAGAGAAGACTGTGGCTCTGATTAAGACTCACCCCTGGTTGCCTCCTTTGTCACTCCACTTTCCAATGTGGAGGGAGGTAAGGCCTGGCAGGTGGCAGAGGCAGGTCTTTGATGAATGCCAGGGCCAACCTCCTTTATTATTTTATTTGTCTGGCTAATAGGTGGGTGAGTGAGAAAGACATAAATAAACTGGTCATTTGAAGTCCAGCTCCCTCGTGTTCTTCTTATCAACTCTTTCCATCGATTCATGCTTCTCCCACCCACCGTCTTCCACTTAAACTTCAAGCACTATCTCCCTACATTACACATGATTTCAGAACCTTCACTGATGTTTTGCGAGATTTTGCTCCACCAAGGAAAGCCTCAGGCTCTTTTTAATCGTCAAAACCTCCTTCATGTATTGCTAAGTCGCTTCAGTCATGTCCGACTCTGTACAACCCCATAGACGGCAGCCCACCAGGCTCCCTCATCCCTGGGATTCTCCAGGCAAGAACACTGGAGTGGGTTGCCATTTCCTTCGCCAATGCATGAAAGTGAAAAGTGAAAGGGAAGTCACTCAGTCATGTCCGACTCTTAGCAACCCCATGGACTGCAGCCTACCAGGCTCCTCTGTCCATAGTATTTTCCAGGCAAGAGTACTGGAGTGGGGTGCCATTGCTTTCTCCACCTTCATGTATATCATCTTCTTAACAACCAAGCACAGAACTCCCAACAGATCTGCTTAGTACCACTGAAGCTTTTACACTAATATGTTGATAATAAGACTGTCCCCTTCCTAGGCAACAAGACAGTATTATGTTTGTATCCAAGGTCAGTTGCAAAAACATCATATGTGTACACACCATCATGTCCGCACTCCCATGCACATATATTTATCACCAGGAGTGAACAGTCTTATAACTTTGATATACAAAACATCAATATTGCATTTCCCTTGTATTTCATTTCTGCAGAATGACATAAAAAACAGTGAGATTCATTAAAAAATATGAGTGGTTGAACTTTAAGTAAGAAATCCTCTGAGAATCTAATTTGCATCAAATCTACACTTTGCTTTTGTGCTGTCACAGTCATTTGTTGCTACTTTCTAATTTTTTAATTTCTGCTTTTCTCTTAAGTGTGTTACATTTCAAAATAAGCTGCTACTTCAGAGACTTCTAGGAAAGAAAGGAAATTCTTTAGGCTTAAAAGAGGAACCTTGCTAATGTAATGTTACTTGGCATTTGTGTGGACCATAAATTATACCCTGGGATGTTTACCCAAAAGGGTTAAGAACAAAGAAAGAATCTGCTTGCTTATAAAAAAAAAACAAACACAAAAACGCACACATTACCTCAGTCAGAGAAATCGCCCCAAACTCGCCCAGGCACAGCCTCCGCAGATCACCCACCAGCATTAGCACTGTATCAGATGACATTATAGAACAATACTGAACTCTGTGCAGGGCTTGAATATATTGTTTTGAAAGAATACACTGTCATTAACTTGAATAAAGCTTTCTGAAATAAAACCTGCAGGCACAGCCCTCACTGTGTGGCCCTTTTACTACTTTGAGAAACAGCCTCATCCCGAAAGCAGCAGAGGAGGGAAAAAAGAGATTAGGAATAAAGGCAACCGTGATGAGTCACCCCGGCCCAGTCCTGTAGGCAGATGCGGGGCTTTATACCAGGCAGAACATTATCAAAGCAGAAGGCTCAGGACTTCCTTCCCTGGTGGTCCAGCGTTTAAGAAACCACCTTCCAATGCAAAGGACGTGGGTTCCATCCCTGGTCGGGGGAACTAGGATCCCACATGCCATGGGCCAACTAAGCCTACACACCACAACTAAGACTCGACACAGCCAAAAATAATAAGTAAATAATTTTTTTTTAAAAAAGGCAGGAGGCTCTGTAAGGAACAAGGCACCTGAAAATCCAAACCAGCTGACATCCATCACCCTATTTCCCTTTACAGCCTCGTGATTTTTACCATGGGTTTCCCTAGAATTGGAAACTGAGTTGTCTTTTTTTTTAAAAAAAGTATAACGAACTTCTAATACTATATTTGTTTCAGGTGTACAATGGTAATTTGATATTTATATACCTTACAAAAAGATGACCATGATAAATCTAGGTACCATCTATCAACACAGAGAGTTATTACAGTATTACCAATTATATTCCTGTTGCTGTGCTTTACACCCTGGGACTTGTCTATTTTATAACTGCAAGCCTGTACCTCCCCTCCCCTCTGGCAACCACCAATGCATTCTCTGCATCTATGAGTCTGAAACTGAGTCTTATTCCACGTACAAAATAGTTAAAACTGGATATCCAGACGCCAACTTGAGATGGCAGTTCTCTAGGCCGTGAACTGAAGCTCTCTAAATGCCAATGTTTAATCTAGAAAGCGGAAAGAACAAAGGACATCCCTGGCGGTCAGGTGGTTAGGATGCTGCCCCCCCCAGTGCAGGGGTCCAGGGTTCAGTTTCTGATCAGGGAACTAGACGCCACATACCGCCGAGGAAAATTCTGCATGCTGCAACTAAGACCCACTGCAGCAAAAGAAAGGAAGGAGGGAAAGAAAGAAAAGAAGTGAAGGAGGGAAAGGGGGAAGCGAGGAAAGCAAGAAGGGAGGAAGTGGGGAAAGGAAAAAAGGACACACATAGTATGGGAGGTGAGGATTAGCTACAACTGCTGTTAATATCATGACTATACTTACTATTTCCACCCAACTGTCTCCCTGGCCTACCTTTTCTAATCACTGTCCGAGACGTTTCTTCTTCACGAGTGAAGCATGAGCAGTAACTTAAATATTCACTGGCTTTTTTTGTTTCCCGACAGCCTGGCCACTGCCTCTTGTTGCCATTTCTGTTTTCACATCGCTCTCAGCACTCTCATAAAGTGATTTTTCTACCTTCAGTGACCAACTCTCAAGATTCCTCTTAACTACAAGCTACTTTTTGCGAGCTTTCCTCGCGAAAAAAGCCAGGTAGCAAAGAAAGCTACCAACACAGCCAGTTGGTAGCCAGGTCCCAGTTAAAATCCAGGTTATGGAAGTCTTGCAAACTGTTGGTGAGAACATAATTTGGTACAGCCACTGTGGGAAAACAGTATGGAGGTTCCTTAAAAAACTAAAAATAGTACTACCATACGATCCAGCAATCCCACTCCTGGGCATATATCCAGAAAAAACAAACACTAAATTGAAAAGATACATGCACCCCAATGCTCACAGCAGCATGATTTATAAGTAACAAGATAGATATGGAAACAACCAAGTGCTCATCAACAGATTACCAGATTAAGTTGTGGTAATATATATACAATGGAATATTAGCCTTAGAAAAGAATGAAATACTGCCATTTGCAGCAATGTAGATGGACCTGGAGAATATTCTGCTTCATGACCGAAGTCAGAGAGATAAAAGACAAATACTATATATCACATCACGTATATGCAGAATCTAAAAAATAATAAAAATGAAGTATATGCAAAACAGAAGTAGACTTACAGATGTAGAAAAAAAAACAACTTGTAGTTACTAAAGAGGAGAAGAAGTGGGGAGGGACAAATTAGAGGTATGAAATTAACACATGCAAACTATTATACATAAAATAGATAAGCCACATGGATATACTGTATAGCACAGGAAATTATGCCCATTATATTGAAACAACCTATAATGGAACATAGTCTACAAAATACTGAATCATTATGCTGTACACCTGAAACTAACAGACTACTGCAAATCAACTACACTTGGAACAAAAATAATAAAATCCAGGGAGCAATGCAACCACATCCAGCTGTGCCGCATTAACTGCAGTGCACTAACTATTCACTCCCAGAGTTCCCAGGGACGATCTTAAATCTGAGATTAGCTTGCCTTAACACCAAACCTTCTCGTAGATGCTTCCCATACTAGTCAACTTATCATAAAGTATGAGTTAGTTCAAATGCTCAAAGAAGAAACAGTAATTCCAGAAAAATATTACATATATCTCAAAGTTCTGGGTTTTTTTGTTTTTTTCTTTTAGTTTTTTGTTTGCTTTCAGAATTTCCCTAAAGAGTTGACTCACTGGAAAAGACCCTAATCAGGGGAAGGATTAGGGGCAGGAGGAGAAGGGAACAACAGAGGATGAGGTGGCTGGATGGCATCACAGACTCGATGGACATGGGTTTGGGTAGACTCTGGGAGTTGGTGATGGACAGGGAGGCCTGGCGTGCTGCGATTCACAGGGTCGCAAAGAGCTGGACACGACTGAGCGACTGAACTGAACTGAAAGCGGGACGGGGGCTTCCCTGGTGGCTCAGAGAGTAAAAGAATCTGCCTGCAACGCAGGAGACCCAGGTTCAATCCCTGGGTTTGGAAGATCCCCCTGGAGAAGGGAATGGCTCCGCACTTCAGTATTCTTGCCTGGAGAATCCCATTGACAGAGGAGCCTGGTGGGCTACAGTGCAATGAGTCACAAAGAGTCAGACGCAACTGCGGGACTAACACTTTCACTTCTTAAAGTGGGGACAAAAATAGATTACACAGGCCTCAGCCGGTTCTATAAATGTAAGACGTTTTCTATATTATACTATACCAGTTTAAGTAAACCAGGGTAGGTCAACTACATCATTTACAGTTCCTCATTTTTTGTGAGGAGAGGAAGACGGAAAGACTTTGGGAGGAGAAAGGGCACAGTTAACAGGAAGCAGAGGCGTGATCAGGGTGACTATGAACAGCACTACTTGCAACTCCAGAAGCAATCAAGGACAGAACACAAGTGTCCTCCTCTAAGTTTCTAAAGATAAAGGTGTATCTTTTAAATCTGATTTAAAAGGATATATGAAGATGGAAAATTCATTAATGCTGGCTTCTTTGGAGAATCACATATTCCTTAAAACAACAGAAACTAATGAGAAGGTGGGTAACAGGATACAACGTTCTGTGTAAGAACCAGACGAGTTTACTGAAGTCTACCACTGAGGCCTGCGGGGAAAGACTGAAAGCTTGTATTTCCTCATCTGTAAAGCAGATGAAGCACTGGGAAGAATGAGATGGTACATGGACCATTTGTAAAGCACCATTTGGGTTTATTTTTGTTTTTTAAGAACAGCGTGGAATAGTGTAACTAGTAGATTTGACTATAGTGATACAGGTTGAAGTTCAGCCTCTATCTGCTAGTTGTCTGATTAGGCACAAATCATTGAAACATATGTAATGATGTAAGAACTAAAGAGTTAATATCTGTTGTGTAGGGGAAGGAAACTTTTAATATAAATAGTTCTATAAATGTAAGATGTTTTCTATTATACTGGACCAGGTTAAGTAAATCAAGGAAGGTCAACTAAATCAGTTGTAGTTCCTCATTTTTTGTGAGGAGAGGAAAACAGAAAGAGTAATTCTTACAGCAGAATCTCATTCAGTTAAGAGAAAAATCATTGGTCTTTGGGACACCCACATAATACTTTGTAAGTGTGCTAGCTGCTCAGTCGTGTCTGAGTCTTTGTGACCCATGGACTCTAGCCAACCAGGCTCCTCTGTTCATGGAATTCTCCAGGCAAGAATTCTGGAGTGGGTTGCCATGCCCTTCCCCAAGGGGTCTTCCCATTCTTTCCCAGGTTTCCCACATTGCAAGCAGATTCTTTACGATCTGAGCCACCAGGGAAGCCCAGAGAGACCTATAGATATCAATTAAGTATAATTGTTCTGTTGTGTCAGTTAGGATCTCTGTTATTTTACTGACTTTCTGTCTGGAAGGTCTGTCCCCTGATGTCAGTGGGGGACTTACTATATTCAATATCCTGTAATAACCTATAATAGAAAAGAATCTGAAAAAGAATATATCACACACAAACACATAACTGAATCACTTTGCAGTATACCTGAAATTAACACAATCTGGTAAATCAACTATACGTCAATAAATTTTCTTTAATGCAAACCCTTACCTTTCAAAAGTGGCTGGAAGGTTGGAATCTCTTGCAACTTGATGACATCAGGATCGTTGCTGACATTCCTTGAGGCCTGGGAGCCTTGAGCTACAACCACAATATCGTCCATCTTGGCTCTATGCTTAGCTGGAGAAGGAGTCACTGAAAATAAAGTTACATCGCTCAGGAGTTGCATGTTATTTAGCCACCTCTGTCTCAACAAGACATTAAAAAGGACATTCTTACACATAAAAAAGTGCTAACCGTACTTACCCTATGGTGGGGGCTTGAGTAGGGGAGATGAATTACAGAGGACCTCTGTTTTCTATGGTGTTAAAAAATCCTCAAACTTTACAGGAACATATGCCATCCATTGGAGAAGGAAATGGCAACCCACTCCAGTATTCCTGCCTGGAGAATTCTATGGACCAAAGAGCCTAGTGGGCTACGGTCCATGGGGTAGCAAAGAGTCAGACACGAATAAGCAACACACATGTGCCATCTATAAAAGTGCTTCTGTAACTAGAAGTTTATTCAACACACAAAATAAGCAGATTGTTTTTAATTTTTGTTTCTTTGATCCTCCTGATGTTTGTCCCTATTTCCCAGTGAGAAAACAAGGGTACAAGATTTAGCTGTGACTTACTCAAGGTCAACAGTGCTAGAGACAGAGTTACGAAGAAAATGGGAGGTAAATGGATTATTGGTATACATGGCCCATCCCTGCCATGCTGGGATTGCAAAGCGGTAGCCACCCTACCACAGTAAGCTTGGTATGTTGAATAGATCCTAGTTATAGCAAAAAAAAAAAAAAAAACACCCTAATTCTCAACCCTAGATGACCACACCAGCCCCGTTGCCCCTTAAAGTCACAGGGCAGAAAACCAGTGGGACAACTGTAGGCTGAGCCAAAATTAAGAAATTTGAAGGACTGCTAAAGAGGCAGATCAATTTCAGGTTTCTAGGCAAATGTAAGCCATTTAGAAGGAAGTGATTTAAGGACGCCCCAGACCAAGACATCCTGCATTCCCAAACATCTGGTTGGGGCAAGAATGAATCTTTATTGTTTTACACTCTAGAAGGTAGTATTTGCAGGCTTACCATAATCATGTCTCAAAGGTTGATCCAAACATGCCATAGAACCATCCTGCCTCCTGCAGGCTAAAGTCTCTGGAGGCTTGGTCTTCACTCAGAATCTCAGCTGCTTTCACTGCTCTTCAAGAAATCTCTTAGCCTCTTTTGGTAATTTACCTAATGTTTTTACAAACCTCAAGCCAAAAATCTTTCCTGGGACAAAGTGATTCCTCCATCCCCAGACTCCAGAGGATAACAGACTTCACTAGATTCTAGGTAGCCTCTACTGCTGCTGCTGTTAAGTCACTTCAGTCATGTCCGACTCTGTGTGACCCCACAGACGGCAGCCCACCAGGCTCCTCCGTCCATGAGATTTTCCAGGCAAGAGTATTGGAGTGGGGTGCCATTGCCTTCTCCGAGGTAGCCTCTACTACTTGTCTGTAAAATGGGGCTACTGAGAGGATTTAACATGAACACATGTGACGCGCTTAGCCTATACGATTTGGCAGTATTGGTTAGTATTGGTTAGTATGCTCTGGTACTGGTCAGAACCCATGCTGTTGGTTAGAAGGCGAACAAGCCTATTAAAAAGATGACAGGCTTCTTGCAAAACATGATTCTGGCCTGACACAGAAGCAAGAAAGTAAAGGATAACAATTATTACCATATTTGTTATAAGATACTGCATTCTGGATCTTCCAAAGAAATAAAAATGTAGCCATAGATACTGTTCACAGTTAAAAGCTATCTCAATCTAGCCCCCAGAATGGTCTGAACTAGCCTTGAAGGTCACATTTCAGTGTGGAATACCTCTAGCTCTGTTAACTTCTACCTTTCTGGATTACACGTCCTACCAAAGTCAGAGCAGTCCTATTTATGACCAGAACTCTTTTTAGGCCCCAGTTATAAGCCAGTTTGGATTAACCACTCCAGAGCTTATTATCCAGGGCAGCCCCAGTGGTCCTAGGGTTTAGTGTGTAGCAAATAAAAAAATAAAGGCAAAAACGATCCTCAATTAAGCATCAGCTGTTTGAGCGCTCACTACATTACAGGAACAAAATTCGTCCCATTTCTACATTAAACTCGAAGAGAAATCTAAAAAATACGGATGCGGAAAGAGCAGGGCAAAACATCAGAACTTGCCCTCATGGCCAACGTCTATATGAGAAAGGGAGCCGAGACACCTTCCGATGGGAAGATGCAGTTTCTGGACATGTTCGCACGCAAGGGTTCAAAGCGATTGTACACCTGTCACACGCCCCTTCTCAAAAGGAATTTCTAGGACCCACTTTTAAAGACGAATCTGTTCTTTGAGGTTCTATGACCCATCCACTGTGCGACCCCAATCTCACCCTGACAGTCATGAATACTAAAGCCAAATATTAATTAGATCGTCTTTGAAGGAGTAAGCTGCAGCTGAGACGAACAGCTGTTTTGAAAATCAAAAATGGGCTTGGGCGCCCACGCTGGTTTAGCTTGCAATCACAGCACTGGTTTCCATCGGGGGAATTAAGGCTAGGACAGATGATGGCTTTTTTTTTTTTTTTTTTTTTCAGGCAGCCCGCCCGGCATGCAGGCAGGGCTGGCTGGAGAAGGGTGGAAGTAGTTAGGACACCGACCTGAGGAGTTCAGATCGTTGGGTCGGCTCTCGGCCTCGGAGCTCTGCTCACTGCCCATGATGCCGGCAGCGGTGGCAGCAGAGGAACGACGGAACGGGCGGCGACCGCTCAGGCGGAGGGGCGACAGAGCAGGGACCGGGGGACCGAGATGCACAGACTACACCGGCTGCGATGTGGGGATGGCGCGCCCAGCCCACGCGGGGGCGCGGACGGTGAGGGAAGAAGAGGCCCTATTTGGGGAAAGGCTTGCAGGGAAGCACCGCGGCGATGCACGCCGCTCGCCCGCCCGCCTTCTTTGGGGAAACCAAAGGCAAGGAGGCGGGTGAACGCCGGGAACCAGCCACGCCTGCGACCCGCGGGCGGCGCCGCAATCACTCACTCGCTCCAGGGGCCACAGGTTCGTTCCTTCCGCGACGCGGATTGGCAGCGACGGCTGCGCTCGGCGGTCAGTTCCGGGTTAGAGTGCCCCGCCCCCTGCCCGAGGGAGGGCAGGGAAACTCAAGCTACCTAGTACAGCGGGCGCAGCCTTAAAGGGCCAGATCGCCTCAAATGCAGAGCCGCTCCTAAGACTGAGTTGGTTCCTATGGTAATGATGCGAGTCACCTTTAAGCATCATCTACACGCTAGGAAAGTTACCTCTATAGTTAGAAATCTACTAATAGGTTTTTGAGGGGGTTGTTTTTACCTGTGTTTGCGGTTTTTTTTTTTTTTTTTAACGTATTGCCCTTTTTCATTTTTTAAAATGACATTTGTTTATATTTATTTTTGGTTGTGCTGGGTCTTCCTTGCTTCAGGAGGGCTTTCTCTAGTTGTGTGGTACAGCGGCTACTCTTTACTAAGGTGCCTGCTGGGCTTCTCACTGAGATGACTTCTCTTGTTGCACAGCTTGGGCTCTAGATCACTGGTTCAGTAGTTGTGGTGTTGTCCTACATGTAGGATCTTCCCAGACCAGGGATTGAACCCCTGTCCCCTTGCATTGATTGGCAGATTCTTTACCACTAAGCCACTGTGCTATGCTTAGTCACTCAGTCCTGACCGACTCTTTGCGACCCCATGGACTGAACAACACCAGGCTCCTCTGTCCATGGGGATTCTCCAGGCAAGAATACTGGAATGGGTTGCCATGCCTTCCTCCAGGGCATCTTCCCAACCCATTGATCCAGCCTAGGTCTCCTGCATTGCAGGCGGATTGTTTACCATCGCAGCCACTAGGGAAGCCCTTTTGATATTTTTAAAAATTGATATATAATTGACATACAACATTATATTAGTTTCAGATGTATGACTCGATCTTTGCATACATATGCTGCAAAATTTTAAATCCTCTTTTACAGATGGAAAAAGAGAGGTGCTGGATAGACTTAGGTTTGGAATCCACAATATCAAAGCACAAAGTTCCTATTTTAGTTCCCAAAGCTGGGAGTTTGGCAGTGGCAACCATACAAAAAAAAAAGAAAAGAAAAGAAAGAAAGAAACACTAGACGGTGAAGGAAGGAGCTGGAAATGAGAGAAGAATGAATAGAAAATGCTGATTCTTGTGTTAGGGTGTTTGTGCATCTTCAGAAGAAAGTGGATGCCCCGTCTACTTTCTGGGAACCTTGATTTTTACCCACAGGCATTCTGAAAGTAGAAGAGGCAAGAAGGAAGTAGAGATAATGTATAACAGAGACTGTCAACTTTGGCAAGTCAAGGATGTCAAAGTAGCAATGCTTTCCCATTCAGGAGTTGGGTGGCTATGGCATTTTCAGAACTTTACAGATCATATTGTTTGTTTCACGAAATTTTAGCTAATGCCCTGAGTTTTCAAATCAACTATGATTTCATTATACATATATTTACAAATTGAGTCAAAATCTAATTTTTTTAATTTTTAAAAACTTTTTATTTTATATTGGTGTATAAGCCAATTGGGCTTCCCAGGTGGCACAAATGGTAAAGAACCCGCCTGCCAGTGCAGAAGACATAAAAGCTGCGGGCTTATCCCTGGGTTGGGAAGATCCCTGAAGGAGGGGCATGGCAACCCACTCCAGTATTCTTGCCTGGAGAATCCCATGGACAGAGATGCCTAGTGGGCTATAGTTCATAGGGTTGCAAAGAGTCAGACACAAGTGAAGTGACTTGGGCGATTAACAATGTTTTAATAGTTTCAGATGGACAGCAAAAGTACTCAGCCATACATATACACGTATCCATTCTCGCCTGCAAACTCCCTTCTCCTCCAGACTGTCACATAACATTGAGCAGAGCTCCCTGTGCTGTACAGTAGGTCCTTTTTAGTTATCCATTGTAAATATAGCAGTATGTGCATGTCAATCCCAAACTCCCTAACTATCCCTTCCCCCCGGCAACCATAAATTCATTCTCTAGGTCTGTGAGTCTGTATCTATTTTGTAAACAAGTTCATTTATGTTGAAATGATAAAAGTATCATTAAAGACGTATATTAAAGAAATGATAAAAGTATCATTTCTTTTCAGATTCTGCATATAAGAGATATCATATGATATTTCTCTTTTCCTGCCTGACTTACTTCACTCAGTATGACAATCTCTAGGTCCATCTATGATGCTGCAATTGGCATTATTTCATTCTTTTTAATGGCTTAGTAATATTCCATTGTTTTATATTTTTTATATATTTTAAGCTCATCTGATGCCCATAAACAGAAAACCTCTTCCTGGTAGCTAGGTCGTAAGTGGTGAAACTAGGATTTAGGACTCATGCGCTTTCCTTTGCTCACCATTACAATACAATCATCCCTTGAGATTTATATAAACCACCAGGCTGATGGAACTGAAATGGGTCTTGCCTGGGCAATTCCATGGACAGAGGAGCTTGGCGGGCTACAGTTCATAGGGGTCCCAAAAGAGTCAGACACCACTTGGTGGCTAAGCAACAGCAACAGTGCATGTGGGATCTTAGTTCCCTGATCAGGGATTGAGACCACACCGACTACACTGGAAGGCAAAGTCATAACCACAGGACAACCAGGGAAATCCTAAAGGGTTTATTCTTGATCACACAACTCGTGAGTGATAAAACCAGGGTTCAGGTTTTCTAAAACTCATTATGCCTCTACTCCAGACTAGCTCCTTCTCCTGTGTCTTTATCCTGCCGGGCACTCCATGCCAGAAGCCTTGGAGGCTCCCAAGCCAGATATCTGGTTAACCTCACCACCATATCAAACCTGTCACCACATCTGTAAAGCCTCCCTCCTTAATTTATCTTTTGTCTCCATGCACAGTTCAGGGCTTCCTGACTTCTTTCGTTCCTTGGAAGGCAGGAGGCCTCTGGCCTCATTTCCTTCAATGCGTCATTCATGTGACTGGCACAGAGAATTTTCTAGAATATTAGGTCTCTGAACCTGTCACTGCCCTGCTAAAAACCTTCAATAATCCTCATGGCTTCAGGATAAAGTCTCAAATTTAGCATATGAGAACTTCATTGCTCTGACCCCAGCCTCTTATTCCATTCCTTTCTATACAGTCAAACTTCATGCTGATCAGATCAGGATGAAATTCCCTGAATAGTCAGGCTGTGTTTTCTCTGTCTAGAATATTCAGCTTTTTTCTGTCCATCTCATTAACTGAACTTCATCCTTCAAGGTTTAACTTAGAGTTGAAAACTTCTGTCCACACCAAACCCTGAACACAGGTGTTTATGGCAGCTTTATTCATAAACACCAAAATTTGGAAGCCACCAATGTATCCTTTCCAATGGGCTTCCCTGGTGGCTCAGACGGTAAAGTGTCTGCCTGCAATGCAGGAGACCCGGGTTTGATTCCTGGGTTGGGAAGATCCCCTGGAGAAGGAAATGGCAATCCACTCCAGCACTCTTGCCTGGAAAATCCCATGGATGGAGGAGCCTGATAGGCTACAGTCCATGGGGTTGCAAAGAGTTGGACACAACTGAGCGAAGAAGCTTTTAATGTATCCTTGGTAAGTCACTTCAGTCGTGTCTGACTCTTTGCAAACCCATGGACTCCAGTCTGCTGGGTTCCTCTGTCCGTGGGATTCTCCAGGCAAGAATACTGAGGTGGGTTGTCATTTCCTTCTCCAGGGGATCTTCCCCACCCGGGGACTGAACCCACAGCTCTTATGTCTTCTGCATTCGCAGGCGGGTTCTTTACCACTAGAGCCACCTGGGAAGCCCAGGGTATCCTTAGGTGGGTATATAAACAACCTCTGATCTAGACATTGGAAGAAAAAGATGAAGAGACACAGAGGAACCTCAAACACATATCAGAAAGTGAAAGAAGCCAGTCTGAAAAGGCTGCATGCTGTACTCCAAGTACATGACATTCTAGAAAAGACAAAAATTTGGAGATAGTAAAAAAGACTTGTGTTTGCCAGGGTTTAGGAAAAGGGGAAGAGATGAATAGGCTAAACACAGAGGATTTGGGGGGCAGTGAAAATACTCTGTAGAAATCTGTAATGGTGGATACGTATCATTATGTATTTGTCCAAGCCTACAGAATGTACAACACTAGGAATGAACCTAAGGTCAACTATAGACTCGGAAGGATTTTGATGGGTGAGTATAGGTTCATTGTATGTGCATGTGTGTGAACTCCGTTGTGTGGTTGTGTCTGACTTTGCAGCCTGATGGACTATATAGCATGCCAGGATCCTCTGTCTACTGGATTTTTCAGGCAAGAGTACTGGAGTGGGTTACCGTTTCCTACTCCAGGGGATCTTCTCAATCCAGGGATCGAAACTGTGTCCCTTGCACCTCCTGCATTGGCAGGTGGATTCTTTACAAAGCCACTTGGGAAACCTGTGTAATAAATACCTCTCTTCTACAGGATGTTGGTAATAGAGCAGGCTATGTTTGGGGTGGGGCGGGGCCTATGGGAAATCGCTGTACCTTCTCAATTTGGCTATGAACCTAAAGTTGCTCTTTTCATACTGTTCATGGGGTTCTTATTTTCTTGGGCTCCAAAATCACTGCAGATGGTGACTGCAGCCATGAAATTAAAAGATGCTAGCTCCTTAGAAGAAAGGTTATGACAAACCTAGACAGCATATTAAAAAGCAGAGACATTACTTTGCCGGCAAAGGTCCATATAGTCAAAGCTATGGTTTTTCCAGTAGTCACGTATGAATATGAGAGTTGGAACATAAAGAAGGCTAAACACCGAAGAACTGATGCTTTTGAATTGAGGTGTTGGAGAAGATTCTTGAGAGTCCCTTGGACTGCAAGGAGATCAAACCAGTCCATCCTAAAGGAAGTCAATTCTGAATATTCATTGGAAGGACTGATGCTGAAGCTGAAGCTCCAATACTTTGGCCACCTGATGTGAAGAGCTGACTCATTGGAATAGACTCTGATGCTGGGAAAGGTTGAGGACAGGAGGAGAAGAGAGCTACAGAGATGGTTGGATGGCATCACTGACTCAATGGACATGAATTTGAGCAAGTTCTGGGAGATGGTGAAGGACAGGGGAGCCTAGCATGCTGCAGTCCGTGGGGTTGCAAAGAGTCCAACATGACTTAGCAACCAAACAACAAAGGTGCTCTTAAAACACAAAGTCTTAACAATTTTTGAACTTATGCACCTCCTCCCAGAAGTTCAGATTAGACGTCCCCCTTGTGAGCTTCCTTAGCTAGCTTTTTCTATTATAACGTGTAGTCTTTACACAATCATTAATTTACCTGTGTTTCTCCCCACCGAACTATAACTGAACTATAAGGATCTCGAAGGTAGGTGTGTAGCTGAGCAGGACCCTCTGCGGCCTTCCCAGGACAGGCCCCTCCCCAACATCCTCTGTGGTAATTCAGGCATATTTCATGAGGTTTTCAGATGCTAAAAACCACCACCGATTTCTTCCAAATAGAAGAAATTACCTACTTGATGATAGTAAGCAAATAGCTCTTAATCCTTTTGGCACCTAAGGATTGATAATGTTACCTCACCATCAACCAATCAGAGAAATATGCCCAAACGATCACACACCCTGGGACCCTCCATCACCTGGCCTTTAAAATGCTTTGCTGAAATCCTGTGAGGAGTTAGGGAATTTTGGCGGGGGCGGGGGGCACAAGCCACCTGTTTTCCTAGCATGTCTCTGCCATACACCTTTCTCTGCTCCACACTCCAGACTCTGATATTTTGGTTTGTTTGGTCACACTGTGCGTCAGGCACATGAACTTGTGTTTGTTAACAGATCCGTGTTTTATTGATCTTTAATTTCCCAGTGCAGGTGCTTAATGTATATTTTCTGACTAAAACACCTTAAAAAAAATCTGCCTCTACATAAATGGAGAGGTATGTATTGGCAGAAGAGGATTAAGACTCTCTTTGTATACAGTGGAATATTGCATATGTGTGTCAGCCGCTCAGTTGTGTCTGACTCTTTGCGACCCCATGGACTGTAGCTCGCCAGGCTTCTCTGCTGATGGAATTCTCCAGACCAGAACACTGGAGAGGGTTGCCATTCTCTTCTCCAGGGGATCTTCCCAATCCAGGGATCGAACCTGGGTGTCCTGCATTGCAGGCAGATTCTTTACCATATGAGCCACCAGGAAGCCATTACTCAGCCATAAAAAGGAACACAATTGTTCCTTGTAGAGACCTAGATGGACCTAGAGACTGTCATACACAGTGAAGTAAGTCAGAAAGAGAAAAATATCATATATTATTGCATATATATGAAATCTAGAAAAATAGTATGGTGGTTTAGTTGCTAAGTCGTGTTTAACTCTTTCGAAGCCATGGACTGTAGCCTGCCAGGCTTCTCTGTCCATGGGGTTCTCCAGGCAAGAATACTGAAGTGGGTTGCCATTTCCTTCTCCAGCGGAGCTTCCTGACCCAGGAATCGAACTCAGGTCTCCTGATCTTATTTACAGGGCAGGAATAGAGACACAGACATAGAGAACAAATGTATGGACACCAAGGGTGAAGGAAGGGGTGGGATAAATTAGGAGACTGGGATTGACACGTATACACTATTGATGTGTGTGTGTGTGTGTGTGTGTGTGTTGCTCAGTCAAGTCTAACTCTGCGACCCCATAGACTGTAGCTCTCCAGGATCCTCTGTCCATGGATTTCTCTAGGCAAGAATACTGGAGTGGGTTGCCATTCCCTTGTCCACACTACTGATACTATTTATAAAACAGATAACTAATGAGAACCTACTATATAGCTCAGGGAACTCTACCCATGCTCTGTGATAACCTGAATGGGAAGGAAATCCAAATAAAAGGGGATATATGTATACACACAACTGATTCACTTTGCTGTACAGCAGAAACTAACACAACATTGTAAAGCAACTATATTCGAATAAAAATTATTTTTAAAACAAGAATCTTTTCAGCAATGAGGTGGCATTTCTAATTTAAACTCCTGCTAACTGCTACTGCTAAGTCACTTCAGTCGTGTCTGACTGTGCGACCCCATAGACAGCAGCCCACCAGGCTCCCCCGTCCCTGGGATTCTCCAGGCAAGAACACCGGAGTGGGGTGCCATTGCCTTCTCTGATTTAAACTCCCAGTCTGTATCAATAGAAAATTTGTCTTTAATTATTATTTTCATCAATGTCTTCTGTTCACTGTCATAACTGAAAAATCACTTAACAATTACCATTCATTGTATCCAAGCCTTGAATCTGAAGTTTCTTTTTTTTTTTTTTTTTACAAAAGTTTATTCTTAAATGTACAATAGGTTCCAAGACAACACGTCATTCTAGCTATAGGTGGCAACAGATATTATGGCAGGGAATCCAGGTGATTAAACAGGAATGGAACTAAAGGTCATCATTGCCTCTGGCATAAGGAACAGCTTACTTTTTGCCAGATTTCTCAATTCCACTGGTGTCCAGGGGCCCTTTCCCCTCAGCCTTTGCTTTTAGCTCCTCGAGTTTCTTCTACTCCTCCTTCTGCTTCTGCTTGAATGCTTTATCTTCCTCATCCATCTCCTTGGCTTGCTTTGTGGGCTGCTTTGGGGCTTCTTCTGGCCACCTTCGCAGCCTGACATGGCACCTGCTGCCCCTTCCCCTGAATCTGAAGTTTCTAAGTGGGGAAAGAAAGATCTACTTAGCTCCTAGAGAGGATCCTCTGTGAAAGGAGAGTCCAAGAGTGTGACCTTGCTAGGTACCGAACCCACGTGTATATCATCTATGGAGATAAAATGTACTGAGCACATTAGTCACTGATTGCAATAGGAAAATTGCTCCAATGGTAATTCACTCTGGAGTTTCCTTTGGTAAGCTTTCAAAACAAATATTTGCAATGTTATTGAAATTCAAGAGCAGGTCATCCTTTGGATACAACTAGTCGAGTTAGTTTCACACAATGGACCATTGTTCACAGGCATCTCTAGCACCACATGCCTCCAGTAGCTATTGGTTAAAACTAGAGCTGTGGTTCTTAGGCCTAGAGTAACAATCTACAGCTGCACGGTGCCTTAGGCTTGAAAGCTCTTTCCTATTGACCAAAGTAGAGATACTGTGAAAGGTTAGAACCTCAGCAAGTTAAGTGTCAAAGGTTTAGTAACATTGCACTTGTTCTCCTGTATATGGGGGTGGGTGGAACGAGCACTGATTTAGAAACACACTTATAAAATCTATAACCTAGTCCTTCTTTTCCACTCATGCAATCAACAAATATATTTTTGTTAAATATTTACTACATGTGTAAAATATTTACCTGTTATATATACCAGTGTGTGAGTGCAGGCTCAGTCACTCAGTTATGTTTGGCTCTTTGCAAAACCCATGGACTATAATCCTGTAGCCAGGCTCCTCTGTCCATGGGATTGTCCAGGCAAGAATACTGGAGTGAGTTGCCATTTCCTTCTCCAGAGGATCTTTCCCACCAAGGGATGGAACCAGAGTCTCTTATGTCTCCTGCATTGGCAGGCAGGTTCTTTACCAGTGTACCACCTGGGAAGCCTTCATTATGTACCAGGTACTATGCTAACTATTAGGGGTGACATTTTAATAACAGACACCATTGTTTTCAATAATAGATACCGTGTGGATCACAACTAACTGTGGAAAACTCTTAAAGAGATGGGAATATCAGATCACCTTACCTGTCTCCTGAGAAAGCCATATGCGGGTCAAGTAACAATAGTTAGACCCTTACAAGGATCAACTAACTGGTTCAAAATTGGGAAAGGAGTATGACAAGGCTGTATATTGTCACTCTGTTTATTTAACTTATATGTAGAGTACATCATGCAAAATGTGGATGACTCAAACTGTAATCAGGATTGCTGTGAGAAATATCAACAGCCTCAGATATGCAGATGATACAACTCTAATGGCAGAAAGTGAGGAGGAACTAAAAAACCTCTTGATGACGGTGAAAGAGAAGAGTGAAAGCTGGCAAAAAACTAAGATCTTGGCATCCGGTCCCATCACTTCATGGCAAATAGAAAGGGGAAAATGTAAAAGTAGTGACAGATTTTATTTTCTTGGGCTCCAAAATCACTGCAGACAGTGACCGTAGCCATGAAATTAAAAGATGGAAGCTTTTAGCTTCTTGGAAGGAAAGCTATGACAAACCTAGACGGCATATTAAAAAGCAAAGACATCACTTTGCCAACAAAGGTCCGTATAGTCAAAGCTATGGTTTTTTCCAGTGGTCATGTGTTGGAGTATAAGAAAGGCTGAGCACTGAAGAATTGATGCTTTCAAATTGTGGTGCTGGAGAAGACTCTTGAGAGTCCCTTGGACTGCAGGGATATCAAACAGGTCAATCCTACAGGAAATCAATCCTGAATATTCATTGGAAAGACTGATGCTGAAGCTGAAGCTCCAATGCTTTGGCCACCTGATTTGAAGAGCTGACTCATTGAAACAGAACCTGATGCTGGGAATGATTGAAGGCAGGAGGAGAAGAGGGAGGGCGACAGAGGGCTAGATGGTTGGATGACATCACTGACTCAATGGACATGAGTTTGAGCAAACCTGGGGAGATAGTGAAGGACAATGAACCCCAGTATGTTGCAGTTAATGCGGTCACAAAGAGTCAGACACGACTTAGCGAGTGAAAAACAACCATTGTTTTCATCATTATTATTCGTACCTATAAACAATAAATCCTGCCAAATCCCAATGCCTTCCTGGGGTCTTGATTTGCACATTAGCTCAAGTATTGCCAACCTAATGAAGAACTCTCCATGCTTTGAACGATTGAATAGGATTCTCTCAACTATGCCTCATATAGAAGGCACTGCAAACTCTTGAATGTGAAGAACGTTTGATCAGAGGTTGCCTCTGGGGAGGAGAACTAGATTGGGACACAGGGTAAGAGGCAGGGTTTTCACTCGACAGGTGTATCTGGATTCAGCACAGTTCAGTATCAGACCACCAAAACAAGGGAAATAATCTCAATAAAATCACACATTTTTTTTTTTTTTTGGTTTCCCAGTGCCTATAAAAGTTATGTTTGGGCAAGGCCAGGTGGCTCAGTGGTAAAGAATCCTCCTGCCAGTGCATGTGATGAGAGTTCATCCCTGCGGGGGGAAAGATCCCCTGGAGAAGGAAATGGCAACCTGCTCCAGAATTCTTGCCTGGAGAATCCCAGGGAGAGAGAAGCCTGGTGGGCTACAGTCACAGGGTTGCAAAGAGTCAGACAGGATTTATTGACTAAACAGTAACAATCATCATAACATTTAGCAAGTCATAGCAGTAACCTCAAAGATCACTGATGACAAATCACAATCCTAATAAACATAATAATAATGAAAAAGTTTTAACTATTGGGAGAATCACCAAAAGGTGACACAGAGATAAAGATACTGTGGGAAACATGGCACCAATAGACTCACTCCAGGCAAGACTGCCACAAACCTTGTTTTTTTTTTTTTTTTTTTTTTAATGCAAAATCTGCTAAGTGCAATCAAAGGAGGTATGTTTGATGATATTTTGTATTGCTTGACTTCCATCATGGGTTATTTGCCCTGTTCTCAGGGAATCCGAAGATGCAGACCCTCAAGCATACACCAGGGTTGAGCCCCCCGTCCTGGCTGCACGCACAGCCTGGACCCCGGGCATCGATGGGTGAGTAGGGAGGTGTGGGAGGGGCTCCCGGCTCTCCGCGGTGCCCAGGGGACCTTTCCAGGTTGCTGGGAAGCAGCTCCGGGTTGCAGGGCGGGAACGTGCCCTTCCCCCTCCGGCAAACTTTCGGCCGCCGCAACGGAAGCAGGAACTCGGGAACCACAAACCCGAGGCTAAGCGGGAGCTGCGGAGCTCCGGAGCCCCTCGCAGACCCGCCGCTGCTTCCCGGAACGTGCGGGGCTGCCCTGTAGCTGGAGGGCAGCAAGCCCTCGGCCTCCCGTTGCCAGGTAAAGGCTCTTCATCGTTCCCTCGCCCCCAGCCCCCGCGGACAGCATCACCACCTGACCACCTTTCCGGGAGCGAGGCTCCCCCGCCCCTCCGGGAGCTCGGGCCACCGGGCTGGAGCGGGGAGGGGCTGAGCGGATGCTGCTGACCCCTGTATCCTCGAGGGGGTCTCCGGGCAAGCCAGCTGCTGCGGCAGAAGAATCATTTCGTGAGCCCCGTACACTTCCTCAAGGAAAGGGCAAATTCCCCTTGTTCTCTTGTATTCTTTGTCTCCTGTATTCATCCAACCTGCTGATTGTCTAATTCTCTGTAAGGTGTGTGTGTGTGCAATTATAAACACTTTGATAAATTAAGTTAGATTATGCTATGAGAAAAAACGATTTACAATATTTGACCGAGTGATTGCTGGTAAGATCCCATGACTCTACTCAGCAGGTATGAAAGCTCAGGTGCGTCTTCTTCCCACCTGTATCCCTTTCCCACTGGTTTTCAACAGAATTCAGCTTCACTTTGAACCTTTTTTTTGTTTAATTATATGCTTGTTTTGATCTTTTTATTGTGGTAAAATACACATAACAAGGGCTTCCCTGGTGGGTCAGACAGTAAAGAACCTCCGGCAATGCGGGAGACCTGGGTTGGATCCTTGGGTCAGGAAGATCCCCTGGAGGAAGTCATGGCAACCCACATCAGTATTCTTGCCTGGAGAATCCCATGGACAGAGGAGCCTGGCAGGCTAAAGTCCTTGGGGCGCAAAGAGTTGGACAGGACTGAGCGAGTTTCACTCACTCCCTCACAGGTAACAAAATGTATCATTTTTAAGGGTAGAGTTTAGTGGCTTTAAGTACATTCCCATAATTGGGTAACCATCACTACTGTGGTGACCCAAGGATGAAAGAGCAGAAAAAAACCAAGGAGGGTCTTGGAATGCAGGAACAGAAAAACCAGACCCTTATCGTCCTTCCCTCCCCCATGATAACTATTAATGAATGTCAGATCCTTCTGAGCAGTATAACCTGGCTCCCCTCCTACCCCTTAGGGAGAAGGTATTTGCCTTACTCTCCCCTCTACCCAGTATACGTGACTCATCCAATCAGCAAATGACCCACAAGAACCCTATCCCACTCCTTGTATGCTGGGTATTAAGTGGACTAAGGACCCCTGTTCAACATGGGTTCTCCCTTGAGCTGGCCTGCTGTTCTAACAGCATCTCCCAATCTAATAAACTTTATTTCCCTTTCCTGTCTCATGTCTGAAAATTCTTTTCCAACCCAAGCCCGAACCACAACTATCCATTTTCAGTGTATCTGGGGCACCCCCAAACAGAAACTCTGTACCTGTTAAACAATAGCTCCCCCTCCCTCCTCCACCAACCTCTGGTGACTTCAATTCTACTTTTTTATCTCTATGACTTTGGTGTGTTAGTGTTAGTAGTCCCTTAATCATGTCCAATTCTTTGCCACCCCGTGGACTGTAGCCCACCCGGCTCTCTGTCCATGGGGTTCTCCAGGCAGGAATATGGGAGTGGGTTGCCATTCCCTTCTCCAGGGCATCTTCCCAACGCAGGGATTGAACCTGGGTCTCCTGTGTTACAGGTGGATTCTTTACCATCTGAGCCACTAGGGAAGCCAGATACTTAGTATAAGTGCACATATTCAGCATTTGTCCTTTTGTATCCATTTTATTTCAGTTAGCATAAAGTTTTCAGGAGGTAGCATGTAGTAGAATTTCATTCCTTTTTGTAGCTGAATAATATTCTATTGCATGTGTATGCCACATTTAAAAATCTGTTCCCCTTTGGACCTTCAAGGCCTAAATAATAAATGGATTGGAAAAATTAATTTACCTAGTAATGGTCGGGTATTGTTAATGAGATAAGCTCTTCATTCCTGCTTGCAGGCACAAAAAAGATACTGGTACTAGAAGCCCAGCTTTCCTCCTGCATCCCACATTACAGTTCGTTTCATTGCAGCAACTTCAGGAGAGACTCTTGGAATCCATTCAAAGCCAAGTGTTGGCCTGGTTTTTGTTATTTTTGTTTCTGTTTTTTTTTTTTTTTTTTTCCTTCCAGTGACTAGAAAAGATTTGCAAAGTGTGGTAGCATACAAAGTAACTTGTGCCAGGATTCTTACCCTGGGTTGGGGGGAGTCCATGGGCATTCAGAAAATCTGTGAAATTGGGTGGAAAAGTTTATTTTGCCAACCTCTAAATGCAGTGTCGTATTTCCATTAAGAGGCGTGTAGGCAAAAGCCGCAGTGGGATTAGTGGTAGGGTAGCTCTGATTTGCCTCTGGCAGAAGTGGTACTTATTTCCGTATTGCCTTCCTTACTGAATATGTCTCAAAATCATTACATTCGACACTACTTCAAAATTATGGCAGTGATAAAATGAAACAAAATTGGGTCATTTGTGTCGATGTGGATGGATCTGGGTAGAGTCTGTCATACAGAATGAAGTAAGTCAGAAAGAAAAATATCATATGTGAACTAATACATATGTATGGAATCTAAAAAGATGGTACAGACGTGCCTGTCTGCAAGGCAGGAATAGAGATGCAGGTGTAGAGAACCGACATGTGGACACAGAGGGGGAAGGGGAGTGTGAGACGAATTGGGAGAATAGATTGACATATACACACTACCCTATGGAAAATAGATAGCCAGTGGGAAGCTGCTGTATAGCACAGGGAGCTCAGCTCAAGGTGCTCTGTGATCATCTATAGGGGTGGGGTGGGAAGGAGGCTCAAGAGGGAGGGGATATATGTATACTTAGAGCTGATTGACTTCATTGTACAGCAGAAACTAGAACATTGTAAAACAATTATACTCCATTAAAAATTAATTTTAAAATGGGTCATTCAAAAAATTATGGCAATGATTAGATGTACCATTTGTCATTTATCACACAGTTATTTTTTTTTTAACTGAAAGTGGAGCTAATGGGATTTAGCTTCTAGAATTCATGTAAGGATTAAATGACATAATGTACGTGATGTGCTTACATAAAGAAACAGTGTGTTATTTTTCACTTTGCTGTTTTGGGAAGTTAGACATAACAGTTAGCAAGGAAAGTATTGTGCTTTGTTACCATATATTTTTTTTAAACTATGTTAATTTTTTTACTAACTAAAGTCTACCTGTTTATATTAGGGTACACTCTTGTATTTTATAGCTCTATAGGTTTTGACAAATATAATGGTATGTTTTCATCACTCAGTTCAGTTCAGTTGCTCAGTCATGTCTGACTCTGCGACCCCATGAATCTTAGCATGCCAGGCCTCCCTGTCTATCACCATCTCCCGGAGTTCACTCAAACTCACATCCATCGAGTCGGTGATGCCATCCAGCCGTCTCATCCTCTGTCGTCCCCTTTTCCTCCTGCCCCCAATCCCTCCCAGCATCAGAGTCTTTTCCAATGAGTCAACTCTTTGCATGAGGTGGCCAAAGTACTGGAGCTTCAGCTTTAGCATCATTCCTTCCAAAGAACACCCAGGGCTGATCTCCTTTAGAATGGACTGGTTGGATCTCCTTGCAGTCCAAGGGACTCTCAAGAGTCTTTCTTCTCCAACACCACAGTTCAAAAGCATCAGTTCTTTGGCACTCAGCTTTCTTCACAGTCCAACTCTCACATCCATACATGACCACAGGAAAAACCATAGCCTTGACTAGACAGACCTTTGCTGTCAAAGTAATGTCTCTGCTTTTCAATACAGAGTCATATAAAATAGTTTCACTGCTTTCAAAATCCTTCGTACTCCACCCTTTCCTCCAGACAACGACTGATCTTTTAATGTCAATGTTGTTTTGCCTTTTGCAGAATGTCATAGAGTTGGAATCAAATACCAGCTTCTTTCACTTAAAGTGAAATTGTTAGTCACTCAGTCCCATCTGACTCTTTGTGACCCCACGGACTGTAGCCCACCAGGCTCCTCTATCCATGGAATTTTCCAGGCAAGAATACTGGAGTGGGTTGCCATTTCCTTCTTTCACCAAATGATATACAATTAAGGTTCCTCTTTTTGTGGCTTGATAACTCATTTCCTGCTGAATAATATTTAACTGTAGGGATATACCACAGTTTGTTTATCCCTTGACCTAGTAAGGGACATCTTGGCTATTTCTAGTTTTTTTGGCAATTATAAAAAAACTATTATAAATATTTGTTTGTGGGTTTTTGTCAGGATTTAGTATTAACTTTTTTTAAAAATTTTAGCCATTCTTGTGTTGTGACATCTCATTATTTTTTTTAAAGTAATTTTATTGATTTATTTATTTTCGTTGTGCTGGGTCTTCGTTGCTGCGTGAGGTTTTCGCCAGTTACTGTGAATGAGGGCTACTCTCTAGCTGTGGTGTGCAGGCTTCTCATTGAGGGGCTTCTCTTGTGGAGCGCAGGCTCTAGACTGCATGAGCTTCAGTGGTTGTGGCTCCGGGGTCTAGAACACAAGCTCAGTAGTTGTGCTGCATGGTCTTATTTGCTCCACAACATGTGGAATCTTCGCAGAACAGAGACTGAACCCTTGTCTCCTGCCCTGCCAGGTGGATTCTTTACCACTGAGCCACTAGGAAAGCCTGCATCTCGTTCTTTTAATTTGCAATTCCCTAATGACAGTGAGGTTGAGCACCTTTTTATATGCTACTTTGGGGAGGTGTCCAGATTTTTGCCCACTTTTAATTGGGTTATTTGTTTTCTTTTTGTTAAGTTTTAAGAGTTCTTTGTGTATTTTAGCTACCAGTTATTTATCAAATATGTGTTTTGAAAATACTTTCTCCTAGTCTGTGGCTTAGCTGTTCATTTTCTTAACAGTGTCTTGCACTGAGCAGAAGTTTTTAATTTTAATGAAATCCAACCTACCAATTTTTTCTTTTGCAGATTGTGCTATTGGTGTTGTATCTAGAAACTCATCATCCAGTCTAAGGTCACAGAGACTTTATTCTATGTTACATGGAGTTTTATAGCTTTGCACTTTACAGTTAGGTCTGTGATCCATTTTGAGTTAATTTTTGTGAAAGGCATAAGGTCAGTGGCTAGATTTTTTTTTTCTTTTTGTCCAATTGTCCAGCACCATTTTTGAGAAGACTATCCTTTTGTCTGTTGAATTGCCTTTGTTGCTTTGTCAAAGATCAGTTGACTATATTTGTTCAGGTCTATTTCTGGGCTCACTGTTCTGTCCCATTGATTTATTTATCTATTCTTTTGCCAATAGCACGTTGTCTTGATTACTGGTGGTTTATGGTTAAGTGTTGAAGTCAGGAAGTGTCAGTCCTCTAGCTTTGTTATTCTTCAGTGTTGTGTTGACTGTTCTGGGCCTTTCTGCATTTCCATGTAATCTTTAAGATTGGCTCATTGAGGGAATTCCCTGGTGGTCCAGTAGTTAGGACTCTGTGCTCTCACAGCCAAGGGCTAGGATTCCATCCCTGGTTGGGGAACTAAATCTCACAAGCCACACAATGTAGCCAAAAAATAAAATAAATTAAAAAAAATTAGTTTGTTGAGAACTATAAAATAATGTACTGGGATTTTGATTGAAATTGCATTGAATGTGTAGACTAAGTTGGAAGAACGGACATCCTAACAATATTGAGTAGTGCTGTTGATGAGCATGGAATATCTCTTGATTTCTTAGTTCATTCTTGGTATCTTTCATTAGATTTGTAAAGGCACTTGAAAAAAGAAAACTCTTCAATGATTACATTTCAGTAGGACTATATTCCTTTGTAATCCTATATATTTCATTTTATACATTTTAAAACATGTGTTTTATACATTTTAAAACATGTCAGAAGAGAACCTAAGCATCACCAGAGTACCAAAGGGTGCATGACTGAAAGGTTACCAAAGGCTTCATGACCTAAAAAGAAAACTTAATTGGTAATTCTGATCTAGGCTATCATTAGTGAACAATTTGTATTCTGGAAATGAGGATAGTTTCTGGTATAGCATTGCCAGTTTAACTTTTTTTTTTCTTCCTGGAAGAACCAGCTCACCCATGGAGTTGGGATTAATACGTATTAGGACTTTTGTGTTTTTAAGGATGTCAAAAAGAACTCTTGCCCTTACACTTTCCTTCAACTAAGCTAGATGAAGCTAGATCATCCTGCTGACGGGCTAATTCCTAGAATTAGATTATTAGCATTAACCTGCCTCTGGTATGATACTTAAAAGGAGACAGCAATAAAAAAAGGCAGCCTCAGTTTCCTCATCTGTAAAATGAGAAAAATAATAGCTTTTTTGCAGAGCCCGTGTAAGAATTAACTAGGATAATATATGTAAATTTTAGCACATTGCCTTCCACTCAGTAGGTGATTTAAAATGTTAATTGTTATTACTGAGAGAGAAAATATGTCCAAACCAATGATCAGTGATCATTTACCGCTTCATCAATGACTGCAGATTTTATGTCTCTTCCCCTCTTGTTAGGAGAGGCAGGAAGAGGAAGGATTCTAAAACTGAAAGGCAGTCTACTATGATATTTTACTCCTCTTTCTTAGACATTTGTCAGATTTTAATAATTAATAAGATAGCATTAGGTTGGCCAGATAGTTCATTAGGGTTTTCCTGTGCTATCCTATAGAAAAACCTCAATGCACTTTTTGGCCAACCCAATATATGTGTGTGTGCTTACTAGCTTTTTGCCAAGTTTTTAATGAAAGGTTGTCTCAAATCTATTAAAAGTGAAATGAATACAAAAAATATTCGTTTATTTCTGGCCTTCTATGAATTGTGAGTCATTTACACTGATTTGAAGGAAATGAAATGTAGGTTCTCTAGGTTCATTCAAAGAAACAAAACTCATTGATGATTTCCTATTTTTGTCCTAGAGAATTCCATCATCTGTACTATCTTCTTGAAGCAGACTCAAGCAGGAGGGAGAGTTTATCCGACCTTTGAAGACTAAGCTGAAATTTAACATGTTCTTCCAGGGAAGATGGAGCTTGACTTACACTTTTGTAATAATTTGTTTCCTGACACTCAGACTGTCCACCAGTCAGAACTGCCTCACTGAGAGCCTTGAAGATGTGGTCATTGACATCCAGTCGTCTCTTTCCAAGGGAATCAGAGGCAACGAGCCCATACATACATTAACTCACCAGGACTGCATTAATTCTTGCTGCTCAACAAAAAATATATCAGGTAAGTAACAATGCCTTGATGACTCTTTATTCCACATGTTTTGTGATGTAAGTACCTGGTCGATGAGGCTGAATAGTTTGTACTAGGGATTCTCAGAAAAATGGGTGGCACAGTCACTCGGGAGTGTTCCACGGTGTGCTGTCCTCTCGCCTAAGCTGAGTCAAAGTTGCCTATGAGTGTTTATGTATTATTAGATATCTGGGTAGAAAAAGGTTGAAAACCACTGGTGTCTAACAGGCATCTAAGATAGTAAAACCAAAAATCCTATCTAAATGCTTCGCTATCATTATTGTGGAATATTGGAAACACAGTGTGACTTTAGTCTTATTTGTCTATTTACTGACTGTGCTGGGTCGTCACTGCTGCTCGGGCTCTTCTCTAGTTGTGGTGAGCGGGGGCTAACTCACTAGTTTTGGTGCGTGGGCTTCTCATTGTGGTGGCTTCTCTTGTTGCCGAGCGTGGCCTCTGGGGCCCACAGGCTTAGTAGTTGGGGGACTTGGGCTTAGTAGTCGTGGTGTCCGGGCTCTAGAGCACAGAGCAGAGGCTCAGTAGATATGGCACACAAACTTAGTTGCTTCATGGTATGTGGGATCTTCCTGGACCAGGGATCAAACCCATGTATTCTGCGTTGGCAGATCCTGTACTGCTAAGGCACTGGGGAAACCCCAGTGTGACTTTAGAAAGAACGTTTAGGGACTTTCCCCATGATCCAGTGGTTGAGAATCAGCCTGCCAATGCATGGGACATGGGTTCAATCCCTGGTCTGGGAAGATGCCACATGCCATGGAGCAATGAAACCCATGCTCCAGGGCCCACAAACTGCAACTACGGAGCCTGTGCACTGCAACTACTGAAGCCCACACGCTCTAGAGCCCGTGCCCCACAGCAAGAGAAGCCACCGCAATGGGAAACTGGTGAAGCTTAGCTAGAGAGTAGCTCCTGCTCACTGCAACTAGAGAAAACCCGTGAGCAGCAGCAAAGACTCAGCACAGCCAATAACTAAATAAAATTAAAGTCACACTGTATTCCAAAATATTAATAATAAAAATAATAGATGAATAATTTTTAAAAAAGAAAGAACATTTAAACAGGGAACTGAGACAAAAAATAAAAACTTTCAGTCATCTCATAGGAAAATCAGCATTTGCATTTTAAGTGGAAGCACAAAATTCCCATTTCCCCTCCCTTTCCTGGAGCTGGTGGCATAGGTGAGTCAGCAAGCCATTGACCACTCATTGCAGCTTCTAGGACTCTAAGAGGTACAGGAAGGGGCTTGGAGTGACCCATTGGCAATACACAAAAGAAAACTGAGGCCCACAGGCTTGAGACGAATTGCTGGAAACGTGCTTGGACATTTCAGGTTCCAAACATATGACCTGAAAACAGAAATATATATATAAGTGAAAACAATGATCATGTTTTAGTTCCTTATGATCCTGTCCTAATTCCCTAAATGGAAAAAAAAAAAAAACCACCTAAATTTATTGAGCATCTAATGGCTTGCTGGTGCTGGAGATAAACCATTAATAAGATGGAAAAGGCCCATTGTCAAGGAACCTAGGAGAGCTAGTGAACACTGGATTCGTGATCCTTACTTGATTTATCAGCCAACAAAATCAAATGCTTTCTCTTAGATCTTTGTTTCCTTTTCATTCTGTAATGATTGTGGTATGGTAATATAAATATATATGGACATGAAATTGAAGGACACAAATTTTGCATATTTATTTCTAGTCTTTGTCCCTGATTCCTGGCACAGAGCTCCTAAAACCCTGGCAATTCCCTGAGCAAAGGAGCTTCTTCTGTTATTCATAATGAGCCCCATTCCACCATACCTGAGCTTATGCTAATGAGGTGCCTCTTAGTGGGGTCCTAGATAGATGGGGTTCCTAGGTGGTTCTAGTGGTAAAGAACTGGATTGGGAAGGTCCCCTGGAGAAGGGAATGGCAACCCACTCCAGTATTCTTGCCTGGAGAATCCCATGGACAGAGGAGCCTGGCAGGCTAGAGTCCACGGGGTCAAAGGGGTTGAACATGACTGAAATGACTAAGCCCAGCACCAGTAGCTTTGGGAGGGTCGCTAGTCACCAGAAAGACCAAGCTTTGCTTAGAAACTTGAAACTTTCAGTCTTCCCACCCGCCTCCAGGTAAGGGAAGTGGGGTGGAGACTGAATTCAGTCACAATGGTCAATGACTTAATCATTTTGCCTACATAATAAAACTGCCATGAAAACCCTTAAATGGTGAGTTCGGGGAGCTTCCAAGTTGGTGAACACATCCATGTGTCGGGAGGCACCCCAGCCCCACCAGGGACCGAGGCTCCTGCACTTGGGACCCTCCCAGACCTCACCTTGTGTACCTCTTCATCTGGCTGTTCATTTGTATCCTTTATAATAAAGTGTAACAGTAAGTGCTGCATTTTCCTCAGTTTTGTGAGTAGCCCTAGCAAATTATTGAGCCTGGGATGGGAGGTGGTAGCCTAGTTGGGCGTATGTGTGAGTGACCTGGGGCATTGTGGCTGGCGTCTGAGTGGGAACAGTCTTTGGGGACTGAGCCTTAGACCTGTGGGGTCTGACACTGCAGGCAATTAGCATCAGAATCGAGCTGAATTGTACGACACCCCATTGGTGTTAGAGAACTAGAGAATTCACGTAGAAAGGACAACATATATTTGCTGTCATGCATGCCTGTTCAGTTGCTCAGTTGTACCTGACTGTTTTGCGACCCCATGGACTATAGCCCACCAGGCTCCTCTATCCATGGGATTTCCCAGGCAAGAATACTGGAGTGAGTTGCCATTTCCTCCTCCAGGGGATCTTTCCCACCCCAGGATCAAACCTGCATCTCTGCATCTCCTGAACTGGCAGGTGGGTTCTTTACTACTGCACCACCTGGAAAGCACCTATATTTACTGTCAGGAGAAAACAAATCCTTCAGTGATCTCAAATTGACAAGCATGCTTTTGGACACTCTTTATAGAGAAGTAATTGATAGAGCTCTCATTTAAACTTCTAGTTTTTCTCTAAATGTTGATACCAACATTTATGTGAAATAGAAACACAGCCTGCAAATAGGACTGAATGCCACGTGGGCGTTTTCTGGCCACACAGGACACCTGGCCTTTCTCTTCAGTTCCTTGAGGGGTGTTCAGTAAGAAATTAGGGTTTATGACTTTGTCCTACAAGCAAAAACGCTGTTGCTGCTTTACTGTGCATGCGTGCATACCCAGTTGCTCAGTCATATCTAACTTTTTGTGACCTCATAGACTGTAGCCCCCCAAGCTCCTCAGTCCATGGGTTTCTCCAGGCAAGAATACTGGAGAAGGTTGCCATGCCCTACGCAGAGGGCATTGGTTTTTAACTGTTTGGGGCTCAAAAAAACAGTTTGATAATTTGCCCATAGCCACAGACTCTAGAAAAATGCCCACAGATACAAAGGACACAAAATTCTGTGTACAACGTGGACCCTATGGACCCTCCCCTTTACCTAAGTGACACCGTAAATGGTACTGCAGGATTATCACATTGCGGGGAGAAGAGAAGTCAGAGTAACTGGAGTGCCTTTCTTGTTATCTGGGTAGTGGAGAGACGACAGGATAAAAACCCCTGCAGAAGCGAACTCAGTCTGATTTCCCATTGAGGGACTCAATGGTGATCTATGACCTCTGCCTGATTGGGAGACAAACAAAAATGATAACGAAGAGCGGAAATTCGAAGACCCAAAGGAAGAATGGTACTGATAAAAGTAAAGATTTGCAGATTCATTCATTGGAAGGAGGCATGATATATATAAGGCTAATTTTACGGTTTCTACTCCCCTCAAGAAAACCGGAACTGATGGCTTCATAGGCATCTAAGATGCCTTCAGGATGCAAGAGACTTGTAAAATCATTAGAGTTCAATCCATTTCCCAAAGTCCAACTCAGTACTGAATTGTAAAGTCAGCATTTCTATGTATATTTTGATAAATATTTTGGCAAATGGAAGGCTTCTTTCTAAAGAATTAAATGTACTTTTAAAAATGGGTTTTGCCAGCATCTTTTACTATTGTGATGATCTCAATTGGTAAATATCACATTACACTTGAAAATGTGTCTTATTTTCAAATCTCTTTTGATATTGATTTCTAACATCATTCCACAGTGACAAGAGAGCAGATTCTGTATGATTGCAATGCCTTTAGACCATGAAGTTTATGCACCTTGATATGTTCCAGTGTCTCCTGGTTTATAGTCTATGGAAACTTGAATAGAACTTTGTATCCTGCTATTGTGTGAAAACTGTATAAATCTTTATTTAGGTTGAATTGTTTTTTTTTTTTTTCAAGTCTACAGTATCCTTCTACTGTTCTATTTCTTCTATTAATTTTTGAGAGCCTGATATTGAAACTCCAACTAAAAATCTTTATCTACTTAAAAACATAATTGTAATATATAGTAGAACTATATGTAACTGTGTTCTGTATTTTCCAAGTCTCCTGTTAATGTGTTATTGTACTTTCATAATTTAAAAAAAATGTATTTTGCCAGGACTTCCCTCGTAGCCAAGTGATTGACTCTGAGCTTCAAATGTAGGAGGCAGGGATTCAATCTCTGGTTGGGAAACTAAGATCTCACATGCCGTGCAGCCAAAAAAATTTTTTTAATTAAAAAATTTTAATATGCTTTGCCAAAGTCACCTTCATTCAGTTTTAAACCCAAGGTCTTTAAAAATTGCGTTCCGTGATTAAACTAAGGAAAAGGAAATGACTCAGCAGCCAGCAGGCAGCAAACAAAAAGGGTTTTGTGTTGGCTACCAGAATAAATGAAGTTTTCCTGCTCTCCATACTCTTTGGAAAATCCTATTTCAAAATAGTTACTTGTGAAACCTTTCATTACAGGGGACAAAGCATGTAACTTGATGATCTTCGACACTCAAAAAAAAATTAAACTACCCAACTGCTACCTGTTCTTCTGTCCCAGTGAGGAAGCCTGTCCCCTGAAACCAGCAAAGGGACTTATGAGTTACAGGATAATTCGAGGTAATAAGAACCTTGTTCTTTGTCTTTTGTGATTGGAATTATTTAAGGATATGGTTCACTTAGAAAGGTTTTCTACCAAAGAGTTGAAGAAAAACTACCAAAGGGGATCACAAATACAGAGGCACATCAGAAAATTCTCATGATTCACATTTCAGTTGATTCAACCCAACATTTTTTCTTTTCCCAGTGAAAGACTTATGAATGATAGTGTTTTGTTTTGCTTTTATTTCTGTTTTTTCTTCGTAAGATAAAAGACACCAGACCTTTCTTGAAAACATTTTGAAACACCTCTGTAAACTATGCCAGCAACACTGGAATAAGTATATAGGTCTCCAGGGTGACTATTTTGAAAGAGTTAAGACCTGTGTAAATACAGTATATAAAATTCCATTTGTTATTAGGTACTACTATTTTATTAGCACATTTGCTGAAATCAAACTTACTGGATTTTGTTATCCAGACCTGAAAAGAAGCACATTTAAGAAGTTCTTGAGAATCTGCCACGTGCCAAGTTTTGTGCAAGGCATTGGAGATAGTGTCTATGCTTGGAAATTACGTATTTGCTCAGAATACAGAAAATAACCAACTAAAAATAATATAATCGTTTGGATCTGTCTTGGTGAGACTTTGGCTTGTTAATTTCTCAGGATGCAATGCTTTCAAGTTTCCTTTAAGTTTTAGAAAGTTTTTATCCTTATACCCTTAGGTAGAAACAAGATTATCTTTTTTTCATTTATTCAATAAGCAACAAATTTTGCTTAGCATCTCTTATGTGCCAAGCATTTTTAATACCCTAAGGATACAAAGATATGATATTAAATATGAAAAACACGGTTCTCACTTCTGGCACTAATGTTTTAGGAGAGAGAGACGATAACCTTAATAAATAAATAATTTTTAAAATAGGGTCACCATGGGCATAGAGAGCAGACTTGTGGTTGCTAGGGAGTATGGCTTTGGGGGAGGGGTGGAGTTGGAGCTTGGGGCTAGCACATGTGAGCTATTGTGTATAGAATGGATACACAGCATAAGGTCCTATATACAAACGCACTACTTGAACCGTTTTAAGAGCAAAGTCCTGTATAGCACAGAGAACTATATTCAGTATCCTATGAAAATTCATAATGGTAAAGAATGTAAAAAAGAATGTATTAGAATATAAAATGTGTAAAAGATTATACATTTTACATAAAAATTTATAAAGACTATAAAATGTATATATAAATGAATATAAGAATGTATCCTAAAAGAATATAAAAAAGAATGTGTTATATTCAAAATTTAATCACTTTGCTGTACAGCAGAAATTAACACAACATAGTAAATCAACTATACTTCAATAAGAAGTTTTAAATTAAAAAATAGTACTTAGTGAAAGAGAGAGCTAGTGGAAAGCTTCTGTATAGCACAAGGAGCTCAGCCTGGTGCTCTGTGATGACCTAGAAGGGTGGGATTGGGGTGGGAGGGAGGGAGGCTCAACTAGGAGGATATATATCAATATATACTTATAGCTGTTGTGCAGCAGAAGCTGACACAGCATTGTAAAGCAGTTAGCCTCCATTTAAAAAAATAACAGTGATCATGCAAAAATGAAACAGGGCCTTTATACATTTTCAATGCAGAGAAACTGAAAACATAAAATTCCCATTAAAAAAAAATAGAGTCACAAGAGCAGATAATTAAGCTAAGACAACATAAAAGATTATCACTGAGTGGACGGTCTCGATTAGGTGCTCAGGGGACACATCTGCGAAGCTGTAAGCCCTAAGCCAAGATCTGAACACTGAGGAGCCAGATGTGAGACAACAGTGGGAAGACCTTCCAGGCTGAGGAAACAACCTGATCCAGTATCTTAAGGCAGAATGGTTTGGGGGTGTTTGTTCAAACACTGCAGTCTCAGTGGCTGACTCATAGTGAAGCATTCGAAGAGTGATATGCAAGAAGGGAGGAAAGTGGGGCGAGCCCATCAAACTTGTTAGAGGGTAGGGAGTTTTTTTTCAGATGCGTGATAAGAAGCCATTGGGAGTTTTTCAGGAGGCATGTAACATGCTGGGTTTTTGTTTTGTTTTGATTAATTTTTATTGGAGTGTAGCTCCTTTGGTTTCCCTGGTGGCTCAGTGGTCAAGAATCGCCTGCCCAATGCAGGAGACACAGGTTCAGTCCCTGAGTTGAGAAGACCCCTTGGAGAAGGAAAGGGCCATCCTCTCCAGTATTCTTGCCTGTAGAATTCCATGGACAGAGGAGTCTGGTGGGCTAGAGTCCATGGGGTTGCAAAGAGTTGGACGTGGCTTAGCGACTAAACAAAAACATAGTTGCTTTACAATGTTGTGTTGGTTTCTGCTGTACAGCAAAGTGAATCAGCTATAGGTATACATGTATCCCTTCTTTATTGGATTTCCTTCCCATTTAGATCACCGCAGAGCTTTCAGTAGAGCTCCCTGGGCTCTACAGTAGGTTCTCGTTAGTTATCTATTTAATACAGAGTATCAATAGTGTGTATATGTTAATCCCAGTTCATCCCCCTTCCATAACGTGCTGTTTTCATGGTGATTTCTCAAAACTCACCCTGACTGCTCTGTTCGGAATGGACAAGCATGAATCATCAGCAAGAGGGCAAGTGGGAAGGCTGGCGTGGAGGCAGGATGAAGATCATAGTGGAAGGCCATGGCCTTGGGGACCAGGGAGGCGGTGGAGGAGATGGAGGGAAGTAAACTATGGGCCATTTCAGAGGTAGTGTTGGCAGGGCTTACTGGTTGGCCTGGATGTGGGGAATGAGGAAAAGAGAAGAGTGAAGCTGAATCCTAGTTCTTTTTTTCTTTTAATTTACTTATTTTTGGCTGTGCTGGGTCTTCGTTGCTGCACGTGGGCTTTCTCTCATTGCAGAAAGTGGGGACTACTCTCTCGTTGCGATGCATGGGTTTCTAATCACGGTGGCTTCTCCTGTTGTGGAGCACAGGCCCTAGGGCATATGGTCCCAGTAGCTGTGGCTTCCGAGCTCTAGAGTGCAGGCTCAGTAGTTGTGATGCATGGGCTCAGTTGCCCCTTGGCATGTGGGATCTTCCTGGACCAGGGATTGAACCCATGTCCTCTCATTGGCAGGCGAATTCTCTACCACTGGACCACCAGGGAAGCCCCGAGTTGTAGTTCTTGACTTGAGCATCTAGCTGGACAGTAGCGCTGTCTGCTGAACTAGGGAAGATTTGAAGAGAAGCGGTTTGGGGGTTGGAGGGAGAGTGTAATGAAGATTTTCTGGGGCATGGTGCTGCCCAGGGCACCCGGACACTGACCTTGCTTTGCCCCCTGGATGAGGCTATGTCTGAGTTTTGTTCATGAACTAGGAAAGCTTGATATATCCAACATTCCTTTGAATAGGAGCATAAAGCTCAGATTGCTTGTGTAAATTCTTCCTACATAGTGAGAGAAGCTCAGGTCCTAAAAAATTGGCAGATAAAGTACAGAGTTTCAGTTTTGCTCTGGAGGTGGATAAGGGTGATGGTTGTATAACCATGTGAATACACTCAATGCCATGGAACTGTTCTCCTAAAAAGGGTTTAAGTAGTATGTTGTATGAAGTATATTTTACTACAGTTGTGAAATATGGTAACAGAACAAATTAGGTTTCTCAGAACATCCAGGATCTTACCTTGCATGGAAAGAGTCTTGTTGCCTCCTGCACTTTCTGGGCTTCACGCTGGCCAGGGCGGCTGCCCCTAACTGTTTGGCTTCTTCGTGTCTATATATAATCCTGAATGAAAACACCGGGACCACCAGTAATGTATGGATATAGCTGGTCCTCTTTTTTCATCACCTGGAACACTGCAGAGCCTGTTGAACACCTGGGGATAGTATCTAGCAAGATCTGAACACGTTGGTTTGAGTTTCCAAAGGTGGCAGGGCGCAGGACACTAATTGGAATGTTGGTTTTTCTCTTTCAAGAGCTCCCATCAGTTGGAAGCTGGGCCATCACATCCCTCTCTCTGATCCCTTCTCGCTGCCTCTTCCTCATTGTGTCCTTTCTTCCTTTGTCATCTTTCTTTCTCTCATCTATTTCATGATTAAAGCAGAATATTAAAGAAATGATGGAATATTCTGGAAATTATAATGCAATCTGGTAATTCTATACTTCCATAATATCTATCAGTTTAGTTCAGTTCAGTTGCTCAGTCGGGTCCGACTCTTTGCCAACCCCATGGACTGCAGCACGCCAGGCCTCCCTGTCCATCACCAACTCCTGGAGCTTGCTCAAACTCATGTCCATTGAGTCAGTGATGCCATCCAACCATCTAATCCTCTGTCGTCCCTTTCTCCTCCCACCTTCAATCTTTCCCACCATCAGGGTCTTTTCCAATGAGTCAGTTCTTCACATCAAGTGGCCAAAGTATTGAAGTTTCAGTTTCAGCATCAGTCCTTCCAATGAATATTCAGGATTGATTTCCTTTAGGATGGACTGGTTGGATCTTGCAGTCCAAGGGACTCTCAAAAGTCTTCTCCAACACCACAGTGCAAAAGTATCAATTCTTTGGTGCTCAGCTTTCTTTATAGTCCAACTCTCACATCTATACATGACTACTGGAAAAACCATAGCTTTGACTAGATGGACCTTTGCTGGCAAAGTAATGTCTCTGCTTTTTAATATGCTGTCTAGATTGATCATAGCTTTTCTTCCAAGGAGTAAGCATCTTTTAATTTCATGGCTGCAGTCACCATCTGCAGTGATTTTGGAGTCCCAAAACGTAAAGTCTGTCACTGTTTCCACTGTTTCCCCATCTATTTGCCATGAAGTGATGGGGCGAGATGCCATGATCTTAGTTTTCTGAATGTTGAATTTTAAGCCAACTTTTTCACTCTCCTCTTTCACTTTCATCAGAAGCCTCTTTAGTTCTTCTTTGCTTTCTGCCATAAGGGTGATGTCATCTGCATATCTGAGGTTATTGATATTTCTCCCAGCAATCTTGATTCCAGCTTGTGCTTCATCCAGTCCAGCATTTCTTGTGATGTACTCTGCATATAAGTTAAATAAGCAGGGTGACAATATACAGCCTTGATGGACTCCTTTCCCGATTTGGAACCAGTTTGTTGTTGTATGTCCATGTTCCATGTCTGTTGCTTCTTGACTTGCATACAGATTTCTCAGAAAGCAGGTAAGGTGGTCTGGTATTCCCATCTCTTGAAGGATTTTCCACAGTTTATGGTGATCCACACAATCAAAGGCTTTGGCATAGTCAATAAAGCAGAAGTAGATGTTTTTCTGGAACTCTCTTACTTTTTTGATAATACAATGGATGTTGGCAATTTGATCTCTGGTTCCTCTACCTTTTCTTAATCCAGCTTGAACATCTGGAAGTTCACAGTTCACGTACTGTTGAAGCCAGGCTTGGAGAATTTCCAGCATTACTTTGCTAGTGTGTGATGTGTAAGATGAGTGCAATTGTGTGGTAGTTTGAACATTCTTTGGCATTGCCTTTCTTTGGGATTGGAATGAAAACTGACCTTTTCCAGTCCTGTGGCCACTGCTGAGTTTTCCAAATTTGCTGGCATATTGAGTGCAGCACTTTCACAGCATCATCTTTTAGGACCTGAAATAGGTCAACTGGAATTCCATCACCTCCACTAGCTTTGTTTGTAGTGATGCTTCGTAAGACCCGCTTGACTTCACATTCCAAGATGTCTGGCTCTAGGTGAGTGATCACATCATCATGATTATCTGGATCATCAAGATCTTTCTTGTACAGTTCTTCTGTGTATTCTTGCCACCTCTTCTTAATATCTTCTGCTTCTGTTAGGTCCATACCATTTCTGTCCTTTATTGAGCCCATCTTTGCATGAAATGTTCCCTTGGTATCTCTAATTTTCTTGAAGAGATCTCTAGTCTTTCCTATTCTGTTGTTTTCCTCTATTTCTTTGCATTGATTATTGATCCGTAAAATCTATAACAAAGAAAAAAGCATTGGTGTGAAACTTTTTATTGTGTAATTAGTTTTAAAAGTGAAAGTAGCACTCTGGGAGTGACTGTTAAAGGAAATTGGTTTAAAAGTTTCTACAGCTTAGATGTCCAAATGCTAGGGAATGGTAGGGTGTAAAACATGATGTATCCACCTGAGGGAATATGATGCAGATATTAAAGAATAAATCTGAGATGTAGAAGTAAAAGGTCACCTAAATTCCAGGTGAAAAACACACAATTGTTCTTAAGTTACATGAAAAAAGTTTTAGTTTTAAGGTATACATAAATTTTAATAGTTGTTGGGACATCATGATGGACATGATAGTCGAATTTATTTTATAACTTTCATAATACTTCTGTCATGTTGTTGCTTTGATGATACATATATTAGAGACAGAGAGCAGTGGTAAAGATTTTCTCCACTGGAAGTGGGAGGGAAAGCTTGGCTCTTGCAGAAACCATTTTTTTAAGGGCCAGCATGTGGTGGTTTAGTTGCTAAGCCGTGTCCAACTCCTGCGACACCATGGACTGTATGTAGCGTGCCAGGCTCCTCTGTCCATGGGATTTTTCAAGCCATACTGGAGTGGGTTCAGTGTGAAAGTGAGAGTGAAGTCGCTCAGTCGTGTCCGACGCTTTGCAACCCTATGGACTGTGTCCATGGGATTTTCCAGGCAAGAGTACTGGAGTGGGTTGCCATTTCCTTCTCCAGGGGATCTTCGTGACCCAGGGATCGAACCCTAGTCTCCCGCATCGTAGGCAAACACTTAACCGGCTGAGCCACCAGTGTGAAGGTAATGAAGTGAAATTAGAATCCAACAGTTCCTGTGGCAGCCACCAGGGGGCACCACCAGCCCAGAGCAGGTTGATACCTAGGGACAAACTGTCACCTACGCCGGACTGGGTGTCCTGTCTGTATTCACAGATGTTTACAAATTGTGTTTGTAATACTATTTCTGAATCTGCCCATGTTGCTGGATTGAGATTACCCCATAAAAATGAATTATCTGCCTCTCGGTTCGAGTGAAATCCAGTAGATATTTTTGGCGGTTTGTTTAGAGATGAACTCAATTTCCTGTGATTAATATTTACAGACCAAAAGTTCGAAAGATGATAATACACTCTGTTCATTCTGTAAAACCATTGCAGCTGGACATTATTTAATGTCAGTTTGTTTGTTTTTGCAGCTTGGTGGTCTGTCATGCCACCAAGGACTAGAATAGACTAGAATAGGGGAATTCAGAAATAGAATAAATTGAGAGTCTGTTGGCTCAGCTGGTCTCCAAGTTAATAGTAAATACTTAAATTGTTTTATCTAGTGAAGTCGCTCACATATGAAACTCAAAAGAGGGGCTGAGTACACAGGGCTGTTTCCCAGCACCTTCTGTAGCTCATGTCTATGTGACTGAGAGAAAACACCACACCCCAATGGCAAACATCAGAGGGTGAGGTAAATGGAACAGGTGTGGAGGATCCCAGCGTGGTTCTAGGACCTTAGCCAATAGATGAATCTTATCAAGAAATGGGACTAGCCCTCACTTTGTTTTATTTATAACCTTGCATTCTTGAGAAAGGAAACAGCTGTTTTGGTCATTCTTGTCAATGGGCTTAACTTCTGAGTTCACATACATCACAGAGCATTTACTTAGCCTTTTTTTTTTTAATGAAATATGATGAGTCCTGCTCTTTTTAAAAATATCTGACACAGCCTAAAAATACAGATGCTGTTTATCTCACGGTGACACTATGCCTGCCAATGTCATATCACCTGCAGCAGAAACTCTTTTCTTCAGCTTTGTTGGAAGAATTTCAGGCATCAGCATTCTATTTGAGAGTGTCCCAGAGCAGATGCCCACAAACTTTTTTCTGTCAGGGGCCAAATAATAAGTGTTTTAGGCTTTTCAGGTAAGTCTTTTAGGCTTAGTGGGCCATATGCAGTTTGTCAGACATCCTCACCTGTGTCCTTGCAGTAAAGACAGCCATAGACAATATGTAAACCAATGAGCATGCTTGTGTGCCAATAAAACTTTATTTATGGAAACTGAAATGTAAATTTCAAATAATTTTCATGTGTTACAAAATATCCTTTTTGATTTTTTTTTCAATCATTTCAGAATGTCGAAGCCATTCTTAGCTTGCAAGCCTTATAAAGAGAGGTGGCAGGGACTTCTCTGGTGGTCCAGTGGCTAAGACTCTGCAATTCCAATGCAGGGGGCCTGGGTTTGATCCCTGCCAGGGAACTAGATCCAACATGCTGCAACTAAGAGTTCGAGTGCTGCAACTAAGACCCAGCACAGGCAAATCAATTAAAAAAAATATTAGAGAGAGAGAGATGGCAGGCTAGATTTGGCTCTCAGGCCATAATTTGCTGACCCCTGTCCTAGATGGATGAATAAGTGACAGTTCTAAAGGACCTCAAATGGTGAAGTTTAGAGAGTAGTCAAAGATGTCACAAGTGTGAATGTGCCTCTGGATCTATTTTAGGAGAGAGGAGAGTGAGGGCTGGTTTAGAACTGGTATTGAGGGAAGTTGAAGTAGAAGAGGGAAGAGAGACCAGAGGAGAATGAACCAGTGAATTCTAGAAAATTCCTCTGCTTCCTTCCTTGTGTTTCTGCAGTTCTTACTGAAGTGTAATGATTAGCCCAGTAGCAGAGTGAGCGCATGCTAAGTTGCCTCTGTTGTGTGCACGACTTTGCAACCCTATGGACTGTAGCCTGCCAGGCTTCTCTATCCATGGAATTCCCTAGGCAAGAATACTGGAGTGGGTTGCCATGCCTTCCTCCAGGGAATCTTCCCAACCCAGGAACCGAAGTCTCATGTCTCCTCCAATGGCAGGTGAGTTCTTTATCACTAATGCCACCTGGGAAATCCTAAGTAGCAGAATAATATGGTGCAATTCAACTGGCCTTTCCCTGCCCCAGATTGCTTTAACTGGCCTTTTCAGTTTGAGTTGTCATAAACAGCATGTGTGACAAAGAGCAAAATTCTAACCTTTCTCAAGCAGGAGGAGCATCTGAGGCTAGTTCCTCCTCTGCAGGAGTTGGGACTGTGATTGTCTGCCTTTTATGTCAGCCACGTGGCCAGCATGACTTCAAATACTGGTCCATAGTCTTCAGAACCTGAGATACTGGCTATATAATTTTAATCTTCAAGAGTCAAAACGAGGGGACTTCCCTGGTGGTCCAGTGATCAAGACTTCACACTTAGGGATATGGGTTCCATTCCTTGTTGGAGAACTAAGATCCAAGCAAGAATACTGGAGTGGGTTGCTATTTCCTCCTCCAGGGGATCTTCCCGACCCAGAGATTGAACCCCTGTCTCCTGCATTGCAGGCACATTCTTTCCTGCTGTGCAGCCTGGGAAGCCCTTGTTGCCCCCACTGAACTCCTCTTAGCATCTTTTCTGGCCCCTCCCACCTCCTTCTTCCTCTAGAAGGAAGGTGTCATCACTCTAGAAATAAACCTGTGTGCCATCTCTCTAGAAATAAACCAGAGCTTCTGCAGGAGAGGCCAGGTCCTTGCACCATGAAATATTGGGCTTCCCTGACTGCTCGGTGGTAAAGAATCCACCTGCAATGCAGGAGCCTCAGGTTTGATCCCTGGATCTGAAAGATCCCTGGAGGAGGGCATGGCAACCCACCCCAGTATTCTTGCCTGGAGAATCCCATGGACAGAGAAGCCTGACGGGCTACAGCCCATAGGGTCACAGAGAGTCTGGTACGACTGAAGTGACTTAGCCCCCATGCACATACCATGAAATATCAGGTAGCAACAGTCTGAGGTCTTATTGAATAAGCTGATAACATTTGTCTCTTCTGTCCTCCCTTCATATGAAAATGTCGAAGTCTTCCTATTATTTTCTTTCCATTTTCAGATTTCCCATCTTTGGCCAGAACTGATTTGCCAAGCCCAGGGGTAGCCCAGGAAAACTCCATCTTCTCTGGTGGGTCTTCCCATGCCGTCACTCCCACTCCCCAGCCTCCAACCCATGACTCAGAGCCCACGGTCTTATGGAGGGATTCATTTTCTCAGACGTCTGGATCCTCGGATCACTTGGAGAAGCTACTCAAGATTGATCTGGAGAGTCCACCATCATCTGATTATAAAGAAGAAGGCCACTCTCAGACGTCACAGTCTTCCTCAGGACCAGCAAGAGCTAATCTGCTGCCTGGAAATGTGACAGCATTCCCCTCTACAATGGCGGTGTCTTCTCTGCACACCATCCTGGCCACTCCGAAGTCTCTCTCTGCGTCCCTCCCTGCCACCAACACGGCAGTGATGCCACCTCTGACTTGGCAGCCTCAGAGAGCTACCTCCGCCCCAGCTGTAGCCACGATCACTAGCACGACCACAACTGCGGTTTCGACTTCCCTCTCCAGGGCATCCACGGACTCGCGAGGCCCACCCACCACGGTGCCCTTTCGAGACATCGCCAATCTGACTTGGAGCGCGGAGGATGCCGGGGACTCTGTTACATTTCCTTTGTCAAATGTGGATTCTCCTGCTACAAATATGACAGCTTCCCAAGAGAATGGGAAGGCCAGTGCAGGCGACCCCTCCCTGAGCAATCCCCCAGGAAGCCAGCAAGGCCTTACCGTTGAGCAGTGGCTCCTGATTGGGACTGTGCTCTTCGGGGTCCTCTTTCTTGCCATAGGCCTGGCCCTGTTGGGCAGAATGCTCCTAGAATCCCTCCGCAGAAGACGTTACTCGAGGCTTGATTATTTGATCAATGGCATCTACATTGACATCTAAAGAGAACACTAGCTGTCTCTTAATTTGTGTAGTTACTGCTAGCCTCACTGCAGCAAGTTTCTGGGGACTTTCTGATCTTTGCAGGATTTTTCAAGTGTTTTGAAGACAGGTAGATGCCTCTTACTGCATTCTTTTTGCTTGTTCTTTAAAGAGAAAGGGGGCAAAGAAACAAATGGGGTGGCCTGAGTGATCTGTCTCTAAACCATTAGATGAAAGCAAAGCTCTCCCTAAAGCAATAAAGAATAATTGCCACATAAACTGGAAAGCGACTGGCTTTTTTAACAGGGAAAAAGGGTTAGGATTCCTAGGCTCCATTTCACTAATGTTTCTGGTTCCTGATAAAGTTGACTGTTTATGATATTAATTCTAATGGATTTACTCTCCTTTTTATAAGAATTCCAATAAAACTGATTCCAGATGTAGTTCCTTCCAATTAAGTATTTGAATAAATCTTTTGGTACTCAGTAGTGTTCCTGTAAATGACACATCCCGTTGGATAACTTTAAATTTATTCCCACCAGCAAAATGATTAAATGATGAAAATATGTATTCTAAGTTAAAATGACAACCCCCTCCCCCCCGCCTTTTCCCATCAGTGAGCAAAAGGGTGTCCTTAGGGAGAATTCTAGGAGAATATTAGCCTGCATGGAGACAGTGATAAGTGAGTTCTGATACATGGCCAAATCTACTTTGGGTCTGTTCTAGCTATTTTTTTTTTCAAAGACATAAAATACACAGGCATTTTCTAAACTTAAGTAAGTTTAAAATGTAACAGTATGATTTATAATTCCTTATCTAAACTTGACCAATAGTCAATTTTGGCCTTATTTGGAATAACAATGGAAATAACAGATAACACTTAAAATGACAGGCATTCCCCATTTTATTGTTCTTCACTTTATCACACTTTGCAGTGTGCACCCTGCACACTGCATTTTTTACAAATTGAAGATTTATGACAACCCTGCTTCAAGCAGGTCTGTTGGCACCATTTTTCAACAGCATTCGTTCAGTTCCTGTTTCTGTGTCACATTTTTGTTAATTCTCATGATATTTCAGGCTTTTTCATAATTATTGTATTGGTTCTCGGGATCTGTAATTAATGGTCTTTGATATTACTGCTATGAATTGCTGAAGGCTCAGATGATGGTTAGCATTCTTTTTAGCAATATTTTAATATTAAGTAAAGTGTATACTTTTTTTTTTAAGACAGTTACTATGGCACTTACTACTCAGTGTGGTGTAAACGTAACTCTGTAGGCTTTGGGAAACAAAAGAATTTGTGTGACTCACTTTCTTGCCGTAGTCACTTTACTGCAGTGATCTGGTACCGAACCCAGAGCATCTCTGAGGTCTGCCTGCATTATTGAATGATTTTATTGTTGTTCAGTTGCTAAGTCATATTGGACTCCGTTGTGAACCCGTGGACTATAGCATACCAGGCTTCTCTGTCCTCCGCTTTCTCCTGGAGTTTGCTCAAATTCACGTCCATTGAGTCAGTGATGCTATCTAACCATCTCATCTTCCCCTTCTCCTTTTGCCTTCAATCTATCTTTCCCAGCATCAGGGTCTTTTCCAAAGAGTCAGCTCTTCACTTCAGGTGGCCCAAGTATTGGAGCCTCAGCTTCAGCAATAGTCCTTCCTGTGAATATGCGGGGTTGATTTCCTTTAGCATGGACTGGTTTGATCTCCTTGCAGTCCAAGGGACTCTCAAGAGTATTCTTCAGCACCACAGTCTGAAAGCATGAATTCTTTGGCTCTCTTCTTTATGCTCCAGCTCTCACATCCACACATGATTACTGGAAAAATTATAGCTTTGACTTTACGGACCTTTGATTAGTATGCTGTAATTTTTATTGATTAGTTATGACAGCGTCTGAAGTGAAACTGGGGTAACTGGGAATCCAGGAGGCTGCTTGAGTCACTTTGACACCTCACCTCTCTGAACTTTAATTTACTAACTTGCAAAGCAAGAGATTTTGGTCCCTTCCTGGTGTCATCAGGGTTTTTAAAGATGAAAGTGGGATTCATGTGAGAATTTATACAGTGACCGCTAGAGGGCAGTAGCTGGTTAATAAGTAGAGCCCAGGAAGGCAAATGTAGACAAAGACAGAAGCAGGCTTGGTTTTTCTCCTCCCTCCTTCCCATCCCCTTGCCTGGTACCCCCTCCCGCTCCTCCCTGGTTTACACTAAGCTCATAAAGCTCATTAAGAGGAAAGCTGGCCTATTGAAAATACTACTTTTCATATATTTTCCAACTTAACAGCTTGACACAAATCTCCAAGGGGTTTACATAAGCTTTAAGTAGGTTGAATAAATAAAACCTTGACTCAATTTAATTTAACAAGTATTTATTGAATATCCACATGTACACCAGAATCAGATTAGTAACTAAGTGCCTTGGAATTTGAACATTTCTCCTCTTTTTGTTAACAGAATTGGATAGTGGGAATAAGGCTTTCAATGGCTTTTATAAAGGCCTCCTCCTGGTTCTTCTGTAGTTCTCCACCCAGCTCGCAGTCTTTCCTGTGATGGAGAACCTGAATTGGGAACCTGGACAAGAGATGCTATGGACCACACCTCTGGTTGTGACTGTGAGGGTTTGGATGGTAGGGGAACCGCTGAGCTGAGACATCCTTTCCTGGGAGAGAGAATAGCTCTTCTGACATCATTCTCTGCTTATTAACCCATCACTGTGGGTGAGATGCTGCACTGGGCAGTCAAAGAGGGGAAAAGCCTGCATCTGTTTCCTTTGAAATACCTTTCAGAGTGACTGGCCTGTCCAAGCTTCTTGACCAAGTGAACTAAATTTATGTACCTCTTCTTTTGGTTCAAGCGAAGGAAAGTGACAGCCTAGAACAGATGAGAAGACTAGGAAGGTCCCCCAGCTCAAAGATATCCTCTCTCCGTATTTCATCAAGTGGCTCACCTAGGTTAAAAAGCAAACTCTCACAAAAGCGAACGACCAGGGCTTCTCTGGTGGCTGAGTGGTAAAGAACCCACCTGCCAGTGCAGGAGTCCTGGGTTCCATCCCTAGTCTGGAAAGATCCCTCCTGCCTCGGAGCAACGAATCCGGTGTACCACAACTACTCAGCCTGTGCACTGGAGCCCAGCTGCTGAAGCCTGGGCATCCTAGAGCTCATGCTTTGCAACAAGAGAAGCAGCTGCAGTGAGGAGCCCACACTCCCCAACGAGAGAGTAGTCCCCACTCGCCACAGCTGGGGAAAGGTCCACGTAGCAACGAAGACCCAGCACAGCCATAAACAAACAAGCAGCAATTATTTTAGAAAAGAAAGCTAAAGAAGGATAAAGGAACAAAGGATAAACCTGAAGGATAAAGCCTGTGAAGCTTATTGACTCTGGATGAATACCGCTATGTTCTTATTTCTCAGTTCCCCCTGGCCTGAGTGAGGCAGCCTGGAAATCTTTGGCTTCCAGACTGTGGGGGGCACTGTGGATTTTCCTTGCAGCAGGCAGCCCAGCTCCACTTTTGCCTCATTTGTTTTTTGGTTGGAAGTGCCAGATTCTTTCCCAGCCCCTCCTGCAGTTAGGGATAGGCCTATGACCCTTCTAGCTGAAAGGAAACCTACTGGGGGCTTCTAGGAAAGGTTACCCTCCTTGGTAAGTGAGGCCTGCACAAGGTAAAGAGCCCCTATTTCCTGCTTGGAATGATGCTCATGTGAGGACTTACTACTTGGAGCTACTGCAGCCTTTCTGCCACCATGAGGAAGAAATCCCTAACAAGCTGACAGTGAAGAGTGGAATGTGGAAAGAGTCTGGTCCTTGATAAGTTGGTGAAGCAACAGCTCCAACCTGTAACTGCCCACTTCCAATCTTATTCTGTGAAAATAAATCTCTAATATGACAGAGGGCAGGAGGAGAAGGGGACAACAGAGGATGAGATGGTTGGATGGCATCACCGACTCAATGGACATGAGTTTGGGTAGACTCCAGGAGTTGGTGATGGACAGGGAGGCCTGATGTGCTGAGGTTCATGGGGACGCAAAGAGTTGGACACGACTGAGCAACTGAACTGAACTGATGTGTACTACTTCCAGTCAAATATTCCATTACTTATTAATAAGGATAGCAAACACTCACAAGATACTTACACTGTATGCCAGGTACCCTTTTACGTATATTAACTCACTTTGTTCCTGTAACAAGCTCATGAGGAATTTTTGTCCTCATTTTGCAGATGAGGAAGCTGAGGCACAGAAAGGCTTAACTGATTTGCCTGAGCTTACTTGCTGGGTGAGGTCTTCCCTGGTGGCTCAGATAGTAAAGAATCTGCCTGCAATGCAGGAGATCTGGGTTTGATCCCTGGGTTGGGAAGATCCCCTGGAGAAGGGAGTGGCAACCCATTTCAGTATTCTTGCCTGAGTGGAGAATTCCATGGACAGAGGAACCTGGCCCGCCACAGTCCATGGGTTCACAAAGAGTCGGGCACAACTGATCAACTAGGACAAGAACAACTCGCTGGGTGATCTGGCTCCAGAGTTCCCACTCTTAGAGTCTTATAACTGGAAAGATAAGCAGTGTAACAACAACAACAAAAGAAGTTTGCAGGAGATCAGATATATTTTAGATAACAGCTTTCAAGTAGTATTGAACCAAATAATAGATACCATGAGCCAGAGCATGGAAATTAAGAGATCAGAGGTCTCATTCTGGAGCAGGCTTCTCAGCTGCTGTTGTCCTATTTTCCTGATTGGTCACTGGCCACCTGTGCCAAAGTTAGTGGTCACTCTTTGTAGAGAATCCATCGTATCCATGTTCTCGCATTTGGGTTAATACCAGCCACCCAGTCTCCCCTGTACTGAGCAGCTTCGAGTCATACTTGGGTTCTCCCTGTCCCTCAGCCTCCAGAACCAGTGTTTACCATGTGTTATCTATTTTCTTTCAAAAATGCTTCTCAAAGTCAACCCTTCCCGCTGCTGCCTCCTGTTTGGTCTCCCTAACCTGTTTCTCCTTCCTCTGCTCCCAAATTACGTACTCCCTCCGTTCAACCTCTAGTTCCCTTAAAAGCACAACATCGTGCATTACAGCTCTGTGCCCCATCACCTGTAGGGGCGATCCCCCACTGAATGTAGACTAACAAGGCTCCCATGTTCTAGCCCCAACCTAAGGGTCCTCCGGCTGCCTTCCCTCCCATGAAACCTGGGCTGCAGCTACACACACCTTCTCACTATTTCACAAAAGTGCCAGGTACTTCATGAGACATCCTATTCCCTCTGCTTGTAAATAGCCCCCCTTCACCTGGCAAATTTCCACTCTTCTTTCAAGACTCAACTCAAACATCACCTCCACCGCAGTCTTCCCAGCATCCCCCAGGAAAGGTATTCTTCCTCCTGGATTTCTGGCACGGTTCTCGATATATACCATCAGCAGGACATTTCCATGGTCTCTTAGGGTGTATCAGTTTATATATAATATTATGTGTTTGAGAGCAATAGTCCTCTGGTTCTTTTATATTCATTGTGTGCCTGGAACTCACTACACCCAATAAATGATCATGAGTGAATTTTAAAACCTGTTTGTTGAAGTTCATGCCTTTCAGCAACCGGCAGTAATGTAATCGACTGGATGTGTAACAGCTTCTATATCATGAAGAGAAAATCCAGCAGGACCGCACTCCTATGCCTAGTTTTTAGGAGAATGGAATACAATCCAGGTGCACAGTGATGAAATGTGTACTCTTATTTTAATGAAGACCATGTGCTGAGGAATCAGTAGATAAGCATTTTGATTCCGTTTATCTCTCTTCTTAGAGTTAAAGCAGTACAGTTTACTTAGCCTTCAGAGAAGGTGAGCTTCCAGAATGGGGTTTTGTGGGTGCTTTTATATTTTCAGTTAATTTTTTAAAGTTTATTTTATTTAAGAATAGTTGGTGTACAGTGTTGTGGCAACTGCTCATCTCCATGTTTGTGAGTCTGTTTCTGTCTCATAGATAAGTTCATGTATGTCATATTTTAGATTTCACATGTAAGTGATGTCATTTGATATTTGTCTTTCTGACTTACTTTACTTAGTATGATCATGTCTGGGTCCATCCATGTTGCTGAAAATAGCATTACTGCCTTCTTTTTGGCTAAGTAATATTCCTTTGTGTGTGTGTGTGTGTATACCATATCTTTATCCATTCATCTGTTGGTGGACATTTAGGTTGCTTCCATGTCTTGGCCATTGTGAATAATGCTGCTATGACCATAAGCATGCATGTATATTTTTGAATTATGAGTTTGTCCAGATATCTGCTGAGGAGTGAGACTGTTGGATCATTTGGCAGCTTTATTTTTAGCTTTCTGAAGAACCTCCATACTCTTTTCCACAGTGGCTACATTTTTGTTTAATTTTAAGGCAACTTTTAAAGCACATTTATTGCCAAAATAAAGCCCAGAATCTAAGTTATCTGTCCCCAGATTATAATGTTGGTTAGCAAAAGAGTCAAAACCTTCTAATTCATATTCTTTCCACCAAGCTGTCCTACTGTGAGCAGGACTGTGTCTCTATTGAAATAGCACATCTTGTAATACACATACCCAGACATTGGGGAAGGAGGTGTTTAATTTTGAGTTTCAATCTCATTATATCTTATGTAATTCATAATATCTTTAGTAAACATTTTGTTTTTGGCTGTCCCTCATGGGCTTCCCTGGTGGTTCAGATGGTAAAGAATCTGCCTGCAATGAAGGGCAAGATGCCCTGAAGAAAGGCACGGCAATCCACTCCGGTACTCTTGCCTGGAGAATCCCATGGACAGAGGAGCCTGGCGGGCTACGGTCCACGGGGTTGCAAAGAGTCGGACACAACTGAGCAATCCAGCATGTGCGCATGTGTAGCAGGTGGGACCTTGGTTCCCCGACCAGGAATTGAACCCGGGCCCCTTGCAGTGGAAGCACAGAGTCTTAACCACTGGACTAACAGGGAAATCCCAGTAAACCTTTGTTTTTCATCTGTTCTCAATGAGAAATGTCCATTACAATTAAATATTCGAAAATGAGGATGCAGAGGACTGGTTAAAGTCTAAATTCTGTGTCAGTGCTTATATGCAAATGCTGTCTTTGTTAAGAGCCAGCAGCATGATTCTGTAACATTATATTTGTGTTCACCTTTTTATATGGACAGTCTGTTTTTCCAGCAATACTGAGAAACACTGGAAAACCAGCACTCCATCTCACTCTTCTTATCTACTAGCGTCACTTATTGTTTGCCACCTGTGGCTGGCGCTCACGCCTATTTTTTTCTCATCAGTCCTAACTACAGTGCAGTGAGGCATAAGAAAGATACAGCTCAGAGAATGGAAGGCCTTGCCCAGTCTCCTCTGCCTCTCCATCCTTGCTTTTGATGTTGTGACAAGTATTGCCAGCTCATGCGTTGAATAAGTTGCCAGTAAATGTCTGTTAGATTGAACCTCTTCTAGACTTGTTACCGTTTTTGATCTAGGGGTGTGTGTGTGTGTGTGTGTGAGCGTGTGTGTGCGTGCACAGTTGTGGTTGTGTCTGACTCTTTGCGACCCCATAGACTGTAGTCTGCCAGGCTCCTCTGTCCATGGGATTTCCAGGCAAGAATACTGGAGTGGGTACCCATTCCCTTCTCCAGGGGGTCTTCCCGACCCAGGAAGGAATCCCAAGTCTCTCGCATCTCCTGCATTGGCAGGCAGATTCTTTAACCCTGTGCCACCTCAGTGTTTGGCCTGTTCTCACAGTCACTGAAAACTCACTCCCAGCATCAGAGGTAAAAGGAAGCCCTGACCAGCCATCACAACACATACCTGATCACACACATTTGCAGACATTTGATTTTATGGGCCACACTTCATGGTATGTAAGATCTTAGTTCCCTGACCAGGGATGGAACCTGTACCCACTGCAGTGGAAGCATAGTCTTAACCACCAGACCACCAGTGAATCCCCTTGATGCATTTTTATACATAATAATAATAAAATAACCCAAAACCTAAGAAATCTAAAATGATATTATAAAAAAGTAGAAGTAGGCCCTAGCATATAAGAAGTGAGGAAATGAAGGGGACTTCCCTGGTGGTCCAATGGTTAAGGCTCTACCTTCCCAATGCAGGGGGCTTGGGTTCGATCCCTGATCAGGGAACTAGATCCCACATGCTGCAACTAAGATGTGGCTAGGGAGACAATGAGGGTGCATAGGTGAACAAGAGGATTCCAGATGAACCATTAGCCCACAAATGATGTCATTGTTTAATATTTAATGAAACTATAAAAGTGAAAAGTGAAAGTGGCTCAGTCATGTTTGACTATATAGTCCATGGAATTCTCCAGGCCAGAATACTGGGATGGGTAGACTTTCCCTTCTCCAGCAGATCTTCCTGACCCAGGAATCGAACCAGGGTCTTCTGCATTGCAGGCAGATTCTTTGGCAGCTGAGCTATCGGGGAAGCACTAATGAAACTATACATGATGCAAAGTTTATCAGCCTCAGCCCATGTCCATAACAAAGCACTTACAGTGTCCCTTGCTGGGCCCACCAGGTGTGGCGGCATACAGACCAAACACTGCTGCCACACAGCCTCCTTTTTGGATGCCCCCAGGTGAAGAGGAGCAGGGGCTGTTGCATTTTGGGGAGCTGGCATGGAACTACAATTATCCAGTCCCTCCTGCCCCTGCCTTCCAGGCAGGCCTTCTCGAAACTCAAGTCAGTTTTCTGAGCATCTTGGCTTCTTCTCATCTCCTTCAGTCAACATCATCAGCAATCTTTGGCCTTGAAGCGGGGCAGGGGAGAGGGGAAGCCAAAAGCTGCTCTCTTTTTTAAAAAAGGAAAGCCTTCGCATTAGGAGGACTTTGTCCTGCAAGGGCAGGTTACACTCCCCCCCCATCACCCCACCCAGCCGCAAAACACAATATACCCTTGGCGGGATTTATGGCCTCCCTCGCTCCCCCCTTGCCGGGGAGAGAAAGGGCACAGCTTTGAGAAAAACAAGTATCAAGGGTTGATGTGTGTGCTGAACTTTAAAATGCTAAATGACGGTGAAAAATATTTTGGAAAAGAAACGATCTTCCAAATTGTGCTACATAGTAAAGTTAATGGAGCCCATATGGCGTCTACTAAGACTTAGAAAAACAAACTAAAAACAATACTTTAGCACCCGCCAGGCTGAAATGTGATCTACTTCTTAATATTCACTCAACCCAGAGCAAAATGCTTTAAAATGGTAATGATCCCAAAGTGCAGGCTGAGCTCGGTGGATAAACAACAGACCTCAAACAACAGTGGGGGTGGTGTTCTGTTCTGATCCCAGCTCCAGCAAATCAGCCAACGGGCTTAATCTTCTGGTTCCTTCTCAATTTTCTCAGCTCTAAAATGGGGCTAGCAGGACTTCACAAAGGGTTTTTGTAAGTCATCCTAGGACGACTGTAAAGCGCTTTACAAATGCTGAAGAACTGATGCTTTTTTCATAACTGGGTTTTGTAACATCCTTCATTACCCATTCAGTGGTGTGGAAATAAGCTGAGGAGCCAAATGAGCACAGAGGCTATTTATGTGGAGCTTGCTGTGGGGAGGGAGGCAGCCACCGCCACTTGCATTAGGCAGAGCCTCAGGGCAGAGAGAGTGGGGGGGGGAAGCTTCATAATGAGAAAAAGGGGAGGCTTTGGAGGTGCCCTGGCTGGAGGTCCTTGGCATGGGGAGGGTGGACTTGGGCTACCAAAAAGTGAGGCATCCTGTGTGATTGGTTTGGGGGGCATCTTCGGCTTTCTCAGGTTGGTACTGGGGCTGCTGAGTTGGAAGCTGACTGGTTTGGTTTTCCCAGCTAGTTGTGGTAAAAGTTGTGAGTCAGAGTTCTATTGTCTTAGACAGTTTGGCCATTGTCTATTTGTATGTTCGGTCTCAGTGAAAAATAGAAGGTGAGAGGGGTCTGATCACCCCAGATCAAAACTAGACACCTGCCTAGTAGCCTAGGGAATAACTTTTACTTTTTATACCTTTTCTTCACTTTTAGAAGCAGCAGATTTAGAAGCCAGACTGATGAGCCAACAATTTCACTCTGTGAAATCAATGGGCACCGTGGCTGGGTGAACAATGAGAGGGGTGGGGAGAGCGGATGGGTGGGTGGTGACTCTAGTCCTCCCCCCAAAACACCCCAGGGACCTGAGCCGAGTCAGGTAACCTCTCAGGGCTTCAGTTTTCTTGTGAATAGGGAGAGAATTCCTATCTGTCTAGCCTATCTCATAGTTGGGTTTTGAGAATAAGTGGCTTCATGTTTGTAAAAGAATCCCATAAAGCAGGTATTTAAAACTCTGTAAAGGAGGTATTTTATAAGGCATTTTAGAAGTTTGAGAAGGAAGACTGTAGCTTAAGCCTTTGAAGTTTCACTGCATGGGCTGGAGTCTTGAGAAGTTTCTGTGTGTCCTATGGGAAGACAGACTAACTCTCAGACTCCCCACCTGTCCCACCTCTGCCTCTGTTAGGGCTGCCTCATCCCCACACCTCTGTGCCTCCGTTTTCTTTTTTCTTTTTGCCACGCCATTCGACTTCCAGGATCTTAGTTCCCTGACCAGGGACTGAACTGGTGCTCTCTTCTTTGGCAGCTCGGAGTCCTAACCACTGGGACCACCAGGGAATTCCCTGCACCTCCATTTTCCATCTTTGTGAGTAGAGTCACTAGAAACTTAAAAATTTCTTTAGTTCCTTGCAGGCAGTTTGCATGCTCGACTTGTACCCCCACTGATTCATCCATCTGTTCAAAAAGAATGGGTGTCTTGTTGTAAGGTTTTGGGTTTTTTTTTTAATCTTTCTTTCAGCTCTGCTGGGTCTTTGGACTTCCCTGGTGGCTCAGATGGTAAAGCGTCTGTCTACAATGTGGGAGACCCAGGTTCGATCCCTGGGTTGGGAAGATCCCCTGGAGAAGGAAATGGCAATCCACTCCAGTACTATTGCCTGGAAAATCCCATGGACAGAGGAGCCTGGCAGGCTGCAGTCTATGGATTTGCACAGAGTCGGACACGACTGAGTGACTTCACTTCACTTCACTTCACTTGACTGCTGGGTCTTCACTGCTACGTGAAGGATTTCTCTAGTTGTGGGGCTTGGGCTTCTCATTGCAGCGGCTCCTCTTTGCACAACTTGGGCTCTAGGGTGTACAGGGTTCCACGCTAGTTCTGGTGCATGGGCTTAGTTGCCCCTCAGCGTGTGGGATCTTCCCAGGCCAGGAGTTGAACCGGTGTCTGCTGCATTGGCAGGTGGATTCTTAACCACTGAACCACCCAGGAAGACCTTGTTGTTAGTTTTAAATGAAGTAATAAATCTTTAATTTGTCATTAAAACTTCTAATATAATATTGGTAGTTATAACCAATATAAACAAAATCTCTATAGATCAACAGTAGTTAAGAGTGCAAAGGTACCCTGAGACCAAAATATCCATTAACTACTTAGATAATCCATTAACTACTTTTAGATAATCTTATCCTTTTTTTTTTTCATCTAATGATTCTACACCTAGGATTCCATTTAAGGACATAGAATTGCACATAAAAATTAATGCAGTTTGTTTATTGCAGCACATTTGTTGGTAGAATCAACCTAAGACTCTGGATATGATTAGTTTATCTGAATATGATTAAATAATTCATAGTACATTTATAAGGTAGAGTATTATATAATTAGTGAACATGCAAAGAATTTTAATGATACAGATAACTAATTTTCATAAAGGTGCCAAGAATATACAATGGGAAAAGGTCTATCTCTTCAATAAATGGTGTTGGAAAAATTGAATATCCACATGCAAAAGAATGAAATTGGACCCTTATCTTATACTGTAAAAGAAAATCAACACAAAATGGATTAAGGACTTAAATTTAAGATGTGAAACCATAAAACTCCTAGAAGAAAACACAGGCAGTAAACTCTTTGATATCAGTGTCAGCAATATCTTTTTTGATCTGTCTCCTCAGGCAAGGGCAAGAAAAGCAAAAATAAATAAGTGGGACTACATCAAACTAAAAAGCTTTTGCATAGAGAAGGAAATCATCAACTAAATGAAAAGGCAGTCTGCTGAATGGGAATATAATATTTGCAAATGATATATCCAATAAGGGGATAATATTTAAAATAGTCAAAGAATTCATACAACTCAAAATTTTAAAAATAATCAATCAGATTAAAAAAATGGGTAGAGAACCTGAATAGACATTTTTCCAAAGAAGATATACAGATGGTCAGCAGGCACATGAAAATATGCTCAGTATCACTAATTAGGGAAATGCAAATAAAAACTGCAATGAAGTATCAGTCCACACCAATTAGGGAGTTTATTATCGGAAAGACAAGTGATAAGCTCTGGTAAGGATGTACAGAGAAAAGGGAATCTTTGTACACGGTTGGTGGGAATGTAGACTGGTACAGCCATAATGGAAACTTGTGTGAAAGTCTCTCAAAAAATTAAAAATAAAACTAACATTTGATCTAGCAATTCCACTTCTAGGTTTTCATCCAAAGTAAGTGAAATCACGGTCTTAAAGAGATATCTGTACCCCCATGTTCATTACAGCATTATTTCCAAAGCCGAGATATGGAGGCAACTTAAATGTCCATCAACAGATGTATGGAAAAAGAAGATGTGGTATCTATTAACACCTATCTATCTATTCATCTATAATAAAATATTATATAGACTTAGAAGAAAAGGATATTCTGCTATCTGAAACAGCAAGGATGAACCTGGAAGATATTGTGCTTGAAATAAGTCAGATAGAGAAAGACAAATACTGTATGCTATCACTTATATATGGACCCTTAAAAAAACAGAGTTGAACTCATAGAAACAGAGCAGAATGGTAGTGCCAGAAGTTGGTGGCACTGGGGGAACAGGGAGATGTTGGTCAAAGGGTACAAATTTCAGGGAATTCCTTGGCAGTTTAGTGGTGGACTTCATGATTCCACTTCAGAGGGCATGAGTTTGATCCCTGGCCCAGAAACAATGATCTGAGCAAGCTGAGTGGTGTGACCAAAAAAGCCAGTTGGGGATCAGGGGCGGGGAGAGGGAGGAACAAATTTCAAATCTAAGATGGATACATTCTGAAAATCTAGTGTGTAGCATAGTGACTATGATGAATAATATCCGTACTCTTGGGGACTTCCCTGGTGGTCCAGTGGCTAAGACTCTGTTCCCAATGCAGCGGGCCAGGGTTGGATCCCTGGTCAAGAAACTATAGATATAATATGCCACAGCTAATAAATCCTATGCCCCAAGGAAAGAACCTACCTGCCACAACGAAGACTGAAGATTCTGTATGCTACAACTAAATTTGTACTCTTGAAATTTGCTAGGACAGTGAGTCTTAAGCATTCTCACATACATTCAAAAAGGTAACTGTGAAGTGAGGAATGTGTAAATTAACTTGATCGTAGTAATATTTTTTTAAATATTTATTTGTGTACATTGGGTCTCAGTTGCGGCACAGGGGATCTTTCCTTGTGGTGCGGGAACCCTCTAGTTGTGGCTCGCGGGCTCACTAATTGCAGCCCACAGGCTTAGTAACTCTGAGGCATGTGGACTTTTTAGTTCCCTGACCAGGGATGGAACCTGAGTCCCCTGCATTATAAGGCAGACTCTTAACCTCTGGATCACCAGGGAAACTCAGTTTGTAGTGATAATTTTGCATCGTGTATTTATGGGAAAGCATCACATTGTACATTTTAAATATAATTTTATTTGTTAATTGTCCCTTAAGAAATCTGGGAAAGATAATGTTAATGACATGGGTAAATGCTAGCAGGAAAATATTAAATGAAATATAAAACTATATTAGGTATAATCCCGATTTTGTATATATGTTGTTTTATGGGTGTGTAAAGGCTTAAAGACCATTTACCAGATACACCAAACTTAACAGTGATTATCCATCTTTGGGTCATTGGACTTCAGGTGATTTTGTTTCATTACATTCACCTGTATTCTACAAATTTCTATAAGAAACAAAAAATATCATGTTATAATTCAGTTCAGTCACTCAGTTGTGTCTGACTCTCTGTGACCCCATGACTGCAGCACGCCAGGCTTCCCTGTCCATCACCAACTCCCGGAGCTTGCTCAAACTCATGTCCATTGAGTCAGTGATGCCATCCAATCATCTCATCCTCTGTCGTCCCCTTCTCCTGCCTTCAATCTTTCCTAGCATCAGGATCTTTTCCAGGGATTTGGCTCTTCACATCAGGTGGCCAAAGTATTGGAATTTCAGTTTCAGCTTCAGCATCAGTCCTTCCAATAGATATTCAGGACTGATTTCCTTTAGGATGGACTGGCTGCATCTCCTTGCAGTCCAAGGGACTCTCAAGAATCTTCTCCAACACCACAGTTCAAAAGCATCTATTCTTCGGCTTAGCTTTCTTTATAGTCCAACTGTGGCATATGTTCATGACTACTGGAAAAACCATAGCTTTGACTAGATGGATCTTTGTCGGCAAAGTAATGTCTCTGCTTTTTAATTTGCTGTCTAGGTTGATCATAGCTTTTCTTCCAAGGAGCAAGAGTCTTTTAATTTCATGGCTGCAGTCACCATCTGCAATGATTTCGGAGCCCAAGAAAATAAAGTCTGTCACAGTTTCCATTGTTTCCCCACCCATTTGCCATGAAGTGATTGGACTGGATGCCATGATCTTAGTTTTCTGAATGTTAAATTTTAAGCCAACTTTTTGACTCTCCTCTTTCATTTTCATCAAGAGGCTCTTTAGCTTTTCTTCACTTTCTGCCTTAAGTGTGGTATCATCTGCATATCTGAGGTTATAATGTTGTTATAATTATAACAACATAATTTTAAAATGCAGAAGTTATTTTTATAAACACTTAGAACATCACATTTATATTTTTAATACAGAAGCATCTAACCTTCCCAAAGGACAAGGATCCATAATTTACGTTTTTGGGGAGAAGAAGCATTTGCTACAATAAGCGTGAAAGTGTGTATGTGTATGTATGTATGTTAGTCGCCTAGTTGAGTCTGACTCACTGAGACCCCATGTACTGTAGCCCACCAGGCTTTTCTATCCATGGGATTTTCCAGGCAAGAATCCTGGAGTGGGTTGCCATTCCCTTTTCTAGGGGAATCTTCCTGACCCAGGGATTGAACTTGCGTCTCCTGCATTGCAGGCAGTTTCTTTACCACTGAGCCACCAGGGAAGCCAAAAGCATATATAAGTAAGTAAGTAAGTAATTAAGTAAGTAAGTAAGTAAAGTCACTCAGTCGTGTCCGACTCTTTGTGACCCCATGGACTGCAGCCCACCAGGCTCCTCAGTCCATGGGATTCTCCGGGCAAGAATACTGGAGTGGGTTGCCATTTCCTTCTCCAGGGGATCTTCCCAACCCAGGGATGGAACCCGGGTCTCCCGCTACAGCTTAAATATATAATCATGTGCCTGGAGTCTGAAAAGTCATCTTTTTCATAAAACACCTCTTTTTGTAAACTACCATGGGATAGTCCAGAAATCAGTCACACCAGGGGGAATGGGCAGAGGTCATTGACCTCAGTATAGATGTATGACTAAGGACACAGGCTTTGGAGAAAATGCCAAGATGAAAAGATAAGCCTGAGGGGGGAAGATAGATGGACTCTCACTTCTATAAGCCAAGTCCCTGCAGAATCTGAGAGTCAGCCAGAGCTGGGGTGGGGCAGGCAGCAGCAGGTGATTGGAAGAAGACCAAAGAAGCCATTGGCAACAGGGAGATATGGTAATAGGGCGTCAGGCATCGATCCCAGCGGTGGCTGAGGCATTTAAGGAGCCAGTGCTACGGTCCCCAATTCAAGGGGCCGTGGATAAAAGTGGGAAAGCCTGGTTTCAGAGATACATTTGAAAGACCTCACTCAGACATACAAAGTTCAGCCAAGTGACCTGGGTCTAATTTCTGTTGCACAGGGTTATTGTGGGGTTAGATGAAATATGGCAGGTGAAATATTCAGCAGACAGCCCCCATTGTACAACTAAATCCAAGGCACATTACTGTTTATATTCATTATTGTTGTTATATTTATGATTGTTGTTGTTCTGCCTTTCTTGACTCTCATAAAATGGGCTTGGGCATATGTGAGTAAGAATCATGGTTCCTCAGGTGACACTTTGCCTAACAGACAAAGCCTAGACATTCTTCACTAAAGACCACTTGGGTGAGGACTTTCCTGGTAGTCCAGTGGTTAAGAAGCCGCCTGCCAAGGCAGGGCACTCAGGTTCGATCCTGATCCAGGAAGATCCCATGTGCCGTGGGATCCTAAACTCTTGAGCTGCAACAAGAGAAGCCACCACAATGAGATACCCTTGCAGCCCACGTGCAGCCACAAAGACCCACTGCAGCCAATAATAGTAAAATAAATAAAAATTAAAATTAAAAAAATATCATCCAGGTGGCGTCCAGACAGGAACCAAGGTCAAGGGTGATTCATAGTGACATCGCTGGCTATTGGTCTTCTCATGCGGAGTGTCAGCACCGTCTCTGCATCACACCCGTATACACAGCCACAAAATGAAGCTTTACCACCTTCATTATTGCGTCTCTGGAACAGGAGGGAGCCAAAGCAGCATTCACGTTCTTCTCCTAAGCTTTAAGCTATAATGCTGACAAACATCATGCCTTTTTGGATTAAGAAACAGAATTACACATGTAAGTTATGAATCATACCTTAATCCAGTTGACTAGACCGTGTATAACCTTTTTTGAGGTGTTATAAATGTTTACCTTCAAATTTCCAACAGTATAAGATAGAACCATAACAAAGAAAAAAAAGGGGGAATTTCCCCTACCAATTTCTATGCCCTTCACTCAAAGTTAAGAAAATAAGCCCACACCTTTTGCTGTTACCTGTATCAGATTCTGCTCCGCAGCCTTGTTTTCTTAGAGGTTCAAGCTCAAATCCATGCAAGTTTGGAACCATTTTAAAATAGGACTTGTTGTTTAGCCACTAAGTTGTGGCTGACTCTTTGCAACCCTTTGGACTGTAGCCTCCCAGGCTCCTCTGTCCATGGGATTCTCCAGGTAAGAATACTGGAATGGGTTGTCATTTCTTCCTCCAGAGGATCTTCCTGACCCAAGGATCCAACCCCTATCTGCTGCATTGTCAGATGGATTCTTTGCCACTGAGCCACCAGGATTCAGGAAGCTAGTAATTTCTGCTTGGGCCCAGTGTTATGAACTTTACACACTAGCAAAATTATAAAACCTACAGTAATTAGTTTTCTTTTTTTTTCCCCTTGCCCAGCATCCCTTCTACTTCTTGGGTAATGCTATCCTTTTTATTTTTTTGGTGAACTTAGGGGATCAGAGAGTGTGGGGTCAGAGGGTCAATGCCTCCTTGGCCCCATATAGACTTGGTGGAACTCTCACAGTACTCTGCTTATGAAACAGAAGACTTTTCAGACTCCAGATATTATATGATTAGACATTTAAGCAGAGGCTGTATTCACCATGCCCTGAGAGTCTGATTCAACAGGGGCAGGAGTATCATTATTTTTTAAGTTCCCCAGATGGTCCTAGTATGCAGAAGACAGGTTGAGATCCACTAGACAGGGCAATCAAGCTGTGACAGTGGGACCCTGGGATTGCCTATCTCTCACCAGCTCAAGGGACTCTCCTACCCCCTGCCCATTCTCCATCTTCTCGCTGGTGAATTTCCATCTGGCTTATCCGTGTTATAAAGTGGAGAGTTGTGCTGTAAAGTTCTACGGAATTAAGATTTTTAGTTTTTAAAAAAACTCACCAGAGTTGGTGAATCACTTGTGACATTTTTATTATTCTCAGACCCGACTTGGGTTTCTGTTAGCCTAAACAGACTCTGCCGTTCCCAAACATGGCATATTTGTGTTAATGGGAATGTTATTCTGCCAGCTTGGCAAGAAGACTAGTGATGAGAAGCAGCAAAGGCAGTTCAGAGGCTGTTTCTAGGTTGTCATGGGCATCTTCTACTAGGAAACCTCTCCTATAGTGGAGATAGACCTGTGATGCAATAATATTAAAACCAGCCTTGTGAGTATGTGAAAGGACATACTTTTGGACTTATAGAGCCACATGGACACTAGAATTATGATTCAGATACTGATGTAGGACTCCTCTTGTCCTATCTCCAAAACATATATTTTAAATTCTTTAAATCAAGATTTGGTGGTTCAGTGGCTAAGACTCCATGCTCCCTATGCAGGGGGCCTGGGTTCAATCCCTGGTCAGGGAACCAGATCCCACATGCTGCATGTAACTAAGATCCTGCACGCCACAGCTAAGACCCAGCACAGCCAAATAAATAATTAAAATATCAATAAATCAAGACTTTAAAAGATAATGGACACATGGATTTGTTTGAGCCCGTGCTCTGGAATGCACACACTGTGCCCAGTTTTGTCTCACAGAGATTCCCCCGTAACAAATTAGACCATGGTCTTCACTGGGGAACATCGTTCACTATCTCCCTGGCAGCAGCAGCTGGAAACGCCTGCTCGCATGTTTCGTGCTCACTGATCCATCAGCTACCAAGGCGCAGGGCAGAAAGTATTTAATTCCACATCCCGTGGTTCACCTCCCGCCTGCTTTCCAGTTCAGTGGCAGAGATGCCTGTTGTAAACTTCTCTGAGTTCTTAAAAGCCAGTGATCTCTAGCCAAGCTGCCTTTGTATTGGTGAAATCCAAAGGGACCTGAGACGGTTTTCCTTGCTTCATGCATCCATTTACCATCAGCGATGGAGCCCCTTCTCTGTGTCAGGCATACCAGAGATTCAAACGCAAGGAATGGGGACTTCCCTGGAGGGCCAGCGGTTAAGACTGCATTTCCACTGCAGGGGCACGGGTTCAAGCCCTGTTGGGGGACTTAAGATCCAGCATGCCTTGTGGTGTGGCCAGAACCCCGCCCCCCAAAATGAAAAAAACACAATGAATGAACAATTACAACAAATTGTGCCATACATGACCCTAGAGGGAGGAGCAAAGCTGTGCAGAGAGACAGTTTTCTTAGAAAATTAAAGACTTTCTTTTGAACACAGGAAGCATGTTCAAGTTGGGTCTTAAAGAGTATAAGGGAGTTCCCCTAAAAGAAAAGTGGAGAATGGTATTCTAGGCAGAAAGAATACGATATACAAAGGCATATGAGTTTAAAAAAAGAAAAAAGAAAGAAAGAAAGAAAAAGCAGGGCAACTTTGAGAATAGTGAGAAATTCAATATCACTAGAGCAATGCGTTTTGTTGTTTAGTTGCTAAGTCATGTCCAACTCTTTTGCAACCCCATGGACTGTAGCCCACCAGGCTCCTCTGTCCATGGGATTTCCCAGGCAATAATACTAGAGAGGGTTGCCATGCCCTCCTCCAGGGAATCTTCCCCACCCAGGGATCGAACCTGAGTCTCCTACATCTCCTGAATCAGCAGGCAGATTCTTTACCACTGAGCCACCTGGAAAGCCCCAGAGCAATGGGTATGTGGGAATAAAATTGTACATAAGATTAGCAAAGTAGTTTTGGGTGAGGCGTTTTTGTAGGCCTTGCTTGAAAGTTTAGATTTTGTGCTATGAGTACACAGAAAAAAAAAATCATTTCCAAGCATGACATGTTTATCTACCAGCCGTGGAAGAAAAAGACTAAAGATGCGAGGCAGAAAAGCCAGCTTCAAGACTCTTTCTAGAGTAGTGATTCTCAACCAGGGGAGATTTTTGCCCCCCACCCCATCCTGGGGGACATTTGGCAGTACCTAGAGAAATGTTTTATTTCATAACCGGAGAGTATATCGTGGGTAGAGGCCAGTGGTACAGCTCACAGTTTACAATGTACAGGGCAATAAAGAGCCCCAGTAAAGAACTCTCCATTTTACACATGGTAGTGTATATACATCAGTCCCCATCTCCCAGTTCATCCTACCCCTCCTCCCTGCTCCTCATGTCCACCTGTCCATTCTCTGATGTCTGTGTCTCTATTCCTGCCCTGCAAATACATTCATCTGAACCATTTTTCTAGATTCCACATATATGCATTAATAATAGGTAGCTAGTGGGAAGCTGCTATATAGCATAGGGAACTCAGCTTGGTGCTCTGTGATAACCTAGATGGGTGGGATGGGGGAAGTGGGAGGGAGGTCCAAGAGGGAGGGGATATATGTATACTGATAGTGGAGTCACTTCATTGTACAGCAGAAACTGACACGATATTGTAAAGGAACTATAACCCAATTAAAAAAAATTCCAGTGAACCGAGGAAGTTGCTCATCTGTGTCCAACTCTTTGCAATCTGTAGCCTACCAGGCTCCTCCATCCATGGAATTTTCCAGGCAAGAGTACTGGAGTGGGTTGCCATTTCCTCCTCCAGAGGATCTTCCTAACTCATGGATCGAACCCGGGGCTCCCGCATTGCAGGCAGACACTTTACTGTCTGAGCCACCAGGGAAGCCCAGTTATCTAGCCCCAAATGACAGCAGCCCCGAAGGTAAGAAACCCTGATCTAGGGTTTAGTAAACAGTTTCTGCTTTTGGTGGCTTAGTGTCCATCCCCTATTCTTCTTTGGAAAAGCAACTTGATTTTCCATTCAAATGTTCCCTTTTCTCCATAAAACTACATATACTGCAGGGGAGGCTGAGGTCCACATTCCAGTCTGAAGGAAGAGCAGAGGGAGTTCACGGCCAGCAGTTTTTTTGTTCTTAGGGAGATGATCTAGAACTTGTAGAACATCATTTTCCCTGCTGAACTCAGTCTCAGGTGAAAGAGAAGCTGGGAAATGGCCGTGTTCTCAGCCAAAACTGGAGCAAGGGATGGTTCTGTTAAGTGGAAAAAGGGAAGTGGGGCAACTGAGTCACACCTAGATTGATTTGATGTTTGGTCCAGGGCCATGACTTAACATAGGCCCATGTGGTATAAAAATATGTGAAAAAGACATTTTCTGGGAGCTTCTGGGAAAGAAGCTAGGAAAATTCAAATCAACCTAAAAATAAGAGTGTGCTGATATTTTTCCTTAACCTTATTAGAGCTCTTCTTCCTACATTCCTGCATTTTTTATTTGCCTCTGTTTCCACACTGCCCTATTTCTATCACATTCTCCCTGTCATTATGGATTGGTATTAGGCACTTTCTGTCTCCTTTTCCTCTAGCACCGTAACTAGTTGCTCATGAATTCAAAATTCTGTTTTCTAACATCTCTCCCCTCCTTTTTAAAAACAACTCTAATATATAATCCATAGGTATACAATACACCCATTTCAAGTGGATAATTCTACGGTTTTTCCTTTATTCACAAATATGTGCAACCATCACCATACTCAATTTTTAAACATCTTATCATCACTGGATTGAACCCATGCCCTTTGGCTGTCACCTCCATATGTCCCCGGCATCCTCAGCCTTGTTCTCTGTGTTAAGTTGCTTCAGTCCTGCCCAACTCTTTGTGACCCCATGGACTATAGCCAGCCAGGCTCCTCTGTCCATGGGATTCTCCAGCAAGAATACTGGAGTGGGCTGCCATTTTCCTCTCCAGGGGATCCTCCTGACCCAGGGACTGAGCCCGCGTCTCTTACATCTCTTGCACTGGCAGGCGTGCTCTTTACCACTAGAGCCACCTGGGGCTCCTCAGTTACGAATTCGCTTCCAATCTCTGTAGATCTCCCTGCTGTGGAAATTCATGTGAATGGAATCATAAGATGCACAGCCTTCTGTGTGGCTTCTTCCATGTACTAGGTTTTCAAGATTTATCCATGTTGTAGCATGTGAAACCCAAGTAAGATGGTAGGTGTTGCAAGAGGGCATCGAAGGGCAGACACACTGAAACCATACTCACAGAAAACTAGCCAATCTAATCACACTAGGACCACAGCCTTGTCTCACTCAATGAAACCAAGCCATGCCTGTGGGGCCACCCAAGACGGGCGGGTCATGGTGGAGAGGTCTGACAGAACGTGGTCCACTGGAGAAGGGAATGGCAAGCCACTTCAGTATTCTTGCCTTGAGAATCCCATGAACAGTATGAAAAGGCAAAATGATAGGATACTGAAAGAGGAACTCCCCGGGTCGTTAGGTGCCCAAAATGCTACTGGAGATCAGTGGAGAAGTAACTCCAGAAAGAATGAAGGGATGGAGCCAAAGCAAAAACAATACCCAGCTGTGGATGTGACTGGTGATAGAAGCGAGGTCCAATGCTGTAAAGAGCAATATTGCATAAGAACCTGGAATGTCAGGTCCATGAATCAAGTCAAATTGGAAGTGGTCAAACAAGAGATGGCAAGGGTTAACGTCGACATTCTAGGAATCAGTGGACTAAAATGGACTGGAATGGGTGAATTTAACTCGGATGACCATTATATCTACTACTGTGGGCAGGAATCCCTCAGAAGAAATGGAGTAGCCATCATGGTCAACAAAAGAGTCCGAAATGCAGTACTTGGATGCAATCTCAAAAACGACAGAATGATCTCTGTTCATCTCCAAAGCAAACCATTCAATATCACAGTTATCCAAGTCTATGCCCCAACCAGTAACGCTGAAGAAGCTGAAGTTGAATGGTTTTATGAAGACCTACAAGACCTTTTAGAACTAACACCCCAAAAAAGATGTCCTTTTCATTATAGGGGACTGGAATGCAAAAGTAGGAAGTCAGGAAATACCTGGAGTAACAGGCAAATTTGGCCTTGGAATACGGAATGAAGCAGGGCAAAGACTAATAGATTTTTGCCAAGAAAATGCACTGGTCATAGCAAACACCCTCTTCCAACAACACAAGAGAAGGCTCTACACATGGACATCACCAGATGGTCAACACCGAAATCAGATTGATTATATTCTTTGCAGCCAAAGATGGAGAAGCTCTATACAGTCAACAAAAACAAGACCAGGAGCTGACTGTGGCTCAGATCATGAACTCCTTATTACCAAATTCAGACTCAAATTGAAGAAAGTAGGGAAGACCGCTAGACCATTCAGGTATGACCTCAATGAAATCCCTTATGATTATACAGTGGAAGTGAGAAATAGATTTAAGGGCCTAGATCTGATTGATAGAGTGCCTGATGAACTATGGACTGAGGTTCGTGACATTGTACAGGAGACAGGGATTAAGACCATCCCCGTGGAAAAGAAATGCAAAAAAAGCAAAATGGCTGTCTGGGGAGGCCTTACAAATAGCTGTGAAAAGAAGAGAGGCAAAAAGCAAAGGAGAAAAGGCAAGATACAAGCATCTGAATGCAGAGTTCCAAAGAATAGCAAGAAGAGATAAGAAAGCCTTCTTCAGCAATCAATGCAAAGAAATAGAGGAAAAGAACAGAATGGGAAAGACTAGAGATCTCTTCAAGAAAATTAGAGATACCAAGGGAACATTTCATGCAAAGATGGGCTCGATAAAGGACAGAAATGGTCTGGACCTAACAGAAGCAGAAGATATTAAGAAGAGGTGGCAAGAATACACAGAAGAACTGTACAAAAGAGATCTTCACGACCCAGATAATCATCATGATGTGATCACTAATCAAGAGCCAGACATCTTGGAAAGTGAAGTCAAGTGGGCCTTAGAAAACATCACTACAAACAAAGCTAGTGGAGGTGATGGAATTCCAGTGGAGCTATTTCAGGTCCTAAAAGATGATGCTGTGAAAGTGCTGCACTCAATATGCCAGCAAATTTGGAAAACTCAGCAGTGGCCACAGGACTAGATAATGTCAGTTTTCATTCCAATCCCAAAGAAAGGCAATGCAAAAGAATGATTAAACTACCGCACAATTGCACTCATCTCACACGCTAGTAAGGTAATGCTCAAAATTCTCCAAGCCAGGCTTCAGCAATATGTGAACCGTGAACTCCCTGATGTTCAAGCTGGTTTTAGAAAAGGCAGAGGAACCAGAGATCAAATTGCCAACATCCGCTGGATCATGGAAAAAGCAAGAGAGTTCCAGAAAAACATCTATTTCTGCTTTATTGACTATGCCAAAGCCTTTGACTGTGTGGATCACAATAAACTGTGGAAAATTCAGAAAGAGATGGGAATACCAGACGACCTGACCTGCCTCTTGAGAAATCTCTATGCAGGTCAGGAAGCAAAAGTTAGAACCGGACATGGAACAATAGACTGGTTCCAAATAGGAAAAGGAGTACGCCAAGGCTGTATATTGTCACCCTGCTTATTTAACTTATATGCAGAGTACATCATGAGAAACGCTGGACTGGAAGAAACACAAGCTGGAATCAAGATTGCTGGGAGACATATCAATAACCTCAGATATGCAGATGACACCACCCTTATGGCAGAAAGTGAAGAGGAGCTAAAAAGCCTCTTGATGAAAGTGAAAGAGGAGAGAGAAAAATTTGGCTTAAAGCTCAAATTCAGAAAACGAAGATCATGGCATCTGGTCCCATCACTTCATGGGAAATAGATGAGGAAACAGTGGAAAAAGTGTCAGACTTTATGTTTTTGGGCTCCAAAATCACTGCAGATGGTGACTGCAGCCAGGAAATTAAAAGACGCTTACTCCTTGGAAGAAAAGTTATGACCAACCTAGACAGTATATTCAAAAACAGAGACATTATTTTGCCAACTAACATCCGTCTAGTCAAGGCTATGGTTTTTCCAGTAGTCATGTATGGATGTGAGAGTTGGACTGTGAAGAAGGCTGAGCGCCAAAGAATTGATGCTTTTGAACTGTGGTGTTGGAGAAGACTCTTGAGAGTCCCTTGGAGTGCAAGGAGATCCAACCAGTCCATTCTGAAGGAGATCAGCCCTGGGATTTCTTTGGAAGGAATGATGCTAAAGCTGAAACTCCAGTACTTTGGCCACCTCATGTGAAGAGTTGACTCATTGGAAAAGACTCTGATGCTGGGAGGGATTGGGGGCAGGAGGAGAAGGGGACGACTGAGGATGAGATGGCTGGATGGCATCACGGACTCGATAGACATGAGTCTGAGTGAACTCTGGGAGATGGTGATGGACAGGGAGGCCTGGTGTGCTGCGATTCATGGGGTCGCAAAGAGTCAGACACGACTGAGAGACTGAACTGAACTGAATATTTGTTTATGGACAGACCATGAATTTGAGCAAACTCTGGGAGATAGTGAGTGACAGGGGAGCCTGGCGTGCTGCAATCCATGGGGTCACAAAGAATCAGATGCAACTTGGCGACTGAACAATGACAACAACAAACAGACAGACCATTTGTTTAACCATCTGTCAGTTGATGAACATTTGAATTGTTTCCATCTTTTGTTTATTATGAATAATGTGACTATAAAATTTTGACCTTGGCCTTGAACTTGAGCAGGCCAAACCCGTTGCCCCTCAGTGTTTGACTTGCTGTGCTCAGCCTGCAGCATGCCTGCCCTGGGTGTTTGCCTGCTTTTCTTTCCCTTCGTTTACATCTCCCCTCCAACGTCACCTCCCCAGAGGGGCCATTTGTAATCATTCCATCTACATTTTAAGTATTATCCACCATATTCTCTGTCTCATTTCTCTGTTTTTTTTTTTTTTTTTTTCTCTCCCTCTGCCCTTCCTGGAAGTTATCATATTTGCCATATTTGCTTTGGATCTTTCTAAAGTAAAGAATATACATGAAGGTCCTTTAGTCCATCTATCCCCAGGGTCATTCCCTTTCCCTGCTCTACCAAAGAAAACCAACTCTGGTCTCTCTGACTTCACATATTTTTCTTCTCACGTTTTGGTACTTCTATTACATATTGTTGTTGGTTAGTCACTAAGTTGTGTCCGACTCTTTTGTGACCCCATTGACTGTAGCCCCGCCAGTCTCCTCTGTCCATGGGATTTCCTGGGCAAGAATTGTGGAGTGGGTTGCCATTTCCTTCTTCAGGGGATCTTCCCAACCCAGGGATTGAAACTGAGTTTTCTCCATTGCATGTGGATTCTTTACCACTGAGCTACCAGGGAAGATCTTCTACTACATATACGTAGGTGTAAACATCTGCCTTCTCTACTTCTCTACAAATATAAGTATTTGTATACAGTTATCTATCATACTGCATGTATCTCTCCACAATACACATACATGAGCCTGTACATACATACTTACATGTATATATGTATATATAGTTCATTCATTTTAATGGCTTCATGATATTTTAGCCAATGAAAATATCTCAATTTATCTGGCCATTTATTAATGAACATTCAGGTTTCCCCGCTATATATTGTGAACAATTCTGCAAGACAATATCTGTGCATGTCCTTTTGTACACATGTTGGAAGACTTTCTGTATGGTGTAAACCTGGGTCATGTGGGCATTGTGGGTCGCATGGTATCTCCATTTGCTCCTCAGAGCCACTCTCTCCTTCACTTGCACTGATCTCTATGGATTGCACCAGTGAATTCCCTTTCCTTTCCGGCTTCCTGTTGGCCATTTGGCCAGTGGGCAGTATCATCAGGAAAGCAGGGTGGGTGAAGAGCAAAGTGAGATCTGAGCATTTATCCTCCTGGCTCCCCTCCTGCTGGATGTCTGTAAATGGACAGCATTCCCCTTCCTGAGGCTCCCCAAGGCCGCTGACCCTTGGGGTCTGGATCTGGTGATACTCCTTTCTTTGTCCCTGCAGGCCTAAGGGCAGCAATGAAGTTCCCCAAACTCCCCACTGTTACTACCCTACTATTACTTTTTAAAGTTTCCATTAACCCTATTCATGTGTCTGTAAATAATCTTTTTTTTTTTTTTTTTTTGGCTGAGTGCAGCATGTAGGATCTTAGTTCCCTGATTAAGGATTGAACCCATGTCCACTGCAGTGGAAGCACAAAGTAACCACGGGACTGCCAGAGAAGTCCCTGTAAATAGTCCTTTTATTAAACTTTCCACAAAGACCCAGGCTGAGGGCACATTTTTTGTGCCAATACACTGACCGGTACCTATGAGATGTGCATTTTCATCTTCACTAGATGCTGATCAATCACACTAACCTTCCAATCTTGATTTCTTCCAGGGAACTGGCTGATGAAATCTTAGATATTTTCTAACTCTATTTCCCCCTCTATTTCCTGTGAAGGAATCTCACCTACTTCATGAAGTCACGAAGGAGCTAATGTCTGTGATTTCCAAGCACTGACTGTCTTCATCACTTACATGGCACACTCTTTCTCAAAATATCTTATATGGTTGTTTTCCATTATGAATTATTAATTGTTTTTTCCTATGCATATGTCAAATGTCTTCAACTACACTACACTTCTCTAAAATGTAATTGACTTCAAGATCTGTTTTTTTGTATTCATCCGTGTTACCTAAGTTCTGTGTACAAAGAGGTGCTCAGTTAGGATTTTAATGAATCAATAAATGAATTGACTGCACGAATATCACTAATTAAGAATTGGTGGGCTTCCCTGGTGGCTTGGTGGTAAAGAATCTGCCTGACAATGCAGGAGACACGAGTTCGATCCCTGACCTGGGAAGATACCACATTTCATGGAGCAAGTAAGCCGGTGCACCACAACTACTGAGCCTCTGTTCTAGAACCTGGGAGCCACAAGTCCTGAAGCCTGAGTGCCCTGAAGCCTGTGCTCCACAAGAAGAGAAGCCACTGCAATGAGAAGCCCGTGGACTGCAACTAGAGAGTAGCCTCCACTCTTCATAACCAGGGAAAGGCCTTGGCAGCAACAAAGACCCAGCACAGCCAAAAATAAATAAATTAATTAAAGTATTTTATTTTAGTGTTAAAAAAAATTGGCAGTAACATGCAATCTGGTGATTTGAAGTCCTTTCTTTAGTTCTAGATGGATGTAATTTTCATTTTTCCTGCTTGTCTAATTTATTCTTATGTTAAATGTATCTTGTTAAATGGCCTGTGTGTCTTGGTTCTGAGAAGTATACATTTCTGAGAAGTATACATAATGCCTGTAAGTTTACTGTAGATATAAAACTGCCATTAAAATTTAAATATCCATATTTTCATTAAAGAAAAATTTCTTAGCAGTAAAAACGATGGTGGCACCCAGCTAGATTAATTAATAGGGATCAAGGGCTTCCATTCTCCACCCACTCCAATGTGAAAATCTGAGGTTCCTTTATCGACTTTGAAGTATCTGCTACCATCTGCAGACATCCTAAGGGAAATTGGCACAAAATAAATAGATCCATGCTATTTTTAACTCCAATGGGGAGGAAAAAAAGCACAGAGAAATTAGGTTTCTCTATGTGAAAACAGGAAGAGAAATGTTTCTCAGAAGTCTACCTAAGCAATGAGAAAAAAAATTAGTCCTTAACCTCATTCATGGTCACCCCAAATACAATGATACAATTATCTGTGTCTGACTAACATATACCCAGGACCCAAAATATTCTGGATCTTATGGCCTTCAGAATTCTTTTTTTTTTTTTCTTTCCTTTGATTTGGGCCTTTAAGCTTTTTTTTTTTTTTTTAAGGAATCCGTGAGGAGCACTTCAACTGCATTTGTAACAAATAATCAGATTTCCTAAGAGGTCGGGATGTATTATGTGGCAAGTAACAGAATGCTTGAGAATAATACTTTAGATCCTTGCCACTCAAAAGTGTGGTCCTTGAGGCATCACTTGGCTGTTTAATGGAACTGCAGAAGCTAGGCCCCACCCCAGTCCTACTAAATCAGAAGAAGGTGCATTTTACCAAGACCCCAGATGACTCACATGCACATTAAAGTTTGAGAAGCACTTGCTCAGACCAAAGAGGGGCTTATTATTTCTCGTAGCAGACGTCTGGAGATAGATAATTCTGGGGTTTGTGAATTCACTTGCAAAATGATGTTGCTGATAACCCACACGCTTTCCAACTTTCTGCTTTCACATCTTCCACGTGTTCGCTATTGTCCTCGGATATAACCCTTCATTGTAACAGAATGGTTGCTGCAGCTCCATCACACCCGCATTGAAAAGTAATCTCTCCTTGCGCTTTTTTTTTTTTAAAGAAAAAAAGTATTTCCCAGGAGTTCCGCACCAGGCTTCTCCTTTGTTTCGTTGGCCAGAGCAGAATGATCAACTAATCACTGGTAATGGGCAAAGCGATTAATGTGGTGGCTTAGCTCAATCATGGCTTATCCCCTGGAGATAGGGGAACTTTTCTCATCTGGACACCTGAACCAAATTGGGGTTCTGTTATCAAGGAGCATTCATCCGTGTCAGGGAAGTAGCTTGTTCTTGTTGATTAGTCACAAGTTGTCTCCAGCTTTTTTGAGACCCCATGAACCGTAACATCGCCAGGCTCCTCTGTCCATGGGATCCCCAGGCGAGAATACTGGAGTGGGTTGCCATTCTCTCCTCCAAGTGAACTTCTAGACCCAGGGATTGAACCCACATCTCTTGCCCTGGCAAGTGGATACTTTACCACTGAGCCTATATTTCAGGGAAGCTAATAGTAGTAGTAGGCAGAAGTAACATGAATTAATGAAGGGATGGAGGCATTTGGGGAAAGTTCTAAACACAGAGCTTTTGCTTATAAATACTGAGGAGTGGTTGATAAAATCAAATTTGTATCTTGTAACACATTTGAAAAACAACAACTGGATCTGGTGATCATAAAGTTACAAATAATCCTGACGATCAGTAAAGTGGAGGATGTAAGTAGGAGAAAGATTACAGGACGCTAAAGAGAGATGAAGGGTGAGGAAATAAAAATAGCTGCTGTAAACAATTTTAAAAGTTTGCAAAAGAGAGTTCCCTGTGGCCAAGTGGTTAGGCTTCTGGACTTTCACTGCCATGGTCCAGGTTCAATCCTTGGTCAGGGAGCTGAGATCCTGCAAGCCATGTGGCATGGCCAAAAAAAAAAAAAAAAGTTTGCAAGGAAAAGAGAGAGGAATAGAGTGACAGTCAAGGAGTAACTGTCCATCCCTGCTATTAAGGGAAGGTGCTCTTGTCTGTCCCCTGTCCCCTCAACCCCCATAGCAGAGATCTGACAATGTGGAGAGAAAAATGAGTCGGTGAAAATGATGGAGATTGTTAGCAAAGACAGAGGTCTTGCTAAGTCTTGGCTCACAGGAGACCTTGCTGGCCTCTGTGAAAGGACAGGCCTGTTGAGGAGAGACATGGAGTGGATGCTAGGGCGGTGGTCCTCATGTTATTGTCCCCTCATTTGCAGCACCTCCTGGGAACTTAGAAGGGCAAATTCACTGGCCACACCTCAGACCCACCCACTCAGAATCTTCAGGGACGGGCTCAGCCATCTGTGTGTTAACAAGCTCCACAGGTGAGTCTGATGCACGCTCAGAGTTTGAGAACCACTGTGCCAGGAAATTGTTTATACAGTATCTGCCTTCTGCGTGCCTCTGCAACTGAACTATTTGAGGTCTTCTTGTCGGGAAATGTTTCCCTCTTTGTTCTTCACTGCTCACTCCAGCCAGGTATACCTGTGGGCCCAGGTAGACACATTCTGAGGTGCTTTTACCTCTGAGGAGGGTGTGCAGAACTCCCTAGATAGACTAGGAAGTATTCCATGTAGCATCTTTGTTTCTATTCCAGCGGGGCTGGTTACCCATGTTTCCTTTATTCTTACTCAGGCTTTTCTTGTGTTCAGAGAGAAAAGCCCACTGATTGTGTTATGTGCATCTCGGTTCCATGAATGAGTCTCCATTGCTAAACCATGAAAGTCTGTACTCCTGAGAACGGAAGGTCAAGGCTCTTGTGACTTTGCCTCTGCCCACTTCTTGACTATCTGCCAAGTCAGATCACACCCCACTTATAGCCTTTTAATGATTCCCTTGTGCCTACGGGACAAAAGTCACACACTTTTTTTTTTTCTTTTTGGCCCCACCACGCTGCATGTGGAATCTTAGTTCCCTGACCAGGGATTGAACCTGCACCCCCTGCAGTGCAAGCATGAATCATGAGGGGGACCTCTTCTGTTTGGCAAGAAGTATGTGGAAGGAACTGAGAAAATTTCTTACAGAGTTCTAGTACCATTTGATCTGCTCGTAGACCTTTATAACCTGCCTACCATAAGCCAGGAACTCTACTAGGAATAGGGATAAAAAGATGCTTTACAGAGGAGTAAAATATATTCTGGAAGAGATGACCAACAACACAGATAATTTAAATGCAGTAATTTTTTTTTTTTTTTGCAGCACCAGATCTTAGTTGCAGCCTGCAGGATCTTTAGTTGTAGCATACAAACTCTTAGTTGCAGCATGTGGGATCTAGTTTCCTGACCAGGGGTTGAACCCAACCCCCCTGCATTGGGAGTGAAGAGTCTTAGCCTCTAGACCACCAGGGAAGTCCCTAAATACAGTAAATATAAATGCTATCACAAAAGTCTGGGTGGGGTGATGTAGAAGGACAAAGAAAAGACGTTTAAGTCAAGGAAGGTTTCCTGGAGAAACTGGTTTAGTTCAGTTCAGGCTCTCAGTCGTGTCTGACTCTTTGTGTCCCCGTGGACTGCAGCACACCAGGCTTCCTTCTGCATCACCAACTCCTAGAGCTTACTCAGGTTCATGTCCATCGAGTTGGTGATGCCATCCAACCATCTCATTCTCTGTTGTCCCCTTCTCCTCACACCTTCAATCTTTCCCAGCATCAGGGTCTTTTCCAATGAGTTAGCCAAATAGGTGGCCAAAATATTGGAGCTTCAACTTCAGCATCAGTCCTTCCAATGAATATTCAGGACTGATTTCCTTTAGGATGGACTGGTTTGATCTTCCTGCAGTCCAAGAGACTCTCAAGAGTCTTCTCCAACACCACAGTTCAAAAGCATCAATTTTGAAACTTGTACCTATACTTTAGAACATAATCTTCAAGGAAAAGTAGGAAGTAGCTAAGGAAAAACAAAAGGTAGAGGTATGTGTTTCTGACTAAAGGATAGCATTGTTGAAGATAGGGAGTAAAACCAAGACAACAGAGGCTGGAAACAGAGATTCTCTGAAGCTGGAGTGGGGAGTGGCAGATCAGGGAGCTGATGAAGGAGCTAGAGGGCGACCAGCCATCTGGCTTTCCCCAGAACTCAGTTTCAGCACAGAAAGTCCCTGGTGCCTTTCTGGGCAAACCAGGGTGGGTGTTCACAGTAGGATGGGAGCCAGAAAGCAGAAGATTATGAAAAGGAATTCACACTTGATCCATCAGGATGGAACAGTCACTGAAGGCAAGAGGATAAACTTGGGAACATCTTATGGGGGCTTGGACAGTAACGAATCTGCCTGCAAGGCAGGAGACCTGGGTTCAGTCCTGGGTCAGGAAGATCCCCTGGAGAAGTGAATGGCTACCCACTCCAGTATTCTTGCCTGGAGAATCCCATGGACAGAGGAGCCTGGTAGGCTATAGTCTACGAGGTCACAAAGAGTTGTCCATGACTGACCAACTGTCACTTTACAGGGCTGCATTCACAAGAACGGGGCCCAAGTGGGCTGACCCTCCACAGGGAAGGGAAAGTAAAGTCAAGATTCCTGGCTTTTGCTGTCCCGCACAAGTGGGAAAATTAACACACACATAAAAGGCATTGTTAAAGACAAGGGAGGGAAGTCAGGAAGCCAGGGAGGGAGCCTAAGACTCGAATTCTGGAGTTGGGAGTTTGTTGTTTCCACTTACTCAGACACTCTCTGTGAGCTTCAGTTTCTACATCTATGAAATGGGATAATACCTACCTCCTTGTTTTGTTTTGATGATCAAACAAGAGAGTGTGTATGAAAAGGTTTGGTAAGCTATAAAGCACTATATGAGTATTACTAATAGGACTACTGTGATACTCACAATGTGTCCAACCACATCAACCCTGAGAGTGTGATTTTGGTTGTAATTGCACCGCCTTGCTTCCTGCTGTTCCCCAGCACTGAGTCACCATCAACAACTCTTGTAAGTCAGCTGGCTTCAGAGGGGTTGAGAGTTGATGGGGAGAATTGCTCAAGAAGAGGCAATTCAGATTCTTTCTGTTCTTCCTCCAACCATAAACATTCAAACCTGGTAAAATGCAGTTAAAAAGAACAAGAATGGAATTCAAAAAGATACATACACCCCAATGTTCATAGCAGCACTATTTATAATAGCCAAGATACGGAAGCAATCCAAGTGTCCATCAACAGTTGAGTGGATAAAGATATGGTATATAAAATGGATGAAGATCTGTGACAATCTAGAAGGATGGGGTGGAGGGGGCAAGATGGGAGGGAGGCTTGGGAAGGAGGGGACACGGGTATACCTATGGATGATTCTTGTTGATATATGACAGAAAACCACAAAATTCTGTAAAGCAATTATCCTTCAATTAAAAAAAAGATGTGATATATATAGACAATGAAATACTACTCAGCCATTAAAAAGAATGAAAATCTGCCATTTGCAGCAACATACATAGACTTGGAGGGCGTTATGCTAGCTGAAAGCTCAGAGAAAGACGAATACTGTATATATCACTTATATGTGGAATATAAAAAATACAACAGACTGGTGAATGTAACAAAAAGGAAGTAGGCTCACAGAGACAGAGAACAAACTAGTGGTTAGCAGTGTGGAGAGGGAAAAAGGGAGGTGCAGCATAGGGGTACGTAAGTTAGAGGTGCAAACTTAGGTATGAAATAAACTACAAGGATATCTTGTACAACTCAGGAAATACAGCCAACATTGTATAATAACTACAAATAGAATGTAACCTTTAAAAATTGTGAATCACTATATTGTACACCTGTAACTTGTATAATTTTGTACAGCAACTATGCATGCTAAGTCACTTCAGTCGTGTCTGACTCTTTGTGACTCTGTGGACTATAGCCCACTACGTTCTTCTTTCCATGGGATGCTCCAGTCAAGAATACCAGAGTGGGTTGCCATGCCTTCCTCCAGGGACTCTTCCCGACTCAGGGACTGACCCCACGTCTCTTTATGCCTCCTGCATTGGCTGACAGGTTCCTTACCACTAGTGCTACCTGGCAAGCCCACAGCAACTACACTTCAATTAAAAAAATAGAGCAAGAGTGGGGTGTGGGGGGAGAGAAAGGGATGGAAGAGATTTGTTCTAGATCTCCAAATACCATTCTAAGGGTTGATATCAAGTTGAGATCAAGTCAGATCACACCGTGCTTATGGCCTTTTAATTATTCCCTTGTGCCTATGAGACAAAGTTCACTTTTTTTTTTTTGCCGCACCGTGCAGCATGTGGAATATCAGTTCCCCAAGCACAGCTCGAACCCATGCCCCCTTCAGTGGAAGCACAGGGTCTTAGCTGCTGGACCATGAGGGAAGTCTCTCATTTCTTGATCTGGCCCCTATTTACCTCTCCAGGTTCTCTTTAGTCCTTCCTCCATGTACTACATTCCAACCACAACCAACTTTAAACACAGTGAAATCCCTCCTAGTTTCTTCTGACTTGTGCTGTCCTTGTGCCGTCCCTCTCCCTGACTTTCCTCCTTGACTTCCAATATGGGTTCATATGCTACCTCCAGCGAGAAGTCCTCCTTGGTTTCTCCAGGCAAAGTCAAGCATCATCGGGCCTGTATGACCTTCGGTGCTCTGCTAGTACAGGGGAGGGTATGGAATGCTAGGTAGCAGATGAGAGCATTGCGTTTTATGCTGGGGAGCAGATGAGAGCCCTGCGTCTTCCGTCACTCTGACTTTTACACCCAGATGAACCATCTGTGGCAAGGCACAAGAGATACCCTGGAGTGGGTTCTGAAAAGCCACTCCAGATTATACATAGCTATAAAGATGTGGCTATATAGCCACATAAAGAAGTGGCTATATAGATTCTGGAGCCAAATGACCTGGTGTCAAGGCCTTGGAACCAAACTCATGGTCTCTCAGTATGCACATATGTAAAATGGGGATGACAATATCAGTAATCATATCATAGGGCAGTCATGGAGATAAAGTGAATTCATGCATTAAAAAAACACAGAGAACAGCACCTGCCACATACTTGTTAGCTCTTGCTATTAGTCTCATACTCTCTTCCTTGTGAAATGGGGATAAAACTCACTGGAGAGAGTGGATATGAGAATTACTCAGGATAAGCAGAAGTGCTTGGCTTAGAGAAGATGCTTGATAAATCTGTTACTTGCCCTTTTGGATCTTGCCATTTGTATTATAATGTTTCATTTCAACCACTAAAATCTCTTAGCTTTTCCAGGAAAGAGAGAGCTTCATCCATCATTGTGTTCTTAGTATCTGATGCACACTAGATGCTCAAGAAATGTTTGGTCAATGAATTGATAAAAATATATGGGAAAACTCAAAAGAGTTAGCTTTAATGGCCACTTAGCTATATTCAGAAAGGTCACAAAATAGTAATTTAATCCCTAAAAATCTGTGTCTTTATAAATCTGTGTGCAAATCATAGTTTGAATATGTGTTTTTTGTTTGTTTTTTTAAACTTTTACAATATTGTATTGGTTTCTGACATACAGCGACATGCATCAGCCATAGTTATACATAGCTCCCCTCTCTCTGGAGTCACCCTCCCCTCTCCCATCCCTCTCCTTTAGGTTATCACAGAGCACCAGACTGGGCTCTGTGTATTATACAGCAACTTCTCACCAATTACCCATTTTACACATGATAGTATATATATGTTGATGCTACTTTCTCCATTTGTCCCGTGCTCTCCCTTCCCCACTGTGTCCGCAAGTCCCTTCTCTATATCTGGGTCTCTATTCCTTCCCTGCAAATAGGTTCATCAATACCACTTTCTAGACTCCATTTATACATGTTAATATACGATATTTGTTTTTCTCTTTCTGACTTACTTTACTCTGTATAACAGGCTCTAGGTTCATCCACTTCATTGGAACTGATTCTAATTCTTTCCTTTTTATGGCTAATATTCCGCTGTATATATGCATTACATCTTCTTTGTCCATTCATCTGTCGATGGATGTGTAGGTTTCTTCCATGTTCTGCCTATTGTAAACAGTGCTGCAATGACCGTTGGGGTGCATGTGTCCTTTAGAATTGTGGTTTTCTCAGGTATATGCCCAGTAGTGGGATTGCTGGGTCATATGGTAGATTTTGAATATGAGTTTTAAATTGTGTTTTGTGTTTGTGTTTGTTGGTATCTTGTCCCTCCTGTATCTTCTCTATATTCATTTTGGGCAGGGTTTCTCAAGCCAGCAGTAACAATCCTTTGTTGTGGAGACTGTCCTGTGACCGTAGATATTTAGCAACATCCCTGGCTTCTACCCACGAAATGCCGGTAGCATCTGCCACCCTTAGTTTTGACAACCTACAATGTCTCTATGCAGTTCTAAAAGTTTGGGGGAGGGGAAGTGGAACCTATTTCCTTTCCCCGCTATTGAGAAGGACTGATCTTGGGAAACATTTTCAGATATTGCAAATTTTGGTAGCCTGATTTTTCTCTCTTTATCTCTAAGGCAAAAAGCTGGTTGATATGCCTCCAAAGGCGATGGATTCTAACAATGATGAAGGAGAATTTGTCCTTCCCTGAAGACAGAATTCTTCCCCCTTCTCACTCTCAGAAATGGCACAAAGGCAGACAGGAGGTTGGGAGCATGTTTTATTTACCCAGACATATGCCCCCCAAAATAGCAAGTGCATATTTCTTTCACGTCAGTTTGTGGGAAAACTGCAAGAATGCAGTGTTTTACAATTCAGATTAAAGTGAAAAACACATCAGGCTGTCTGATTTTTCTGGGAGCCAGAAGAAGGAGAGGGGCTTCATTCTGAAACAGTTGTACAAAACACTTTTCAGCATCAGAAAAACTTTTTTACAGCATGAAAGAAAAATGCGTATGTTGAGAAAGAACATGAATGCTAAAAACACATTGTTCCTATAAATCCTTGACTCTGAGACACAGTTCATAATGCTGCATAACTAACAGTGCCATTTTAAAGCTATTTAAGCCGGGAAATTTGTTATCAGGTGACTCATATGTGTGGGGAAATCCAGTTCACTTGTGCCAGAGATGAAAGCAAGCGATTAGGTATTTAAATGTTGAGATTCCATTCAGTCTCATAAATGAATTGCAGTAATCTTGGATGAGGAGAAAAGAAAGGGGGTAGTTACTCATCACGTTAAAAAATGTTCAAGGGCTCTTTGGATTTAAATAATAAAACCTTATATTTATGACACATTATATTTATAACACATTTATCTTTCAAATAGTGTAAGTACTTTTATTTCTTTTTTATTTTGAAACATTCAAAAAGTTTTAAATAAAAGTTAAGTACAATACAAAGAGGGGCTTCCCTGGTAACTCAGCTGGTAAAGAATCCACCTGCAGTGCAGAAGACCCCAGTTCGATTTCTGGGTCAGGGAGATCTCCTGGAGAAAGGATAGGCTACCCACTCCAGTGTTCCTTCCTGGAGAATCCCATGGACAGAGGAGCCTGGCGAGCCAGGCTATAGTGCATGGGGTCACAAAGAGTCAGCCATGACTGCGCAACTAATACAACACGGCACAATACAAAGAACATTTCATCCTTCACCATTTGAAAGGAAGTGTGGGTCTGATGCCCCAACATCCCCGAATACCTTTTCGTGTTATTTCCTACAAATAAGGAGTCTCTCCTACATAACTGCAAGGCAACCATTAAAACCAGAAAATTAACGCTGATAACATGTGTGCTTGCTCAACTGAGTTCAACCCTTTGTGACCCCATGGACTGTAACTCACCAGATTCCTCTGTCTATGGGATTTCCCAGGCAAGAATACTAGAGTGGGTTGCCATTTCCTCCTCCAGGGGATCTTCCCCACCCAGGGACTGAACCAGAGCCTCCAGCATCTCCTGTATTGGTAGGTGGATTCCTTTTTTTTTTTTTTTTAATTCTTTATTGAATTTGTTACAATATTGCTTCTGTTTTATGTTTTGGTTTTTTGGCTGTGAGACATGCAGGATCTTAGCTCCCCAACCAGGGATTGAACCCACACCCTCTGCATTGGAAGGTGAAGTCTTAGTCTTCCCTGGACTGCCAGGGAAGTTCCCGTAGGTGGATCTTTACCACTTAAAATACGGCTACTGCCTAATTCTCCACGTGCACACAAGTCTCACCAAATGTCTCAATACAATCTTTTCTAGCAACAAGATCTGGTTCAGAATCACACATGGCATTGGATTGTCATGCCTCTCCTGTTTCCCTCAGCCTGGAATAATTCCCTGGACTTTCATTGACCTTCTTGACCTTGGGACTTATGAAGAAGATGGGTTAGTTCTTTTGTAACTTGTCCCTTAGTTTGGGGCTTTACTGGTGTTTCCCAGATATATCGTACAAGTGATGCTGCTTTCTTCCCATTATATCCTGTCGGGTGGCTCATGATTTCAATTTGTCCCACATCTAATGATGTTTCCTTTGATCCGTTGATTAAGGTGGTCTCTGCCAGGCATATTCCCTGTGAATATATTCTTTCTTCTCTTGAAACCTGTAAACATCCCATTCTTCATCAAATATTGCTGTATTTATTTATTTATGTCTGTTCTTAAATTTTCTTATTTTATTAATGAGTGATAATATTTCCTATCCTTTAAAAAAATTAAAAAAAAATTTTAGCTACACCTGTGTGCCTGGAGAATCCCATGGACAGAGGAGCCTGGTGGGCTACAGTCCATGGGGTCACAAAGAGTTGGACATGACTGAATGACTAACATACTACCTAGTTCCCCAGCTAGGGCTCACACTCATGTTCTCTGCATTGGAAGCTTAGAGTGTTATTCACTGGACTACCAGGGAAGTTTCCCTGTCATTTAAAATTCTGATGCTCGAATTGTTCTTGATGCAGCCAGTGGAAGTCTCTTCAAGCTGGTATCCCTTTTGATATGTTCACATCATTCCTTAAGCCCTTCCTTGCTTTCTGTCCCAACAAGATGTTCCAGACTCACACATTCCCTGCCTCAAAGGTGAGATCAGCCATCTCTCTAGGAAGCTCTGGTTCCTTTCAAAGGAAAATTGTAATTGAGATGCAAGATCTCGACATTAAGTGTGCTCGTTTCTACTGGTCTCTCACGCTCCCAGGTCTGCTGTGACAGCTATAAATATGTGTCTCTCAATCTCCTGCTACAGGAAGCATACTTGACTGACACCCCCAACTACTCTGGAAATCAAATTCTCCTCTTTCCCAGGTTTTGTTGTTGCTGCTTGCTGTGGGTTGCAGTCGTTTGTTGAGTGACTTTCCTAAACTACTTTTGTAAAGGTCATTTTCCTTGTCTTGTGGGGTCTCTGAAGTCTCTGTTTCTTTATCCTAGTGGTCAACTGATGGGTTAACAGACTTTCTTAAACTCCTGGAGCCAGAATAAATAAATAAATCCTCTCCAGGTCTTTGCAAATTGGCTGTGTGTTGCAGCCAATGCTTCAGTGCTTAGCCAGGCCATTTGTAACTTGGCTTTAGCCTTCACTCTCGCTTGTGCTAAGCCTGAAGGTCAGCCAGAGGTGAAACTGTGGCCTTTCCAGGTCTTTCCTGAGGACATGTCCTGAGCATGTGTACAGTGTTCCCGATCCCCCTGAATATACAGAAGTTTTCAAATTATTATTCCCCAAGTATATCAATCCTCAGCTTTTCCTCCCCGGTTTCTACATGTCCGTGGTTTGACCCGTCTTTCCACGTTTTTGAACAATCTCCTCCAGACAACCACTTCTCTTCATTAAGAGGGTCCTGAGTCAGGTGGTGCAAAGGCAAGCCCTTTGTTTTCGGTCCTTCAGGGAGTCTCCAAACAGGTCAAAAGATAAAAAACACAGTTCCTTGGGGACAAGGTACCCTCTGGTCTCTTCAGAACAAGGAACCCCCTAGGGGAACACTGGATGCTGATTTCTAGAATGCTGCTACACCAAGGAGGCAAGGCTGGGCAAGGGCAAAGAAAAACACAAGTGCCACTGCTCTACCATGCTTCAGGGGCCCTCTTCCCAATCACGCATTTGCTCCGTTTCTGTAAACCCTTCACGACTTTCTGAAGTTCTGATGAAGTTGCTTCTGACAGTTTCTGCCAGGCTTTTTCTGTGGACCTAAGAGAATAACTCTACCATTTTCATTGTCTTTGGCAGCAATGCATCTCACTTGTGTTTGCAACTCCTTTTCCAGTAGTTAGAAACGTGGCTGCCACTATCCTTAATTGTTTGCTTACTTGATCAATTCCTCTGTGCCTGTGTGCTAAGCGACTTCAGTCATGTCCGACTCTTTGCAGCCCCATGGACTATAGCCCGCCAGGCTCCTCTATCCATGGGATTCTCCAGGTAAGAATACTGGAGTGGGTTGCCTTTTCCTCCTCTAGGGGATCTTCCAGACCCAGGGATTGAACCTGTGTCTCTTATGTCTCCTGCTTTGGCAGGTGGGATCTTTATCAGTAGCACCACCTGGGAAGCCCCAATTCCTCTGTATGTATCCAGTATTCTAACTTCACCATTATCGCCATCCCTGCGTGAACATCCTCTTCTTTGCTCTGACTCTGGTTCCCTATGGCAGGGGTACCCTCTACTGCAGATGTCATCTGCTTCTGCTAGGACTAAGTACTTTATTTACTGTTCATGTTTTAATTTTATTAGTGTTATTGGGGGCTTATATAGCTGATCTTGAAATAAGAAAAACTACTACTAGAAACAAAGTATAATTCTTTTCAAATTGTCATGAATTCTTCTTAGGTATCCCCCACCCCCACCCCAATGCTCTCATGGTGTAGCTAGGAACAAATATGATTTCCATTCAGTGACAGGAAAATAGAGGAAGAAGGCCACTCACCATGGTACCCACAAAATTTATGGTAGCCAGTTGCAACAGCACCCTCTGTGATTTGGGGAATTCTTGGTCAACACCCTCATCCATGCCTTCAGCAGCTTTCCAGATCTTCATTACTTTCCTCAAGCCCCCACTATATTCTGTCTAACTTCACTCTGAAGAGATTAACTTTGCTTTTTGTTTGTTAAGCAAACGCAGGCAAACAAATGTCAACTTCTCTCAGTGTTGTCTCCATTCTCCCCTAAACCTACTAACAGCAACCAGGGGCAGACTGAAGTTTTGTGGTGCATGAGCAGATACAACTGGAGAAGGGAGAACTTTTTTAAAAAATGGATGCAAAAATATTTACCTTTGCAAAGTTTATAAAAACACATGAGCATGTTAAATCTTTGCCAGGGTCCCTCCGAGGGCCTTTGGAAGATGTCTTTAGAAAATGGGCGTGGGAGGAAGGGAGCTGGGGCTTCAGCAGCCTTAGATAGGCACACACATTCTCCCCTGGATTCTCCTTTTACCCAGAAGTGGCCCCCTCCCCCTCCCTCCGCGCTCCGCCCGTTCTCCTCCCCTCCCATCTCCCCCCCTCCCTTCCCCTCCCCCTCTTCTCCTTCCATCTTCCTTTCTTCCTCTTCTCCTCCCCTCCCTCCCTCCTCCTCCCCTCCCCCTCTCCTCTCCCCTCCCCATTCCCTCCCCATTCCCTTCCCATCTTCCCTCCTCTCCTTCCTCTTTCCTCTCCCCCTCCCACCCCTCTCCTTTTCCTTCCCTTCTTCCCCATCCTCCTCCTGGTCCTCCTTCCATCCCAGGGCCACCTACCCTGTCAAGCTCCAGATCTTCTGGGAAGCCTCTGATTCACTCTTATTTTTCCTCCTCCTTTACTGAATCACCCACTTCAGGTTATAAATGTGACCCTGTTCCTCTCAAACTTAAAAACAAAGTAGCCAATCAATCCTAACAGTGTCAACCACCCCTACCCCCGCTCCCCAGTTGCTCCATCTCCAAATTCCTTTCCAGCCACCCAATTTGCTCCCTTGCCTTTAACAACAAAATTCTGGGAAAACCACTGGCCTCTCTCCCTGTTCCCCATTCGTTTCCCAATTCATGGCACTCTTCCTTTGGCTCTCATAACTTGGCTGAAATAGGTTTGGGTAAAGTCATCAATGACTGTTTTGTTCACTTTAAGTTTATTAGTGATTAAAAACAACAACAACAACCCAAGCAGTAGAATTTTAAAAAGTAATGGTCCTCCTAGTATCTCAAACAGTGAAGTGTCTAAAATAGAATTAAGTTTCCCATTACCTCCACTAAGTACATGCCTCGGAATGCCTACTCTTAACAATTTCATGTTTAGAAATGGTTACTTCTCCTTACTTTTTGCTTTATTCATCCATATCTAAAACAAACACATATACTATTACATAGGATTTCTCTCTCTCTCCTTTTCCTTTTTCCTTCCCTTCATTCCTTCAGAACATAAATCTCATCACATTGAATCTTCTTTCTCTTCAATTAATCATATATCACAGCTACACTTACAAACCAACAGATATAAATCTACACAATTCTTTTTGACGATTGTATGGTATCCCACACTAAAGGTACACTGTTTTGTCTTTTAAAAAAATATTTATTTGTTCAGCTGAGTCAGGTCTTAGTTGTGACATACAAGCTTAGTAGTTGTGATGGCGTATGGGCCTAGTTGCCCCACAGCATGTGGGATCTTAGTTCCCTGACCAGGGATCAAACCTATGTCTCCTGCATTACAAGGCAGATTTTAAACCACTGTACCATCAGGGAAGTCCCAGGCTATACTGTTGTTGATTCAGCTATACCCTGTTGGAGTGCATTCAGGTTCTTTTGACTAGGTTGAAGCATATAAAAGTGCCACTTTTGTAGGCTTGTTTTTTTTTTTTTTGTTTGTTTTGTTTTCTGTTACATACAATGTTATAATAAATATCCATTTGTGCGTATCTCTATAATCTTTTCTTTCTGCCGATAAATTCCAAGAAGTGGAACTGTAGCGTTAAAGGTGTATATATTTTATTCCTAGATTGCTTTCCTAAAATGGTGACATAATGTATGTTCCCATCAACAGCCTTTTGGGAAGTTATACGTCACAATGACCTCTTTTCAGTGCTCCTCTTAGCAGGCTTCACAGTAAACTGTACAGTCGGCTCTTGGTATCTGCAGGGGTTGATTCTAGGATCCCCCTGGATACCAGAATCCAGGTATGCTCAAGCTCATCATATAAAGTGGTGTAGTACTGTCAGCCTTCCACATCCCTGGTTCTGCTTGACCATCCTCTCCAGGGTTGGTTGAATCTGGATGCAGAACCCAGAATACAGAAGGCCAACTGGGCTTCCCTGGTAGCTCAGTTGGTAAAGAACCTGCCTGCAGTGCAGACTAGGGTTCGATTCCTGGGTCAGGAAGATCCCCTGGAGAAGGAAAAGGCAACCCACTCCAGTATTCTTGCCCGGAAAATCCTAATCCCATGGACAGAAGAACCTGGTGGGCTATAGTCCACGGGGTCACAAGAGTCAGACACAACTTGGTGACTAAACCACCACTGTGTTTGCTATTGTTAATCACTTTTTATCCTGGCATCACTTTCAACCAGCTTTCCACTTGCCTCTTTCTGTCTCTTGCCCCAACCTCTCCCAACCAAGTACTAACCAGGCCTAACTCTGCTTAGCTTCCAAGATTTGCCATGGTTCTGCCAAGATTTACTTTTCTAGTCACACTGCTGCTACTGCTGCTGCTGCTGCTAAGTCGCTTCAGTCATGTCCAACTCTGTGCGACCCCATAGACAGCAGCCCACCAAGCTCCACCGTCCCTGGGATTCTCCAGGCAAGAACACTGGAGTCTAGTCACACTAAATGTTCTATTCTTTCCTTAGGGAAGTTTATGGTTTCAACTATATCATCTCTGCACTCAGCCTGCCAATGAATTGACCCCAAGGTGACTTCACCTGAACTGGAAAAGAATTTCCCTTCCTGAAGATGTCATACAATCATTATCCAGAAAATTGTGGTAATAACTTCTTGATTACTATTTAATATTCTATAGTAAGTCCCCTGGATTGCATGGTGTACATGCTCTACAATCACCATTGATAGCTGTGTTCTCCATTCCTCTCCCAAGTTTAAACTTCTGTATCAAAACGCTCTTCTGGAGGGCGTGGCAAAAAAGGAACCCTCCTGTACTGTTGGTAGGAATGTAAATTAGTGCAGCCGCTATGGAGAACAGTATGGAGGTTCCTCAAAGAACTAAAAATAGAGCTACAAAATGATCCAGCAATCCCACTCCTGGGCATATATCCAGAGGAAAGCATAATTTGAAAAGATACAGGCACCCCAATGTCCACTGCAGCACTATTTACAATAGCCGAGACATGGGAACAACCTGTATGTTCAACAGGGCAGTGGATAAAGATGTGGTGCATACATACAGTGGAATATCACTCAGCTGACTTTGCAACCCCAGGGACTGTAGCCCACCAGGCTCCATGGAATTCTCCAGGCAAGAATCCTGGAGTGGGTTGCCATTCCCTTCTTCAGGGGATCTTCCCGACCCAGGGATTGAACTCAGGTCTCCTGCAATGCAGGAAAATTCTTTACTATCGTTACCATTAGGAAGCCCTAAAAGAAAGAATGAAACAATGCCATTTGCAGCAACATGGATTGACGTAGGGATTGTCATACTGAGTGAATTAAATCAGACAAAGACAAATATCATATGATATTGCATGACTGAGCGACTGAACTGATGGCTTATACGTGGAATCTATTAAAAAAAAAAAAGACACAGAAACAGAACTATAGATGTAGAAACCAACTTATGGTTACCAGGAGGTATGTGGGGGGATAAACTGGGAGACTGGGATGGACATACACATACTACTATATAAAATAAATAACTAATAAGAACCTATTGTATGGCACAGCGAACTCTACTCAATACTCTGTAATTGCCTATATGGGAAAAGAATCTGAAAAAAGAATACATATATGTATATAACTGATTGACTTGACTACACACCTGAAACTAACATCACATTATATGTAAACCAACTACACTCCAATAAAAATTTAAGAAAAATAGAACAACACATTCTCCTGGATAGCTGCAGCTTGGTGTTTTACAAACATTGCCAGTATAAAAGGCCCATTGTTGAACTTACCATCAGCCCCTCTTGAAATGCTCCTTAGGCATTTCTTTTCTTAGTAAATTAGACTGCCATTCACTGGGATGCATAATTTAGAAACCTGGAAATTCATCCTAGTCTACTTCTGTCTCTCTCAATTCACATCTGATAGGTCACCAAGTCCTGCAGTTTTGATCTCATATTCCTGAAATCCACCACCTCTTTTCAAACTCGAGTGCTGCTGTCCTGACAATCTCTTTCCTAGACTAAAAATAACTTCATCACTGGTCTTCCTACTTTTTTTTTTTGCCTTGCCTCCCTTCTGTTACCCACACTGCTGCCAGAGGAATTATTTAACATTCAACTCAATTCTCACCATGAGAAAAATCCTTCAATATCCATACTGTCAAGAGGTGAAAATCTAAACTTCTTAGCATGACTTTAAAAGCTCTTTATTATCCAATACCTACTTAACGGTCTTGCCTCATTTCCTGATATTCTCTGAAAGTGCCCTAGGCTTCAGATATATGGATCTACTTTCAAATTCCCAACATGCCAAGCTCTCTCTCTAATAATTCAGTGCCTTTGCACCTGCTCTCCTTCTGCTTGGAATTCCTTGTCAGTCGTGATGGCTTGACAAACTCTGACTTAAATTTCAAGACTCAACTGCAGGGTTATTTTCCCTTCTTTAAATTGTTCAGTTAGCCATATGTGCTGTGTACTTGAGTTCCTTGTTGATATGGTACAAACATGCACTATAAATAAATTTTAACTATTTATTTATTTTTGTTTCATTAATTGGATTTTTTAAACTGGGTTGTAAGCTTCTAGACAGTAGGGACTATATGATTAATCTCATCTTTGCATGCCCAGTGCTTTACTGAGACTGGCCTTGAATATTTTTAATAGGCACTTGAATGCATGTGAAACAAATTATTAAGAAGAACAGCAACCTGACTGAACTTAAGCTATTGACTGTCACCTAAGTAGCTTTAAAGAAATTGCAAAAAATAAATAATACGTTAAAGCAAATTTAAGAACAGAAAACTAAATTTCCTATTATTTCACTATCCTAATCACTGTTTTAGTGCATTTAGTTTTCATCTTTTCTCAACCATGTGATATTAATATATATATGTTTATGTTTAAACATGTATGTATATATTTATATTTTATATAGCTGTAATTAAAATCTATTGGAGAAGGAAATGGCAACCCACTCCAGCATTCTTGCCTGGAGAAATCCTGGGGATGGCAGAGCCTGGTGGGCTGCCATCTATGGGGTCTCACAGAGTTGGACACGACTGAAGCAACTTAGCAGCAGCAGCAATTAAAATCTACATGCACTTTGGGATTTCCCTGGTAGTCCAGTGGCTGAGATTCTGTGATCTCAATGCAAGGGACCCCGGTTCAATCCCTGGTCAGGAACTAGATCCCACAGGCTGCAACTAAGACTTCGCATGCCCTACTACAGATCCTACAATCTGTATTAAGACCCGATGCAGCCAAATAAATAAAATTTTTTTAAAAAAGCATTTTTATAAGTTTTCAAGCTTAACAAACTTTTTAAAACATATTTCTAACAGTTTTATAGCCCTCCAAATTATTATTTTCCAGGACTACAAATATCTCAACTCCCTACTAAGGTTGATAGTCTAAATGAGACTTAGGTTATACCCAGTTTTCTATTATAAATAGGAATAGATCCAGGTTTTGTGAACCTGAAATTTATACAATTTTGAGTGACGTTTTCAGAAAAAGAACACAAAATTATCTTACTTTTGCAAATAGGACCATGTGAACACATTGTGTTTCACAGGGGCCTGTAAAAGTGGGAAGGGAGTCCTGAAGGTTAATTTTCATTGGCTTTGTGGTTATTGACCTCCAACTAGAAATAATCCTGGACTAAACATTTTGAGCATGAATTTTTTTCCCCCCTTTGCTTCCATGGTGTCTAAAGGATTCCCAGTTACCAGGATCCCATTTGCCTTGTGGGGGTTGGGAAAGGAAATGGTCATTTATTGAGCACCTATTACATAATGACCAGTTTCTATATATTTTTAAATTTAATTCCTACCACAAGCCTGAAAACTAAAATCTCCATGTTACAGATGAGAAAACTGAGGTGCAGTGCACTTAAATCGTATGCCCAGAGTTACACATCTAGTGACTGAAAGGGTTGGATCCTTCTGGTCTTATTTCAAAGCTCATATCTTCCTGACTACATCAGGGTGTCTCCACAGCCTCATAGCTTCGAGCTTATTGTGGAAAACCAGTTCTTAGTGATTTGTTTTGAGAATGACAGAATACAAAACTTGCAGAATCCTGACACGGTTCATGGAAGAAGGTAATTTAGATCAGTGGTGGCTAGACTTTCACAGGTGCATTTAGGAGGGAGATTTGGCTCTTTCTAGCCTGCCTGGACAGAGAAGGCAATGGCATCCCACTCCACTACTCTTGCCTGGAAAATCCCATGGACGGAGAAGCCTGGCGGCCACAGTCTCCGGGGTCTCATGAGAGTCGGACACGACTGATTCGCTAAACAATCTGCTTACAGACACGCATCACCTTGCTGGAAATAGCAGAGCATCTGTGGTCGGAAGACCTGGGTTAGGTTAGGACTTGCTATGGTCTACGTGAGTGACCTTGGGAAAGTCATTGAATCCCCTAGGTTCCCATTTTCCCCTTCTGATGCAATGAGGATGCCAAGTGACACAACCTGTCTTACCCCAGGGTAGTTATGAGTGTCAAATCTGACTGTGACCAGCACTTGGTGAACTTCAGTGTTCCTACGATATTGAGTAGCACTGCTGGAGTAGCTCCAGCTCCGCGCCACCTGCCCACAGGTAAGGGTGAGTGACAGGTGGGTGGGATGCTGCTGATGGCTCCTTTAGGTTAACTCTCAGTGGTGCCATCCCAGCTTCACCCATACCCCCGACCCCCAAGCTGCCACGTGATTCCAAGGGCTTCTGGGCCGTTACTCCTCAACGCCCAGTGAAAGGCGGCGAGCAGCCGGCCAGAGGCTGTGCAAAATCGAGAGTCTGAGATTCCGAGGAATCTTTTCCTCCTCAATCTGAGAGCGGATCGTCAAAACATGCCAGATATTCATCACTAAACGCAGTTTGCAAAATCCTAGCACCGTTCTGCCCACCGTCTCTTTGCTCTGTTAGGTGCTGACGCATTTATCTTGGAATTTTATCTGCCGCGTTAGAAATCCTTTAGTCCTTGTCAGACTTAATTTTTTTTGGGGGGGGGGGCAGTCTGTAGTTCTGGGAAACCGGGAGAAAATTTAAAAAAAAATTCAGTTTTCTGTTGGCGTTTGAATACCCTTCACCATATCCATGTTGAAAGCTGATGGAAGCAATATTATTTTCCTTAAAAAAAAAAAAAATGCTTAAACAGATTTCCAACCCTGGGACTAAACTCATGCCTCGTATCGGGATCTAGGTGAATTTCCGAGCGTGGACCTGCGGCTCTGCAGGCCCAGCCAGCCGTCTCCTGCCGCCCACCTTGGCCCCGGCCCAGGTGGCGGCCGGCGTGGACCGGGAGCCCCACCTGGCTCGGCCGGCGGCGGCCGCACAAAGAGCGGCGCAGGCGGCTGCCGGGCCGAGCCGCAGAAAGTAGTCCCGACCACGCCGGCTCCCGATGTTGTTCGACGTCGCTTCACGCCCTCCGCGGGGAGGGCCGAAGGGTCCGGCCCGGGAAAGAATCCCTTCGGAATGCGCCGCTGGGCGGCCTTTCCCCTCTGGCCCGCTTCTGCTGGTCCCGCAGATCTCCCGGGGTCTCCTCGCCGAGGCTGTGCGCACGGTCTCCTCTTCTTTTCTAATCGGTCCGGGAGGCGGTGCCGAGGGAGGGGAGGGCTCGGCCGCGCGCAGGGAGACCTCGGCGGCGATCCGTGACGGCGGGAGGCGTATCCCTGCGCCGCTGCGTGAGAGGAAGAGGCTGAATGAGGAGCTGCGCGGGGGAAGCGGGGCGCCGGGGGAGGAGGCGGCGGGATGGAAGCAGACGCTGGCGTCGCGCGAGCTCCGGGCGGAGCGGCGCGGTAGAGAGGGCGGCGGCGGCGGCGGCGGCGCGCGCGGAGCCTTGACGGGCCACCTTTTCTTTCTTCTCTCTGGAAACCTGGGAAGCATGAGCGTGCAGACCTGCCGCTGCGGCGGCCGCCCCGGCTCCTCGCCTCCCCTTCTTCGGGCCGCCCCTCGCCGGTGAGAGAAGCGAACGCGAGCAGGGAAGATGGGGGCCGTCCTGAGGAGCCTCCTGGCCTGCAGTTTCTGCGTGCTCCTGAGAGGTGGGAGAGAAAGCGGGGGGACGGGAAAGTTGGTGGGGTTGGCGGGGGGGAAGGAGGGGGTCTCGTTTTGTTGTGTCTACGAGGGGGAGGGGAGGGGGGAGGCGAAGCTGGGGAAGAGGAGTCGGGAGAGGCCTGGTCGTGGGGAAGGAGGGAGCAAGGGGCCCGGGAGAAGGGGCTGCGCGCTCCGCCCGGCCACGCTGCAGCCCCCGCCTCGCTTGCCCCACCGCGTCGGGACAGAGCGTTCGTCCGGGCTGCCTGGCGGGGTGACCTGCCCCCGGAGCCCCATCCTGTCCGAGTGACTGGAGATCGGTGGGTCTCCTGCCTGCAGTCACCGGGGACGAGGGGCTTTGTACGGATCTTGGCTCTCGGAACGTTGGAGCCCAAGATGCTTCGGCGTTTGGATTTCTCCCTCCAAGCCCCCACCTTTTCCCTGTGGGTCCCGTGAACTTTTAGAGCCCTCTTACTATTTTTTCCAGGCTTTGTAGCAACTAATAACTGGTTTCCGTGGAGGATATAATGATCGTGGGTGAGAGCACAGTTGGAAAGGGATTCCGAGGTTATAGGTCGAGTGTTTTCAGCCTTGGGGAGTCGCCTGGGCTCCAGCCCGTAATAAAATAGAAACGTTGCCCTTGCAACCTCTGGCATTCAGGACTTGCCCCTATTTTCGGAGCATGCAAGTGTACAGTTGGCACCAAGTAGGAAAGTCATCCTGGGTGGAGAGGAGCCTGTCCTGGGACCTAAGTTATCATCTGCTGCGCTCCCCTGGAGACTGCGTGGCACGTTGGTAAATAACATAGGCTATTCTAGGGAATCTGCCCCAGAATCGCGTAAATTCAATGGTCCCAGGTTTTGTTTTTTAGATTGGCCTGCGAAACTGTCACACATACTGCGACTTTTATTTTGTGACAGTTCACTGAGGTTTTTGACTGGCCCGCAAGATTTCAACAGCTCTTCTCACATCAGTAGTGAAGTGGTGATGACTCTGATGCTATGGAGCATTTACTAGCAGAGGAATTTAAGTACCAATTGATGGAATGACTTGAAGCTTTGGTTTCAGTTAACAATTCTCACTTGTGTTCACGGTCAGTTCTTTTCAGGTATGGGACTTCTTGGGTCTAAGGAGATTTTTAGCTGTTAATTTAATAGGCTAAATTTGTGTTCAGTGTGCACACTTACTGAAGTTTCCAGAACACAATAGTAACAGTCTTGTGTTATAAATGAGCCGGATATGCCATTTCTGAGTATATGTTTATTGGATGAGCGTGATTGACATTGTTTTGGAGGAGGAATTTTTTTCTTTAGTTACACTTTAGGATTATTCAGGGAGATCCCCTGGAGAAGGAAATGGCAACCCACTCCAGTGTTCTTGCCTGGGAAATCCCATGGACTGAGGAGTCTGGCAGGCTACAGTCCTTGGGGGTCGCAAAAGAGCTGCTGATTTAACTGAGACACAACTGAAGTGACTGAACAGCAGCTGCAACAGCAGGATTATTAGGTCTGCCTGTTTTATCTACTTATACTTAATTACAACTCACTGTAAGCATATTCTAAACTATTTCCACGTGTGAACTTTAGAAAGCTAGTGCTTATTTTATTTTCTTGGCAGAGAATTGGATGTAGTGGTATGTACTTGAGAGGTCTAGTAATTATATATTTATTTTAGTATGATATAGTCCCTATTGAAGGGGATTTTGCTATAGTTGTGAGAAACAATTTTATTTGACATAGAATATGGATAATTTTAAGACAGAAGGTTAATAGAATTAACAAATAGAGTCCCCTGTTGGGTTAAAGCCTTGGTGAAATTGCATTCCATTACCCAGATGCTTCTGGTTGCTCAGTTGTATTTCTTGGAAGAGAAGGTTATGTTGTAAATGCCACTTGTTTAACACCAGGATTTGAGCCCAGAATTGAGTTTATTCATTATTGGAGTTAAGAGAAGTTACATTTGAAATAATATTGTGAAGTATGATATTATGTAAGAAGACCTAGAAAAGTTAATAGTTCAAATTGCCTCCTTTCCACCAACAGAATTTCCAAAAGTGAAGCTCTTATTTTAAATATAGTCTAATCATGGTTTAAGGTGGCCTTTGAATTTAACATACTTAACCATGGGTATATATTTGAACTAGAACTCTTTTTACTGTGAAAGATTTTTATTCATAATTTAGGTTCTTCTCATTCCTTGATAATGTCATCCTCTGTTAAAATTGTGTTATTAGCTAATCTTGGACTCCAGGGAGAAGTGATTACTTTGTTGTATTAAGATCACTTGTTGTATTAAGATCACTTTTCTTCACAGAAGAGTTGGAGGTTTAACATTGGGAAGATGGGATGATGGGAGAGTTTGGGAGACCTTTGGTCCTCTGGCCCAGTTAAATCAATAGCTGAAAGCCGGGAAATAATGCTATCATTATCTGGACTGTGTCCTCATCCTTGTCATCAGAGGACAAGGTGTAATGGAAAGATTGGGGGACTTGAGCACCCAAACCTTGAGTTTAAAGTCCATGTTGCCGCTGTTAAGTCACTTCAGTTGTGTCTGACTCTGTGCGACCCCACAGACGCAGAATCCTGTCCCTAGGATTCTCCAGGCAAGAACACTGGAGTGGGTTGCCATTTCCTTCTCCAATGCATAAAAGTGAAAAGTGAAAGTGAAGTCACTCAGTCCTGTCCGACTCTGCAGCCTGCCAGGCTCCTCCATCCATGGAATTTTCCAGGCAAGAGTACTGGAGTGGGTTGCCATTGCCTTCTCCTAAAGTCCATGCTTCACTACCAGATAACCTTATGATTCTGATCTAGTCAGTTTCTCTGGGCTCCAGTTTATTTATATGTAAAATGTGGGTAGTATTACCAAGCTAGTTTGCAAATTTGTTGGTCATATTAAATGAAATACTGAATATAAAGTGATTTGCAAATGTTATTTTTTGTTACAATTTTCGATGGTAGACATATCCTCAGATGCCGGGTATTTGAGATTTAATTTCTATGAGATTCACAAGTTCTTAAAGATTTTGATCCTCTGGTCTAACCACTTCATTTGCAAGTGGGGAAACTCACATTCAGAGAGATTATAACTTGATCAAAATCTTACAGCTGATTAATATTAGAGCATGGGTTTATTTTCATTCTTTCAGCAATTAGCTGTGGAATACCTACTGTGTATCAGACTCTGATGGTGCATTGGTGAGCAAAATCAACATGGGCCCTGCTCTGATGGACCTCACCATCTAGGTTGCCATCCTTAACTTCCATCCAGTTACTGGTTAGAAAAGATTATAGCTCTGATTTCCTAGAAAAGGAAAGTTATGACCAACCTAGATAGCATATTCAAAAGCAGAGACATTACTTTGCCAACAAAGGTCTGTCTAGTCAAGGCTATGGTTTTTCCAGTAGTCATGTATGGATGTGAGAGTTGGACTGTGAAGAAGCTGAGCACGGAAGAATTGATGCTTTTGAACTGTGTTGTTGGAGAAGACTCTTGAGAGTCCCTTGGACTGCAAGGAGATCGGTCCTGGGTGTTCTTTGGAAGGAATGATGCTAAAGCTGAAACTCCAGTACTTTGGCCACCTCATTTGAAGAGTTGACTCATTGGAAAAGACTTTGATGCTGGGAGGGATTGGGGGCAGGAGGGAAAGGGGACGACAGAGGATGAGATGTCTGGATGGCATCACCGACTTGATGGACATGAGTTTGAGTGAACTCCAGGAGTTGGTGATGGATAGGGAGGCCTGGCTTGCTGCAATTCATGGGGTTGCAAAGAGTCGGACACGACTGAGCGACTGAACTGAAAAGTTTTGGAATACCATAGGTGTGTAAATTTTATAATACTGTGTCCCAGCATATTTTGAGAAGGCTTTGTTGTTTTGTAAGAATCCTGTGCTACTTATCTTTTTTTGTTGTTAATTTGTTTTGGGGGGTGGTTGGTGGTGGTGGTAAATACTGTGAGCACAAGCCACTAGTGTTTTCCATCTCAAATTTCTATAGGCGTGGTCCTTGGCAAATTAATTAATATCCAGTATAATGAGATCTTAGGAAGATAGAATGAATTTTGGAGTGGGAATCAGAATTTGATTCTCATTCTAAGTTTGCCAGTAGCTAGCTGTGTGACCTTGGATAGGTCATTTAATCTTTGTACACCTTCATTAGCTTCATTAGGATAATGAATCTTCTTTTGCAGGTTCTTAATTCATAGTAACACACTAAGGGCTCTGAGAAGTTATAGGGTAGAGACCAGTTTTAACTTTGTTGAAATCTACTGTTTCCCAAACTCAACAATGAACTTTTTTTGGTGAATTCTGTAATTTTGTAACATTCTGCTGAAGCTGTGTTCCAAGAACACATGTAGAGAGAACCTGAGCTAGGTAGCCTTTTAAGCATTAGGGTGAGTCATGTGAATTGATATTTGGTGACAGTTTCATATAATTAAATTTGATACTTTAATCCCTGCTTACTTACTTGGCTTTAGATTTGCTCATCTGGCTAGGAAATAATTTGGTTATGAAACTTTTGGGTTTCAGCTCATTGTTTTCATCAGGCCTAACAGTAATTTCCCATGGTTCAGTTTTTCAGAGAATTTTTCTTTTCTTTAATTGAAATTTTTCCATTTGCTGAACTGAAATGCTTTTCTATATAGTTAGTTGTATATGCTTTGACTATCAGAAAGGTTAGTCTTTTTTTGAGTATCAAGGAAGGTTCTTTGAAGGAGTATAAAAATGGAAAATATTCTATGTGAATTTATAAATTTATAAACATAATGGAAAAATAAGTAAACAGGTTATAGTTGTGTTTAGGCCATGGGTAAGTACTATGAGAAAATTGATTTTTATCATGGAAATTTTATTGCAAACATATTCTGAGAAGACTATACAGAGGGGCACTGTAGCAGAAAGCTATAGGCTTTATTGACAAACCAAGTTCAAGTCTCCTACCACTTTGGTACCCTTGGACAGGTTACCTAGCTTTGGTTCCTACTATTAGATGGGGATAGTATCTTCCAAGATTTCTGTGAGAACTCATGGTTTGTTTGCAAAGGGATAGATAGCATAATGCATGGTCAGTAGTAGATTTTGCGTGAAGAGTTACTATTGTTAAGATGGCTAATTTAAAAGAAATATTAATGCTCAGGAAAGACAAAACATGTTTTGGGCACTGTTTTAGGCCAGTAGGTTTTGAACTTGATTATTCTGCAACTAGAACTACATGAAATACTTCGATATTTTCTGTTTTAATTTAAATAAACAACATGGCCTCTATCTACTTAATTTATCTTACCTTTTAAGGGATTACAACTTGAACCTTTTATGTGATTATTATAAATAAGAATAAATAGTTGATTATGATATTTATTTTAAAACTGCCCATATTTATGGAGAAAATAATCAAAGCATTTCTAATTGAAATTTTTGTCATTGTATTATTTGTTTATAATAATTAAAATCATTCGATTGATGGACTTCTCCCTGTAGGGTGGTTAAATACTATACTGAGCTCCTGCCTTGTATGTTTCATGCTTTATATGAGACAGAGTCTTTATATTTCTTCTGTAAAAGGAGCCTCCTCTTAATGAATAGAATTCTGCTTCTTGTGAATAACTTGGAAATTTAGTCAGATACCTGTACTAGGCAACCTAAAGAATAGAATATTTGCCTTTGAGATTATTCATTTAAAACATAATTCATCATAAGTATAAGGAAAACTGTTATTTGTTATTATTAGTACCTGCTTTTGTTTCTCAAGCTGTTAGTGTTATTTGTGGCAGTAGTGACTTTTCTCACAAAAGGTTTAGGTCATTCACATGAGAGATTGGAAAATTCTGAAATGTGCCTGGGCTCAGTTTAGTGAAAACTGTAAGTAATTCAGTGCTAAATTTTGTTTCTGTAATACCTTGCTTGGAAGGGCCAGGAGCTTGGGGATGTGGAGTGAAATCATACTTTTAGGCCAAAAAAAAAAAAAATAGTGAATTTTTAAGTTGCTAATTGACACTAGAAAGATGAATGACTGACCTAAGGCCAGATTGCTTGTACTGTGGACAGTAATTTTACAGACAGTGCCTTCTGTGTGCACCTAAATTCACTTGTACCTTATGGTTTTGAAAGTGATACCAATCACTTTTGATAGGGGAAAATAAATATCATTGTAATTTTGGAGGTCAAGAGGCTCTTTAGTTCTTCTTCGCTTTCTGCCATAAGGGTGGTGTCATCTGCATATCTGAAGTTATTGATA
>NW_024070213.1:20923749-21192034 GCF_014754425.2 Oryx dammah | reverse complement strand
TATCAATAACTTCAGATATGCAGATGACACCACCCTTATGGCAGAAACAGAAGAAGAACTAAAGAGCCTCTTGATGAAAGTGAAAGAGGAGAGTGAAAAAATTGGCTTAAAACTCAACATTCAGAAAACTTAAGATCATGGCATCTGGTCCCATCACTTCATGACAAATAGATGGGGAAACAGTGGAAACGGTGTCAGACTATTTTTTTGGCTCCAAAATCACTGCAGATGGTGACGGCAGCCATGAAATTAAAAGACGCTTACTTCTTGGAAGAAAAGTTATGACCAACCTAGATAGTATATTCAAAAGCAGAGACATTACTTTGCCAACAAAGGTCAGTCTAGTTAAAGCTATGGTTTTTCCAGTAGTCATGTATGGATGTGAAAGTTGGACTATAAAGAGAGCTGAGTGCTGAAGAATTGATGCTTTTGAACTGTGGTGTTGGAGAAGACTCCTGAGAGTCCCTTGGACTGCAAGGAGATCCAACCAGTCAGTCCTAAAGGAAATCAGTCCTGAATATTCATTGGAAGGACTGATGCTGAAGCTGAAACTCCCAATACTTTGGCCACCTGATGCTAAGAAGTGACTCACTGAAACAGACCCTGATGCTGGGAAAGATTGAAGGCGGGATAAGGGGACGATAGGAATTGAGATGGTTGGATGGCATCACCGACTCAACAGGCATGAGTTTGAGTAAACTCCGGTAGTTGGTGATGGACAGGGAGGCTGGACAGGCTGCGGTCTATGGGATCGCAGAGTCAGACACGACTGAACTGAACTAAATTTTGGAGTTTGCATGTAGGTGGTTTGTCATATTACTGATAAGTAAAAGCCAATCCAGATTTGAGTAAGGAAGGACTTTATTCAAAAAGATAATTGCAATAGGGAGAATGCTCTGACTGTACCATCTGCAGGCGTTTCAAAATAAAACACAAAAAGATTTGTATGAAGGGTGAGCAGTCTAGCAGGAACTTTGTAGGAGTGTGAGCTGAGTGGGTGATGGTGAGCAGATTGAAGATGAGGAAAGTGAAACTGGAGTTTCTAATTTCCTACAGAGTCAGTTGATGGCTTGGAAAGAGCTGTTGGGGACCTAACATCAGCTTGCTTAAATTTAGGGCTAACCAAACTTTAGGGGCTTATAGCAAAGAGGAGAGTCTAACTAAAGTTAGACTTTTTGGTCGAGCCAAGTCAGTGGCTAAGCAAGGGCAATTTTGAGCACTTGGTCAGTCCTACTGTTGCTTAAAATTTGTCAGTCTTAGGAATATGTTTTAGTCCACTCAGGCTGCTCTAACAGACTATAGACTGGATGACTTATAAACAACAGAACTTCATTTATCACAGTCTGGAGGCTGATAGCCCAACAGCAGGGTCTCAGTATGGTCAGATTCTGGTGAGGACTCTCTTCAGGTTGCAGACAGCTAAGACTTCATTTTGTATCCTCTCAGGGCAGAGAGAAGAGAGCTCTCCTTGGACTCTCATAAGGGTACTGGTCCCATTTATGAGGATTTCACCCTTATGACCTCCCCAAGGCCCTACCTCCTGATAACATTCACTTGGGGAGTGTAAGGTTTCAGCATGTGAATTTTGAGGGGCACAAACATTCAGTCCACAACAAGATAGGCTAAAGTCATTTTAAGTTTGGTCTGATTATTTATGTAGGTGTAGGCATTTTAAGTTTGCTTCAGTGGGATTTTTTAATAAGGAATCTTGGAATTAACTTTAAAAGCCCCTTGAGGCCAAGAAAGCCAAGTCAGGTACTCACCATTGGATTTCACTTGCAGTACTTAGAGATTTGGGTGAATTCTTCAAGTCCCCAGAATATCCTGGGGTTCCTGCCTGAAATTAGCTTTGCTTGCTTTATCTTTAAGTCTGAGAACTATGTAAGCCAAGTACCAGTCTAGTTTTCCCAAGAGGACTGTAAGCATTGCTCCATAAAATCAACCACAGCTCCTTAAAAGTGTCTGGTGGTATTAGATTAAAGGAACATGACTTTCAAATATGACATCCAGTCAAAGCCTTGGTTGCATAATAATGTTTCAGACTCTTATTGAACTTATGCAAATAACTATATTGCCATGAAAATAAGAAAACTCAGTTAATACCTGAGTGTTGTTTTTGAATGATGGAATCAGGGAGATAAAGATAAATGTCTTATTTTCGTTTACAGAAGTAAACTTGCATTGTAGGTTACTTACATTGTCATTGAATTACAAGTAGCTTAAGAGAAAAGAGAAACATTCCTTATATCTAGAGAATAGGACATTAAAGCATCAGTAGTATTTTAAAACTCGCAGTCACTGTTTGTCAGTTTATTCAATCCTGAGTGATTAATTCTTGTTCTGCTAGATCTTGGGTTAGCAGTCTCATGGATCCATAATCCTGACTCAGTATAGTCTCAAAGTTATTTCAGTGATGCCATCAGAAGCTTGTGTCCAAGAGTACAGTCCTCTTTCAGCAATACTTGTTGAAGACAAATGCTTGGCCTGTAACTGATTTGCAGGTGCTTTCAGAGAAACATCAAAGTAAAACAACACTCAGCACTCTGTAATGACAAGACATAAAGTGGTGGTGATAGTTTATTATGGGTAATTTCAAAACTGAAAGATGTGATGAGAGTTTGTTGTAGAAAATAATGCAGTTGATAAATAAGTTTGGTTGTTTTTATGGTATGCACACCAAAATAAGTTCAGAGTTTTAGGCAAAATACCTGTAAAAATAATGATTAATCTTATTTTTAAAAAGTAGATATTACATTGATTCATGAGTATAAATGAATATAATCTTTGCAGAGAAGAAGACTTAAAGGTATGTAGTAATCCTGAGACATACTGTATCTTGAAGCATATAGTTAGAGCATATGAAGAATAATATCAAGGTTATCAAGTAAATTTTTTTTAGTTAAGTCTGGAGTAAGTCATGAACATCTGTCTAATAAAATTCCATAAATAAGTTGTGTGAGTCCCTGATGGAGAACCCTCACTGGTCTACCAAGAATATACTGTATTCAAATTAAAGAAATGAAGTTATGACCAAGATAATACTAAAAAAAAATCATAAAAGAGTAATGAAAATTATAATTGACACTGTACTGTTGTGTAATATTGGAGAAAGCACTGCTCAATCTGTTGATCAATAGAAACATGTTGTGGACACTGAGACTAATGATAAATTTCCAGGAACCTCATTCAACTTTTAATCATACTGACATTTTACCCATTCAGATTTAATTTAGGGAGGGTAGGCATCTCTTCTGACTTGACTGTGCTTCCGGTAACATCAGAAGCATAACATTGATCAAATAAACCAATTATTTTTAATGCTTCTCTTTTTACAAGGTGAAAGGATTAATCCTTTGTGAACTTCCAGAGGCCCTTTAGGAAATTCTAAAGAGTTATAGGTGCAAATCACATCATTTAGTATTTTATTTTGAAAAGACAGAATGTCAAAAACTGTCAGGAAATTTGGACATTCTATTAAATAGGATCATGGATCAGTGTCAAAAACAAATTTTTTTTGAAAGTGAACATAGGAAGCAACCTTAGCTCTTTCAAAAGTGAGAAGACTTTTTAAAAATAGTAAGATGTGATAAAATTAAGACCAAGTACAGGAAATTCTGAAAAGACACCGAATTTTTGGCTTCCTGGGAGATTGGTTACTCAGAAGGCAAAGAAAAACCTTTTATAACCTCTTTAAGAGCAGATCAGTAACCCAAAAAATTTTTGTCATTTTAGTAGAAAATCAGATTTTAGTTTTATATAAGTATATTTGATAGTGAAGCATTTTCTGAAAATCTTACAAATAAACTTGTCAAGTCTTAGCGGCTTTGATGACAAAATTATTTTTTCATGAATTTGTTAAAACTTTCTGTTCTGTTCAGGTTTTGTTCTATACATGTTCCTTTTTCTCATTCTGAAACACTTTTAGTCATTTTACTTTAGTATTGTTTTTCCTTAAAAGCAACATCTTGCATAACTTGTATACAGAGTTATTCCTTTCTGTTATCATTTCTCCTTTAAAATGTCTCCTTTACATACAAGATTATAATTTATAATTACAGTAACTTCTATTTTACAGAGAAAACTATGAGGTAAAGAATTGTGAATTGTCATACACCAGCATTTTGTAGTAGACTGGCAGAGCTTATGAATATATATCTTACAACTTACAACTTCTTATAGTCATATTCTTCCAAATAGTACAACTTCTCAGTGTGGCAGAAGTGAATATATTTATTAATAGATTCAAATATACATAGCTTCTTGGTGCCATGAAAATGAGAATCAGAAACCTATATAAACTTGAAATGCTTATGCCTCAGTGTTCTGTCTTACATAGAAATGACCTAGGTATTTAATGAATATTCATGAACTAACTTAGTAACTTAAAGCCTTAGACTTATGCTAAAAGATTTTGGAAACGATCTTCAAGTTGGCCTATTACAAGACATAATTACTTTCAAAATACAGTTTGTCAGAATAATGACTCAACTTGTCTAAATACAGATACAGATATAATGCTAGTTTATTCTATCAATAAACCTGTAAAAGTTTAGTAAGAGAGTTTTCAAGTAGAATAAAAATGTACTCTTGTGTTATACTTAATACCTGTAACTCGGAAGACATAGCTGTTTTTATTAAACCTATGATATCAAACTAGTCTCACATACCAAAGATTTGCCTAAATGTTTTTTAACTTGGATTTTTAAAACATTTGGGTTAGTTTCTATAATTAAAGTTGTGAAAGTTTAAGAATTTTAATTTCCTTAATTTCTGGAAATATCTTCTATGAGCATTTTTTGTTGTTTTCATTTTAACAGCTTTAGTGACACCATACAATTCAAGTGTATAATTCAGTAGTTTTTAGTCTTTTCACAGCATTGTGCCGCCGCCACCGCCACCGCCACCATCAGTTCTACTCAGAATAGAACTCCTTTAAGGGATTTCATAATGTAAAATTAAACTTGGCAATACCAACTGAAGGTAGGGAAGTAATTTTTTAATATATTCTATATATAGAGATATATATACACACATATATAGATACATGTATACATATGTGTGTACACACATGTACACATATACATATAACATGCACACACATGTGCACATAGGAACACTTAAATAGAGAGCTTACTACAGCTTCAGTTTAAAGTTTCAGCTCACTGATGGTTTGTATAGAAGAGCTCATTCTCTTCCTTCCTTTATTTTTAATTGTGTTTCTGGCAGATAGGGCAGGTTGAGATTACCTACTCAGTCACTGTGAAGGCTAACATCTTCCCACCATGATTTGTGGAGGAGACCTTTTGGATTTTCTTTGCCCTGACATGTAATCTCACGGAGACTGTGGACTGCATTTTGAGTGAGGGATGGAAGAGAGACCACAGGCTGTCTGGGTGTCTCAGAAGCTCAGTTTGAGTGGTTAAAAGATCTAGCCTGTTTCCAATTTGTATTTTTGACTCCAGGTCCAAGAGTCCCTAGTGAGTTAAAGGGAGCAGCAGCAGCAACACTGGTTCAGGATTTAAACTCAGGGAAAGATACCTGAGTCTCTTAGCAGGAGAGGAGTTGAAATGACTCTCGAAATATGATTATTGAGGTGGGGGTGCATGGGTGAGGTCCAGTCCTCATCCAAGTCATGTCACTATACAGATGTCAAATAAAAATAAATTCCTACTTGGCAAGGAGAGATTCTGTTTGAAAAGGCTTTTGCAATAAGGAGATTGCTCTGACCACAAGGTATGCAGGTATCTCAGAATCAAACACAAAAAGGGCTTTCAGTGAATAGTACCACAGGATCTTTGTGGGAAAGTGGGACAAGTGGTTAGAGGTTAGCGGATGACATGACCTGGGCAGTTTTAACGGGGTGTCTGTGTGTGTGTGGTCTGTGTGTGTGTGTCTGTGTGTCTGGTCAGCTGAGTTCTTAAGAGAGGGTGTTCTGCATGGGCTTGCTTAAAGATAGGGTGTTCTGGATGGGCTTGCTTAAGCTTAGAGCTAGCCAAAGTTTAGGGGTCTGTGGGGAACAGAGAAGCCTGACTAAACTGGTCAGACCAAGTCAGTGTGTCAGTTGGGCTGCTGCTGCTGCTGCTGCTAAGTTGCTTCAGTCGTGTCCGACTCTGTGTGACCCCATCCATAGACGGCAGCCCACCAGGCTCTGCCGTCCCTGAGATTTTCCAGGCAAAAACACTGGAGTGGGTTGCCATTTCCTTCTCCAATGCGTGAAAGTGAAAAGTGAAAGTGAAGTTGCTCAGTCGTGTCCAACTCTTTGCGACCCCGTGGACTGTAGCCTACCAGGATCCTCCGTCCATGGGGTTTTCCAGGCAAGAGTACTGGAGTAGGGTGCCATCGTCTTCTCCAAGGGTAAGGTAGAGTTATAGGTAAAAGTCACCTAGTGGAGCCCTGAGGTATTGAGGCTTTTTAATTTTAGGCAAAGAAAATCAGAAACCTTTTTGAATTGGATAAAATAACAAGTATTAGAAGTAGGCTTCCTGGTGACTCAGATGGTAAAGAATCTGCCTTCAATGCAGGAGATTCAGGTTCAGTCCCTGGGTTGGGAATATCGCCTGGAGAAGGGAATGGCAACCCATTCTAGTATTCCTGCTGGGAGAATGCTATGGACAGAGGATCCTGGCAGGACCCCTCAGGACCCAGTCCATGTGGTCACAAAGAGTCAGACACAACTGAGCAACTAACACACACACAAGAAGTAGAAAAGGGAAGGGAGAGAGTGTTGAGATCTTTTACTATTGAGGTAGTTTAGCATGGGGTAATGAAGGGCTAGAGTAGGGTAGTGGTCTAAAAAGTGCAAAACAAGAGGCAGAGATAAGGACCTGCTAAAGAAGAATCAAGAAGATTGTAATTGTCAGATGGGGGCCGGAGAGAAGGGGGAAAGAAAGGTGTCAAGGATGGCTCCATGACACAACAGAGAAATTAGGAAAATTGTGATATCATTGACTTGAGGGTTTCCTGTAGGAGAAAGGTGATGAATTTAATTTTATGGCAGGGAGAGATGGCCAACTTGTAAAATTTTCTTGTCCATACTCTTGTTCTTTAAGTATGGAAGTATAGAAGAGAAGATTATCTGAGTTTACCTGATCACAAGCAGATTGAGTCCAGTGATTTTCAAGTCATCTCCAGCCTGAGTTTCAGTTCTACCCATATAGCTTCTTGTTGGCCATCTCATCATCCTGTTTCTTATATCTGCAATGGCTCCTGCCAGGTCCCTGCTATCAAAGCATTTTGTTTTTAATAAAGCTAACCTTTCTATCACCAAGAGGATAATTAACCACAAAATCTTACAATATTGATGTACACTTCATTTAACCATCTGTTAGCTATTGACTCCTTTAGTCCAACTTCCCGTCTATCACTCAACTAAACTGCTTTCTCCAAGTTTTCATAACCAAATTCAACTTGCCTTATTTGTCCTTAATTCTTGACTTTTTTGCAGCATTCAAAAGTGTTGATCAGCATACGAACTTCCTATGTGACCCAGCAGTCCCATTCCTACTTGTTTATTCAAGAGAAATGAAAGTGTATGACTCCACAAAAATTTGTACATGAATTGTTATAGCAGCTTCACTAATAATAGCTAAAAACTGTAAACAGTCTGAATGTCTACACACTGGAAAATGGATAAACAAATTTTAGTATATACATACAATGGAATTCTGCTCAATAATAATGTTGATACATAGAACAAAATGGATGAATCTCAAAAATATGCCAACAAAAGAGTATACACTACAAGATTCCACAAAAATCTAGATAACAGGCAAAGCTAATCAATAGCAACAGAAAGCAGATCAGTGGTTGGCAGGGCCAGGAGTAACCAGGATATATGGCAAAGGAACAGAGAACTTTGGGAGTAATAGAAATATTCTGTCTTGATTGGAGTGGTTGTCACAGTTGCATACATTTATTAAAGTTTATTGAACTGTACACTTTAAATATGTATCTGTGCATTTTATTGAATATAAATGATGTAACTTATATACAAAAGAAATAAAATTTCACAGAATGACCAATATATATATACCATTCAAACGAGAGAGTATATGAGAGGATGAGATCATTGAGCTTCCTAAAAGGTCTATTTCCAGTTGGAAAAAAAATGTTGACCGTATCCCCACCTACGTAGAATGTTCTCCGTATAATATAGTGTTAGTTATTCTGATCATGCTTAACCTGCCTTTTAGTTCCAAATACAGGTATAGACTGAGAAAGGAGGAAGGGAAGCTTGTCATTTGAGACTGAGGACAGCAGAGGCGGATGGATGGGATATAAAGAGATTTTTGAGAGGTTTAAGATGTTGGGGATGTATAATATTTACCTCACTTCCTGCTTCGTTGAGATTACTTTGTGAGATGATGTGGGATGAAGGATTCAGAGAATGGAATTTGTCTTCAGGAAAGCAGAAAAAGGTTAGAATGGCACTAGAGAAAGATTCGGAGAAGGCGATGGCACCCCACTCCAGTACTCTTGCCTGGAAAATCCCATGGATGGAGGAGCCTGGTGGGCTGCAGTCCATGGGGTCGCTAAGAGTTGGACAGGACTGAGCAACTTCACTTTCACTTTTCACTTTCATGCATTGGAGAAGGAAATGGCAACCCACTCCAGTGTTTTTGCCTGGAGAATCCAAGGGACGGGGGAGCCTGGTGGGCTGCCATCTTTGGGGTCGCACAGATTCGGACACAACTGAAGCGACTCAGCAGCAGCAGCAGAGAAAGATTGGTAGGAAGTTAATAAAGGAAAATAAGGATTTCCGAGTTCTTGTGAGGGTTCACTAAAGAGATGTGATTATTTGAGTTAGGAAGTCTGAAGATAAGTGAGTGCCTTGGAATGAAAATATTGAATGCAAGGCATATATGCTACAACTCAGAAAGTGTGTGGGGATCCAGCGTATTTCTTTAGTAGATTAAAACAGTATTGGAAATCAAATTACACCTTTCAGATATCCCATTTAATATATTGCTAAATAGATATTGATGACAATATTGTAGAAAGTATTCAAGTATCAGAAGGATGTTTGGACAGGATGAACTCTGGGATTTCTTTTTAATAGTGTGTATAGATTTATACATAGTCCTTTAGAAATCCTCAGTTGTAATCAGTATTGCTAACTTAAATTGACTTGTCCACTCCTCCCCCCGACCCGCCCCATGCTTTTTTTTGTTGTTACTCTTAAGACTTGTGAGGACTTAAATGACCAGAAAGGTTCTTTGGATTTTGTAGACCAGATGTTTAGTAGAAATTATAATGTTTGACTTGAAAGTCATAAAAGACATTTAGCTGCCACTTAATGTCGTATGCAGATTTTGTAGTTTTCCAAGGAAAGTACCATAAAGAAAGGTGCCCAATAAATATCAGATTATTACCACCCTTGCATTTTAAATTGTAAATGTTTTGGGGCTGTTTCTTAGCCTTATGCAGCACTTAGCATTATGTCCTTGACTAATATGACCTTTTTCCTGGTTTTTGTAATGGACGCATAGTATGAGGAACTCAGTTTTAGATAGTGCAGTGAACACAATGCGGACTGATAAATAGTGTGATGTATTAAGGGCTGAAATGAGCCAAAAGGGAATCTGTGATGGAAATTTACTAATTTGCCAATAGCAGCTGTAGGTACACAAACAAGCAGAAAGGGCTGTCACTTTCTGAAAAAGCTATCTGCCCGTTTGGTTTTAACTAAGAAAGTTGGATTTAGACTTAGAAGGAAAATTCACGCTGTGCTCACTGATGAAAATAGTGGCCCTCATAAGTCTGGCCAGCGTAGCCCATAAATGGGCTTAAACACCATTTTTTTCTTTACTGCTTTTGAACACTTTAATTTTTCAAAGATTAATTTCTTAAATGGGCGTGGTTAGTTTTCAGTGGTAGTTGGTCTTCGCCTTGGATGACAGGCCTTTAGTGAGTATTGTGAGAGAAGACCGTGTAGGTCATTACTTCTTAACCCTGGGCTTTTTGTTTGGATGCCTCGTTTGTGTTCTTCATCTTAGCCTGTAGATCTGTGCTGTCTATTTGACCACTTGTCTACTTAAGTTTAAATGAATTAAGATTAAATAAAGTTAAAAAATTAATTTTTTAGTTGTAATAGCCACATGTGGCCAGTGGTTATTGTATTGCACAGTGGAGAAAACACGTCTATCATTGTAGAAATTTCTGTTGGATATTGGTGCTCTGGATCTTTAATAACTACTGATACCAGGAAAGTAAATGTCAGAAGCTTGGAATAAATGCTTTAAAAAAAAAAAAACCCAAACCAATATTTTGGGTAAAAAAAGAACACCATTTATACTGCTTCATTCCGAATGGCTTCTGCTTTCTCAGAGTTAAATACTGTCTCTTAGGATAGGCTTTATGTATAATTTTTAGTATTACGTCTTATTCGAAGATCATTTTAATAATAATATAAAGCAATAAAAAATAGTTGTATTAACTATATCTGCCAGACTGAACAGTTTTATTAAGGTATACTTGATAATAGAGTAAATTACACATAAGTAAAGTTTAATAAGTTTTGACAAATGTATACACTTCTGGAACCATCATCAGTCACTACAATATAGTCATCACCTACAAAGGTTTCCTCATGCCCTGTTATCATTCCTCCTTCCTTTTCTTTTCCACCTTCTCTCCCACCTCCAGATAACCACTGAACTGCTTTTTGTCACAATAGATTAATCTCAATTTTCTAAAATTTTGTATAAATGGAGTATGCAATATATACTTCTCTGTCTGACTTCTTTCATTCTACATAACTAGTTTGAGATTCACTCAAGTTACATGAACAGATAGTTCACTGCTTCTTTTTTGGGAGGAGGGGGCTATGCTGTGTGGCATGTAGGGTTTTATCAGTAGTTTTTCCACCAGGGATTGAACCCAGCCTCCCTTCAGTGGAGGCTCAGAGTCTTAATTACTGAACTGCCAGGGAAGTCCCAATAGTTCATTACTTTTTATCGTATGGATATATCACAGTTTATTCATCCATTAGTCTGTTGATGACATTTGGGTTGGTTCCAGCTTGGGTTATTACAAATAAGCTGCTATGAACTTTATACATAGGTCTTTGTACTGACATTACACTTTTGTTTCTCTGAAGTAAATACTAGACATAGAATGGCTGGATCATATAGTAGGTTGTTTATTTACTCTTTTAAAAAACTGCCAAACTGCTTTCCAAAAATGCTGCACCATTTTACAGGCCCCCCCTCGATAAAGTATGAGTGGTCCACTGGCTCCATATCCTTGTCAAATTCTTGAAATGATCAAGCTTTTTTATTTTATCTAACAGACTAGAATTGATTTCCCTCTCTTACAAGTCTTTTGTATTTAAATGCTGCAGAAATAATGCTTTGTTTGTGAAAAGATTTCGACAGTTTTCCTATACATTTATTTACTCTTTGATAGTATTTGCTTACCATCTCTGATTTGAAACTCAGTTTATGGGAATCAATACATTTTGTTCATTTTGACTTACGTACTTTTCTCTTTTTATTCTAGCGGCCCCTTTGTTGCTTTATGCAAACAGACGGGACTTGCGATTGGTTGATGCTGCAAATGGCAAAGAGAATGCTACGATTGTAGTTGGAGGCTTGGAGGATGCAGCTGCGTTGGACTTTGTGTTTAGTCATGGCTTGATATACTGGAGTGATGTCAGCGAAGAAGCCATTAAACGAATAGAGTTCAACAAAACTGAGAGTGTACAGAATGTTGTTGTTTCTGGATTATTGTCCCCTGATGGGCTGGCATGTGATTGGCTTGGAGAAAAATTGTACTGGACAGATTCTGAAACTAATCGTATTGAAGTTTCTAATTTAGATGGATCTTTACGAAAAGTTTTATTTTGGCAAGAGTTGGATCAACCTAGAGCAATTGCCTTAGATCCTTCAAGTGGGTAAGTTTTGCATAATGTACAAAGGTCATTGTATCTCCTCCTGGCTATTTTCTTTCCATTAGCATAGACACCCCTCACTTCCAAGAGAAAAGAAACACTAGACCCCACTTTTAGATTCTTTGGACTTCTTTGTCAAGTAGACTTGAATGTGGGAAGTTAGGTCATGTTCTTAAAGTAAGGTGTGTCTATAAATAGTTCTGTATTTCTAGTATCAGGGGATAGCCATGTTTATAGTTCTTGTTTTATCTTCTGCATATTTTATAATTATGAGAGAATCATTAGAAGGCAGAGAAAAAGGAATGATAACAAGAGTGGTATGAGATAGATCAAATCTTCTAAATCTTATACCTTTTATTATATACACCATTATTTTATAATACTAGTTTTTTTTTATTAAGCTGATTTTTTAGTATTTCAGTGTTGAATGAAATATAAGTTGTTAACTCATATCTAGTTCACTAAACATGTATTTATCATGAAGTTTATTTTCTAATGAGAGAAATTTAAACCTGTGGGCAAATCTTGCTGTGTAGAATGTGACCTGGCCCCCAGGTGCCTCTCTCTTACCATGTCTCGGTCCTGCCTGTGCAAGTCCTTGCTGTGTCTCTGCTGAACACATTGTCACACCAGAGTCTGCCATGGCCGGGTGTAGATAGTAAAGCGTGAACCTGAAATGAACTACTATTAATTGGTTAAAATGGAAAGATAAATACCTGTGAATAACTCTTTTAGTATTACTACTTCTTTGACTTTCAAGTATATTGGAATGCTTTAAAACTCATTTATAGGAGGGAGTGGATTAATATTATGTAATAAATTAAAATTTGGGAAAAAATGAAAAGTCTATATATGCTCTTTTGTCTCGATATCGGGTCCTTTTGGTGACTAAGTCTTAAGACAGTGCCGTATTTTAGGAAAAGGAGAAGCTTTGTCTGACTATAAAAGATAACATGGGCAATAGTGAGTGAAATTTTAGAGTGAGAAATTCTAGAAAGCATATATATATATACTTTATATAATATATGAAGATGTATTTTTAGAGAAGCATTAAGAGGTGTCTGCTAAAGTCAGATGTTCTTTTAATAAAGCATCAGAAAATATTATACTGACTCTAGTGGTAGGAAACAGGGTTGTGTGTTCCAAGAAGGTCATATATGTTGAATGTATGGTAAACTGTCCTAATTGAACAATCTGGTTCTTGAGAACTTGCAAGGTGTTTTTGAGAAATGGAATCTGTTTTGCCAACAAAGTTTGTTGTTAAGTCTCAGGGAGTGTTGAAATGTCTCTGAGGTTACTGCTTTGTAGAACATACAGGGTTTTGTTGCTTTCCATGCTTATTAGGAAGTAATACTTTGATGAAAAGATAAATAGTTATCCCTGTCTCCTTTTTGACAGATTCAGTCTTATAACTCTAAGGATGATGGAAATTTTCCCAAATATCTATTAAATGGTTAGTATGTTCAGAGCTCTGCTTTTTTGTGTTCTTCTTGGGGAGAGATGGGGAATATCTTTAAGGATTTACTGTTTAAGGAGAGAAAACTTAGGAGAGAACTTTTCCTTCTTCAGAGCATGTTTATTTGCATTATGTAGTGTGTATGTGGAGAGGGAAAGAGTGTTAAATTATAAGAGCCACAAATCTCTTAAGGATAGTACATAGTTAAGGGAGGTGAATTTATAGGGAACTCTTGACTATTCGGGATCTAATAATTTAATAACTAAATGAGTCATTCTCGTTTTGTCCCTTAAAACTTGAGCTTTAACTTCTTGCTGGCAGAGCTGATAAGTGTCTTAGGAAGTAAGTTTCCCATGTGATGAAAAAGTACATTAGTGTTTCTGTGGCTTAAATATTTACTAATGTTTGAATCTCAAATTAGCCAGACTCAGCAAGTAAAGGATATTATTGAAAGAATCAATAGTAATGTACTTTGAAGGTGACAGTACTGTTATTTAAACTTCTGAGGGACATTCACTGAAAAATATTTTTCCTGAGGCCTAAATGGGGTTTTGGTAAAACAGTCAAATACCTTTTATTATTTTTGATGTCTGTAGTTAGTGTTGCATATGTGTGAATGTGCATGTGTAAATTCACTTTTTCAACTCTTTAGCAGTTCTCCGAAAGTTTCTTTTAATTTTAGAAAGTTACTTTGTGTCGTATGGCTGTTTTTTACATTGTGCAACTGGAAGCAGATTGAATGCAGCCAGATGGTGTCATTTCATACTTAGCATGATGAAGCATGTTTAAAATTCTATTTTAAACTTCTGTATTTAAAAATATATTTTTTCAAATAGTTTTTTCAGTATCTTAGATTTGTATTAACACTTTTAGTTCTAATGGGTAGTAATTTTGGATTAAATTATATCACTCATATCAGTTAATAGCAAACAGGAGAGATGATTTCCAGATTTATTTTTTAGGGGAAAAATGAAGTTTTCTTACCAGAGAAAATACATGAAAACAGAGCTGAGGAAAATGGTGGCTTTATCAGAGTTCCGGGATCCTGGGTTATGAGGTTCAGAAGAGCTGACTGAGCGCTCTCACATCAGCTTATGTAAAAGCAAAGCTCTTGAATGACTGGCATTGTTTGAGCCCTGGGAACTGGTGCAGACATCTGTGTGCTTTTGGATGTATGGAGTTCTTTGTGCAGTCAGTTCATTTAGCCTAGACTGAAGGAAGATTTTTATTTCCCTCTCTAAATTTGGCTTCTATTAGCCTGAGTTTTTTTTTTTTTTTTTTCTTCTTTCTTTCTTTTGAGTGACTGGCAGTGTAGAATTCTGAATAAGGAACGGGAGAAACATGTGTATGGAAATGGTTCCAGAAGTGAACAGTCGTAGTTACAGAAAGCAGTATCCTTGCTTTATGGTGAGAGGTGATTCTTATGTGGCTGCTCCTGATGGTGGAGCTCCTGAATCTGATCCACAGCGACTGTTCTAATCTTAAGAGATGTTGAGGAGCTGCAGAACTAGTTCAGTGGAAAGAGAATGATTTTTAATTTTCCTGTCAGTTAAGTACGTGTAATTGTTATAACTTGAGTATGTTTAAAAGTATTTTCTATACTGGTGTATCCCAGATGGCTAAAATAGTTGCTGCCACATAGTAGATATTCAGTAAAAATTTCAGTAAATATTTCTTTCATAATCCTCTATTAATCGTCCTTGTGAGGGACATTTGTTTTCTAAGCAATGTAAACTTCAGATGGTCTTGTGAATTCTAAATCAGTATGGCTTTGATTGCAATTGTTAATTTGAAACATGGTTAAGAGTTTTAGTCTTTCATTAGAAGTTATCAAAATCGTATTTTAAAGATACACTCATTGGAGAATGTTTTATGTCACATCTAGCTTTGTTAATTATCAAGCAAGTTACTTTGTTTTCTTGGATGTCAGTTTACTCATTTCTAAAATGAGTTCCTTTCAATTTTGAACTTCAAAAGCCAGATACTTTAAAAAAGTAGTCTATCTCATTTTAAACACGTTATTTAAGCTTTAAAAGCCAGGCATTTAAAGAAAGTACTCTCATTTTAAAAATTGTATTTTACCGTTACACATTCAGTCTAATTTAGATATTTTATACTTTTGTTTCTCAGAACAGATTCTTTAGATTTTGTTTCTGCTGCCCTTATTGCACATGCTGTCACATTCAGCCTTCTTTTTTAGGCTGTTTCACCTCTAAAACTAGCTTAAACCTTTTTTCCAGTTCCACTTGATGTAAACTGAAAAGCACTTTAAAATATCAAAGGATATGTTTTGTATGAAGAATGGAAAATGTGGCCCATTACTTTCAAGCAGGTTATATATATTCAGATATGCTTGGTATATATATTCAGATATGCTTGTAGATAGGTGTTTTTGAAATTACCTGAAAAGAGTGTGTTGGAAAGCTACTAATCCAGGAAACCTGCACTATAGGTTTACTTTACTAGCCTCTGGGATAGAAATCAAGGCCCATGGAAGGTAAAATTTTTTTTTAAGAATAAATAAATGTGTGCATTTAATTGTATGTATTCTCAAATGTTAGTGTTGAGTGTCATCCAGCTTTTAATCCTTTATATCTAGTGATACGTATCACATCTCATTGAGTTTTGATTGTGTAGTTTACCATTTTTATGTTCTGTGTCTCTAGGCCTACTTTTATTGAGGGAATATTAAAAGGGATTATTTGCAGTATGACTAAATGACTCTGAGTAGCCCCACTCCAATACTCTTGCCTGGAAAATCCCATGGACGGAGGAGCCTGGTAGGCTGTAGCCCATGGGGTCGCTAAGAGGTGGACATGACTGAGCGACTTCACTTTCACTCTTCACTTTCATGCATTGGAGAAGGAAATGGCAACCCACTCCAGTGTTCTTGCCTGGAGAATCCCAGGGACGGGGGAGCCTGGTGGGCTGCCATCTATGGGGTCGCACAGAGTCGGACACGACTGAAGCGACTTAGCGGCAGCAGCAGCAGCAGCAGCAGCCTAGTCTCAATAGCTTTCTTTGCCTTTTATCAATAAATAAAAGCTTTCCTTGCTTGCACATTGACCTTTTGATTTATCCTAGCAAAAGAGAAGAATGATATTCTATGAGAGTAATGAATATAGGATACCTTTAACTGAGTTTTCTGCATTGTGGTGCTCTTATATATCCTTGCTATATTTCAGTATGATTGGCTTTTTAGAAATTTTAGCAAATTAGTTTAGCACACTGATATTTGTGTTGTTGAGTCTTTAAGATTTTGGAAGGAGGAGTATGGGACAGCTAATTTGTGAAGTAGAAATGAAATGATTGTCTTTAGTATTTTTTTTTTGTAGCATTTGATATTGATACCATATTCCTTTTAGAAATTCTTCCCAAGATTTTCTGATTTTTATACTGTTGGCTTTCCTACCTCTCGGACCACCCTTTTCCTTTCTTAATAACTCTTAAGTTTAAAAGTATATCGTTTATTCTTTCCCTAAGGTCGTATACATTCCCACAGCTTTTGCATAGAAGCAGATTGCCAATTATCTATAAAGCTCCATATCTTGAAGCACTGGTTCTGTGTATGAAAGCTCTCGCTCTGTCTGAACTCTCAATAACGTACAATTTTGAAAGGTGTCCTCTTGGTCAATTGGGGAAGCCTATTTTCTGCCAATTAAATCCTGGGAGTGGTAGGGAATTCTAAGGATCTTCTTGATAAATGACCTTTACTTTTTGGCTGAACAAACCTAGTCCTTTGGGTAAAATAAGAGAAAGTCAGATTCTTGGTTGAGATTTTCCAATGCCACGTTAGGTCCTTTTTTTCCCCATGAAAAGTGTCCTGCTGAAGCTATATATATGTTTTTTTCCTTCTCTTTTTTGCACGTTGAATTACTTTAAAAATGCAACCTGGTTGTTTTATTTAAAAGAGGATTTTATAAATTCTGTGTTTTTAGATTTATTCACTGTACTGATTTCTTATTTTACTATTTTTTTTGCATCCCACTTAATCCAGTTGGTTTTAGCTTCCTTCTGCTTGCAGTATGTTCTTTAATATTTCAGCAGAAGTCTGTTAATAGTAAGTTTCTGGAATTTGTCTGCAAATATATTTATTTTGTCCTCATTCTTGGAAAGATAATTATTTGATTATAGAATTCTCTGTGATTGTTATTTTCACTCAGTCCTTCGAGGGTATTATGACTTTTAATTGTTGCTGTGAGAAGTTTGTTCACTAATTATTGTTGCTTTGTAATTAGTTTTTTTCTGGTTTATTAAAAGCAACCCCTGCATTCCTAAATTTTTGATACTTTTCAGCTTTGTTCACTTTGTGTCCAGATGTGGCTGTGTTTTACTTATCCTGCTTAGAACCCTTGTTTCTAGAATATAATCATCATTGTTATTTCTTCTAGAAAGTTATCCATCATTTTCTTACTTTTCCTTTATTCTCTTTAGTCTGCTCTGGAATTCCTGTTTGATGTATGTGGACCACCTGATTTTATGCTCCATGCCCCTTAATCTTGCTTTCATATCTTCTCTCACTTTATCTCTCTGGGCTTGTGGTTATTTTTTGCACCTGCCTTCCAGATAATTCTTTGTTCAGCTGTGCCTGACTTTGCAGCTTAGTATCAGTGATTGTGTTTTGCTTTTGTAGAATTTCTTTATGCCCTTCATTTAAAACTTACTATGAGATGGTTACCCTACATAAAAGAAGAAATATTGTGTCAATAATATTAGACTTACAAAATGTTAGAAAAATAGTTGATAGTTCTTGTATAACTTTTACCTGCATGCACAGTCCTTCAGTCTTGTCTAACTCTCTGTGACCTTCATGGGCTGTAGCCTGCCAGGCTCCTCTGTCCTTGGGATTTTCCTGGCAGGAGTACTAGAGTGGGTTGTCATTTCTTCTCCAGGGGATCATCCTGACCCAGGGATTGAACTTGAATCTCCTGTGGCTTCTGCATTGACAGGTGGATTCTTTATCCCTAAGCCACTTAAGAAACCCATAATCTTTACCTTGCTTCCCTTAATATTATATTTTATGTAATCATAGAAGAGTTAATCTAGATCAGGAAATTAATGTTGATACAATATGGTTAACTAATCTCTAGACCGTACTTGAATTTCTTTAATTTTCCCACAAGGGTCCTTTTTGTGGTTGAGGGTTCCATGTTGCATTTAGTTGTTATTTCCTTAGTCTTTTCTAATCTGGGACATTTTACCAGTCTTTGTCTTCATAACCATGACCTTTTGAAGGTTACTGGCCAATCAGTTTGCAGACTGTCCCTCATTTAGGATTTGTCTGAGGTTTTCCTTTGATCAGTTACCTGTTTTTGGCATAGCAGAGGTCACGTTCTCCACTCAGGGCATCGTATCAGCATATACGTGATGTGGGTGTTGGTGATGTATTATTTGATCACTTATGGCTTTCTCTGCCAGGTTTTGTGTGTGTGTTTACATTTTCCCCCTTATAATAACTGCCTGAAACTGTGCAGCTATCTTGCTGCTTATACAGCTATAGCCTGCATCTTCAGTCAAGTCTGACTCTTTGTGACCCCATGAACTATAGCCTGCCAGGCTCCCCTGTCCATGGAATTTTCTAGGGAAGGATACTGGAGTGGGTTCCTCCTCCAAGGGATCTTCCTGACCTAGAGATCGAACCTACATAAGCTCGAACCCACGTCTCCAAAGTCTCCTGCGCTGGTAGGTGGATTCTTTAGTACTGAGCCACCTGAGAAGTCCACTTCTTACATTACTTTTAAGCAACCTTTGTTGGTTTTTGCCTGCAACAGTTAATACTATGGTTTTCTGCCAAATGGTGATATTTGTAGTTCCATTGTTCCTCGTAAACATGTGTTATTAGCTAGAATTCCACCTTAAGGAAGAACTGTCTTGTCTTTCCTACTTAGGCATTTATCCAATAATGTATATGAATATGGACTCGGGGGCATTTGTTTATTCTATAAGTTATAATCCATTACTGTCATTATTTCTTGCTCAAGTTGTCCTAGATTTTGCCATTGGGAGTTCCTTCAGGTTGGCTCCTGTGTTCTTTTGACAGGCCCTCATCATTTTTAAACACTTATTTACTATCTGCAAAGCACAGGATGTTCCACATTCATCTTGTCCTTTTGCTTCACCCTTTGACTCAACCCTTTCTCCAAGGAGCTCTGTCTCCTTTATTGGAAGATGCTGTTGAGAAACTAAGATCTGGGAGCTGGGTGTGTTCACACTGGATTTTCATTGCAGTGAATAGTTGAGAGATACATGTAGGAAATAACGTGTGTGTGTGTGTATATCTATACATACACACACCTAGTTCGTGTGTGTATATCTGTATCTACCTATTGAAAAAATGAGCGTATGTTTATCTCCAGTTCCAACCCACCACTTACAAAATCATGTTACAGTCTTCGCCCCTTTCTCCCCCACACCTTTTCTTTGGTATTCCAGTTTATGATAGTGAGTAACCGGGTTCTCATTGTCCACAATGCATTTTCTTATTTCCTCAATCCTAGTGTACAAATTTCAGAATTGCCAACCTGTACTCTTGTGAGAAACAAATTTTTTGTTTGGAATACACTACTGTGAAAATCCTGTCAGTCAGAATGCTGTCTTCCAAATGTATTTAGGTAAATTTTCCTTCCCATCAGTTGCAGTGTGGCATTTGTAATGTATTACTGTTCGTGTTCCTTTTGGAATATCTGCCTGTATCCTGGTTGATTTTAATTATCAATTTATTTTTGGGTTGTGTGAAGCAAGTCGTGTTTCCTAGAGTTAGAAATAACACAAAAAGCTTTACTCAGTAGCGTCCTTCCTCCTGATCCTTCTGCGATGGTCCCATTTCCCCTTTCTTTCCAGCTTGTCCCTCCCCGTTTACCCCCTAGGATATCTTATTATTATTTATTTCTAGTTTTATCTAATTGAATTCCTTTTTGCACAGATGAGCTGTTTCATATAACTTTTTAAATTTTTTTTTACATGAAAGAGGAACATACTAAAGATGCTCACTTGCACTTTCTTTTTTAACTAACAATGTATCCTGAATATCACTCCATATCACTTTGTAGAGACCGTCCTCGTTTTTTTTTGTTTTTTGTTTTTTTTTTGGCGACTGCCTAGTATTCCATTGTGTGATTATAGCATCATGTATTCAGCTACTCTCTTGTTTTGTTAGCTGAGGTGTTTTAAAGCAAATCCACACAGTGACATCTCACTCTGAAAAGTGGGTATTTTCCTCTCTAACCACAATACCATCTTCTTCCACGCACCCCAAATGAGCAAGTCTTTACTATTGTAGATGACTCAGTCCATATTCTGATATCTGTTATAGCCTCAGAAGTGCTATTTTACAGTTGGTATACTTGAATGAGGATTTAAAACAAAGTTCACAGATTGCACTTGATGATGTCTCAAGTTTCTCTGGAATAGTCCCTCCCTATCTGGTTTTTTCTCATGCTTTTATTGAGAAGGTTCTATAGTTGTCTTTTTTATTTTGAGAAGGTTCTATAGTTGTCTTGTAGAATGTTACGATTTGGAGTTTTCTAAGAGATACTTGGGCTGTTTGATTTATTTTTACTCCTTTACGTTTCTTGTATAAATTAAAATTTATGATAGGAGACTTGGTTAGCGAATTCATTGTCTTGGCACAAGTGCGTCATAGGTAGTATTGAGTACTTCATCACATCAGGAAGTGCATGGTATTTAGTTCTACCTATAGCCATGTTAAGATGGCTCAATAGATGATGAAAGTTTGTATTTTTATCATAATATTGAGCTTTTCCTTTTATATCCTTCAAGTAATCTGTGGAATGATCCTTTTGTACAGTGCCAATATCCAGTTCCTCATCTACTGATTATTTTAACATCCACTGATGATCACTTCTTGTTTTGTTAAGGATGTCTGTTACTTTTTTATGATGTCTGTCCCATGTGTTTTAGTCTATCTTTTATGTGTTTTGGTAATTTAAAATAGTTACAGTCTCTATCCAGATTATTCAGTTGTCTGAAGTTCTTAGACATCCACTTCTGTTCTTTGTTATATTTCCTGATTCTTAAGGTGAACTGTTTCCTTAGGTGTTGTATAGTTTTAAATTGTGAGTTGGCTTCCTTTTCCTGTAAGCGGCCTGAAGTGACCCCTAAAAATGGTGGGCTATTCACTTGACCCAGAAAACCCCACAAAATCATGCAAATCAAGAGGTTCAAATCTTCGTGTTCACTTTTAAGAACACTCGTGAAACTGCCCAGGCCATAAAGGGTATGCATGTCCAAAAAGCCACCAAGTACCTGAGGGATGTCATGTTAAAGAAGCAGTGCATGCTGTTCCGTCGTTACAATGGTGGAGCTGGTAGGTGTGCACAGGACGAACAGTGGGGCCGGACGCAGGGTCGGTGGCCCAGAAAGAGTGCTGAATTTTTACTACACATGCTCAAAAATGCAGAGAGTAATGCTGAACTTAAGGGCTTAGATGTAGATTCTCTGGTCATTGAGCACATCCAAGTGAACAAAGCCCCCAAGATGCAGCGCAGGACTTCCAGAGCTCACGGTCGGATCAACCCCTACATGAGCTCTCCCTGCCACATTGAGATGAGATGAAAAAGAACGGATTGTTCCTAAACCAGAAGAGGAGGTTGCACAGAAGAAAAAGATATCCCAGAAGAAACTGAAGAAACACAAACTTATGGCCTGGGAATAAATGCCACAAAAATTAAATGCAAATAAAATCTAAAAAAAAAATGTGAGTCGATCTTCAGAGGGGTTGTTTGTGTGAATCCTGAGTGGCTTCAGGTAGAGGGTCAGGAAGAGAGGTTTGTTTTTGCCATGCACACTACAGGTGTTTCCAGGGACTACTTTATTTTTAAACTGAAGTATAACTTAGATGTACTAAAATGCACAGGTTTTCTGTGCTGTTTTGATATACGTATGTACCTGTATTACCACCCAGTTCAAGCAGAGATGATTTTTTGTATTTAATTTTGGAGTTAGGAGTTCCCGTACAGTGTAGATAGAATAAATTCAGACGCTTAAACCTATGTGAGGGCATTGTGATTAGAGTTTTTGGTGGTTTTTTCCTACCTTTTCAGAGCTTAGGCCAAGGCAGAAAATTTCTTTGCCTCCTTCTACCAGTGGCAGGTTTTTGTACTTGATTGTTCCCTGAAGGTCTGTGCTTTGTGCAAAAATCTTAGTTATAACACAGTGCTGCTTGTGCGTCAGGGCCTTATTTTCCTGTTTTGCCACTGAAACAGAAGTCTCTGAGTTGAGAATGTCCTTCAGGGTGGCTGTGGCATCAAGCGTGTCCTGCTTTGTTGTTGTTGTTTAGTTGCTAAGTACTTCTTTTTACTTCCCTATTACCTTTTGGCTCTTGAGAGATTTGATTTCCCCTGCTTTCATACCTTAGTTGTCCATTTAAAGTAGTGTTTATGTATTTTTATTTTGTGTATGTGTATATATAGGTATCAAGTCCATTTGACCAATTATAACACACCAGAAGCTACTCAGTGACTGAGTAGTTGATAACAACAGAGATTTTGCTGCTTATAGTTCTGGAGGCTGAAAAGTCCAAAGTCAAGGTGCCAGCTTGGTCCCCTTCTGGTGAGGGCCTTCCTCCTCATTCATGCACCTTCCTTTTGTGTCCTCGTGGTGGAAGGGCCTCGGGGATCTCTCTTTCATAAGGCACTAATCCCACTCCTGATAGCTCTGCCCTTGAAGCTAAGCACCTCCCAGAGGCCCCACATTCTAATAGTATCATCTCTGAGGATTTCAACATAGGAATTTTGAAGAAACATACATTCAGACTATAGCAATGTATAAATCAAAAGACTCACCACTGATTCTAGGAAAAGGAAGGTTTTCTGGTTATGTTGTTAACAAACTACCAGAAATAGAAACTCTAACTTTTATGTTTTTAAATATTACCTTCTCTTCTTGGGAATATATGTGCATGATAGTTGGGCATTATTCATACTTAGTAATATCTGTGCTAATGACTTCTTTTAATTATAGGTAGGGTTATGTAAGTAACTTCAAGGATCATGGAGTGATTTATGACCTAATATAGATCTGGTTCACTTAGTTTTTATGACTCAATTCTAAATGTTGTCTTAATTAGCCACCTTTGTATGTAATTACATCTTGTAAAGGATGAAAATTTATCCCTTCTGTTCAGCTTTATTGGAAGTGAACATTTCTAAGTATTTTTGTTAGGGGAAGCTGAATTCAGATTAAGTATACATACTAGATTAGGAGTTTGTGAATATTTTGGAAATTTTATTGTTTTTTCCTTATATAATCTTAGAAGTTACATGCTTGGGATTGTAATAAATTTGTATAAAGTGGCTGCTATCTAGTCTGATTGACATTTGAGATATTTTAATTTTATTGGCATAAGAAATTTTGGTATCTTGAAAAGTCACTGTTTACTTACATTAGTTATTTCCTAATTAAACCCTGTCTTCTACCCTTCACTCCATTTAAAAATTATTTTCCAGAAAGCATTGCAAATGGGTATCATGCCAGATACAGCAATAAAATTGCATTTGTGTGCAAACTAGTGAACATAACAACCTAGTACTGGTTTTCCTGCTTTTTGATGGATAGCAGATGTCCATACTATTGGAAAGTGGAGTTGTAACCACATATATTTAGTTCTTCAGTATCAATTAAATACATTTATATTCTCTTAATTCAAAGCCAAGATAAAACCCATAAGCCAAAATAAGAGGCCAAATAGGCTGCATAATTGGAAAGTTAGTGATAATTGTTGCTGAAGAAAGATTTCTCTTATATGAATGAGCCTGTTACTTGGCTTTTACGAAGCCATGGGAGATATTTGTCAAACACTTAATGCATTTCGTAGAGAATACTTTAAGTATCCTTTTGGCTTTTAAATATGATGCTGATAAAAAAGTGTTTGCAGAATATATTACACAGCTAGTTAAATTTAGCAGCTTTACTGTTAAGTGCTTTTAGGTAACCCTAGGTTACTAAGCAGGTTAACTATCCAAACAAAAACAAAACAAGCAAAACCAAACTGACTAGTTAGTATGTGTACCTCAATTATTTATTTTTGGAAAGAGTCCAAAATAAAATGAGATAGTCCAGGAGTTTACCTAATAGTCTAATTTTTAGGCAGCTGGGTTAAGGGTGGAGGTTTTCAGGCCCCAATGTTAAATATTATTCATTCTAATAATTGAAACTGTTTATATCATATCCTCCAGATAATCTGGAGAATGTTATTTTTCTTCAGGAATTTTCTTTTTTCTCTGCATCATGAAGTCTCTAGTCTGCTAGCAGTCTTGATGTTCTCCGTTCTACTAGCTGCTCTTTAGATAAAAAGTTTATGCTTTCCTTTTACTGGCTGGTGCCCACCCCCCTTTAAGGAGTAACTGTCTTAGAAGAAGTAGCCTCTAAATATTGTTCTTTATTAAATCTAATGCCTTAATTAAATCTAGTATCTATGACGTTCAAGCTTTTAGAGGATGCCCTTTACCATATCAACCTAATTTCTTCATATTGTTTTATGCAGCTTAATAGTTAGAGCAGGAGTCTGTATTCATGTTTCGTATTTTAGTCCTAGAAATGACATTCCCTCACCTCTCCAATGCAGATACAACTCTTGATGGCTTATTTGACGTTCATTACCTCCATGATGCTTTCTGTTGGCACCTGTCTTCTAACTGTGTAAAGTTTCTTCTGGGAATTTTGAAGTCAGAATCATCTTGAAAAACAACAAACTTGTAAAGGGTTCAATTTTGTTTTAAATTATATACTATATAATAAATTAATGTGAAAAATCGTAAAGTTAAAATTAACTGGTAAATTTTAAATCTCTTTTGTAGACTTTACTTGGAATTTTTCTAAGTTAAATAATCTTTCTGATACATAGAATAAACCTTAAGTTTATTCCAGTACCTAGAATACTAGAGTCTGTTATATTTATAAAATATTGTATATTTATGCCATGTCTGGATTACATATATTTGAAAGCAGAGCATACTAGTCTTGTGTTGTACTAAGGGATGTAAATTGATATTCATTTAACAGTGTTAAAATGTTGTAACTCAAACTTTGTCCCCTCACCTGGACCAAATAATGCTCTTAGATAATCAAACTCAAAATACAGAGTAGTAAATTCTCTGTGTCTACTTTGGATAGAGAGGATACTTTGATTTTGGAGGGAAATACCAGTGGGTTGTTTCCCCCTCTCCCCTAAGGATTTTGGTCCTCCCCTCATGTTGAATGATGAGTTTGGGTTTACAGAAATGGAATTCCTGGTGACGAGATCAGCTGTTATAGCTGTCCAACATCACATACCTGTGCAAGGGTCTTGAGCACAGGGCTCAGTAGCTTCCATTCATTTGAATCAGCTTCAGTGCTTCATCCCCAAGTGCCATGAATGCCACTTTCCTGGCTCGCCAGGGCCCATTGCCATTTTTTCCCTGCACTCCCCGGAGAAGGACAAAGTCTCATAAAGCAGATTCTGAGGCTGAAACCTAGGAAAAACTGTATTGAGGAGAAGACGCATCAGAGAGCCTCATTCTGCAGGAAGGTCACTGCATTTTAGGAATGACATTTAATCTCTTCAATCTCTCTTTGTTATTCTTTCCTTTGGGGAAATGCACAGAATGAAGATTTGGTACCAGTCTTACCACTAAAAATGAGTACCAAGGTTTATGGAACAGTAAACTGAAGCAGAAACAGCTTTGCCTTTTTTTAAAAAAAATAGACTTTATTTTTATAGTTTTTTAGGTTCACAGCAGAATTGACTGGGACACATATTCCCAATTCCTTCCTTCTGTACCTTACATTACTGCTGTCCTTTGTTTCACACACATACACACATATATCTATGAAATTACCAAATACATTGTTGCTGTTGTTATTTTGAACAAATTGCTATCTGTTTGATCAATTAAGAATAAGTAAAATGAAAAGTTTTTTTCGATATTTATTCCTTCTGTAATAACGCTTACTTTTTAGAAAATGTAGATCTGAGTTTCTTACCTGTAATCATTTTCCTTCTCTCTGAAAGAATGTCTTCTTACAAAGTAGGTCTCTAGATAATGAATTCCCTAAAGTTTTATTTGTCTGAGAAAGTCTTTATTTCTCCTTTACTTTTGAAGGATAGTTTTGCAGGGTAGAGAGTTCTAGATTGGTAGGTTTTCCCCTCTTAATTCATTTTTTCTGCTTGCTCTTCTCTGAGGTTCTTGGGTGTATGGTTTGGTATCTGATACTAATTTGGGAAAACTAAGTTATTAGAATTTTCTTCAAATTAGAATATGTTTCAAGTAGTTCTTTTTCTTTTCTTTCTAGAATTCCCATTATGCATATGGTATGAAAGTGAAAGGCGAAACTCGCCCAGTCACATCTGACTCTTTGTGACCCTATGGACTATACCCCATGGACTATACAGTTCATGAAATTCTCCAGGCCAAAATACTGGAGCGGGTAGCTGTTCCCTTCTCCAGGGGATCTTCCCAACCCAGGGAGCAAACCTAGATCTCCCATGTTGCAGGTGGATTCTTCACCAGCTGAGCTGCCAGGGAAGCCCTGCATACGATACACCTCTTGTAGTTGTCCTGAAGTTCTTGGATATTGTTTTCCATTCCCCCCCGGCCCCCTCAGTCTTTTTCTTCTTTCTCTGCTTTTTAGCTTGGAAATTTGTATGGACATCTCACAAATGCAGAGATTCTTTCTTCAGCTCTGTCCAGTCTACCAATGAGCCCATTGAAGACACTTGTTTCTGTTACAGTGTTTTCAGTCTCCAGTGATTCTTTCTGGGTCTTTCTTAGAATTTTTTAGAATCTTTCTGGTTATTCCATCTGTTCTTGCATGTTACCTTTTTTTCCTATTTGAGTCCTTAGCATATTAATCATGGTTGTTTCTAATTCCGGTCTGATAATTCCAACATTGCTGCCATATCTAAATCTGGTTCTGATGCTTGCTCTGTCTGTTCAATTTTTTTTTTCCATAAAAGTAAGACTTACAATTTTTTTGTTGAAAACTGAACATTATATACTGGGCAAAAAGAACTGCAGTAAATAAGTATTTAGTAATGTGTTAAAGACTCTTGAGAGTCCCTTGGACTGCAAGGAGATCCAACCAGTCCATCGTAAAGGAGATCAGTCCTGGGTGTTCATTGGAAGGACTGATGCTGAAGCTGAAACTCCAGTACTTTGGCCATCTCATGCGAAGAGTTGACTCATTGGAAAAGACCCTGATGCTGGAAGGGATTGGGGGCAGGAGGAGAAGGGGGCGACAGAGGATGAGATGGCTGGATGGCATCACTGACTTGATGGACATGTGTTTGGGGAAACTCCAGGAGTTGGTGACGGACAGGGAGGCCTGGCGTGCTGCGATTCATGGGGTCACAGAGTCGGACACGACTGAGCGACTGAACTGAATGTGTTAAAGTGTTAGGAGAGGGAATGTGTTCTATAGTTCTGTGAGTAGGTCTCGGTCTTTTAGTGAGTCTTTTAGTTGCTAGGCTGGTAGCACCACAAATATATCTCTAATGTTTTTCATCCCCTTGAGAGCAGTGGGATAGCTGGAGGGGGCTGAGTTTGGATTCCCCTTCTCTCAGGTCTGGAAGGCTCTGATGAAGCACCCAATAGGTTGAGATAGTCTCTCTTGATCTTGAGGGCAGGCTTTGTTAAGAAGAATAGAATACTGATGTAGTTCAAACGTTACTATTTTTGTCTTTGCCGTTGCTGCAAGGGGGAGAGTGTTTCACTTTGGTCCTCACAGTGAGCGCCTGGCAGAGTTGCTTGGGGAGGACCCTCCAGAGTGTGAGGCTCGCCTCTTGGCTGGCGGTCGGGAGTTTCTGAGGTTTGTTTATACCAAGCCTCTAGCAGTTCATCACTCAGCAAACAGTTCAGATTTCACTGCCCTGGTTCTGGTTCCCACGTAGGTTTCTCCTTTCGGGTTTTTGCTCTGCTAAATTATTAGTCTCTGTATCTGCTTGTCTCTCCAATTTTTGGATCAGCAGATTGTTCTGTAACCCAGTTCTCTGATGGATCTAAGAATTGTTGACATCTTTCCAGTTTGTTCAGGTCTTTGTTTGTCATTAGGATGGAGTGATGAGTTCTAAGCTTCCTACATGCTGTACCAGAAATTGAAAGTTAGGGCTTTGCTTTTTTGTATTAAAAATCCAAACACATAAATCTTAAGTAATACAGTATTTATTAACTGGAAGAATGTTACATAATATAATCTAGAGTCTTAATTTTGATGGATGAGCTTCAGACATGTTCAGAAATTTTAATTTGGATTGGGGGAGGCATCCAGGGAATAGAACCTATATGCTTTTATATCTTATTTATATCCTTAGTCTTGGTCTAGTTTCCTAAGCCATTGATAATGGGTCTTATGATAACTTTTCTTTATTACATACTGTTTAACTACAGTAAACATACTTTTTAGACTAGACTGACTTTAAGACTCCTTACAGTGAGACTGAACTAAGGAAGTGAACCCATATCATCTCAGTTTATATGTAAGAAAACCGAAGTGGAAATGAAAGCGGTGAAATGAATTCATAACTGTCTTTTAAAGTTTTTATTAATTTATTAATGATAGAGGCTTAAGTGAAACTCTCAGAACTTGGTTGTGAAATAAGATATGAAATCTGTTTTCTTACAACTCTGTAACATTTTCCTTTGAAGCCTAATCATGAGCAGACAGACAACCGTTTGTAATCTGAAAGTAAGTTTTCTGAAATGTCTCCTCTGAGAGTGAAAACAGTGGTATATGGATGGAGATAAGCCTGCAGCATGGAGACCCTACACTCTGTTTAGTAGTATTAAAGAGGACTCTGGAAATGTGTGTTTGCCTGAAGAATAAGTAGTAAAATTGTGAGCTGTTGTTTGTATGCAGAAGATGAGAAGCATCATCAAAGAGCACACTGTTAGTTTGTCAGAGCTCATAGAACTCTACAGCAGAAATTGAGCCTTACCGTATGCAAATTAAAAAGAAAAAAAACAACCTTGTAGGTGTTTGGAGGATTCCAGGATAAAATGTAGATAGAGCCAAACAAATCTAATTCTGTTAGAAATGTATGAAAAAAATCTGAATAGAGTAGGGGAGGAAAGGGGCTCACCTAAGTAACTTTGGAAATGCATGGAACCTGTTAGACTGAAGGCAAAAGGAACTGCACATAAGTAGTGTCCTCAAGTTGAATGTTTCTTCCCACAGAGGAATAGTTAACAATTCTGATTCTATATTAGAATTCACCAAGTCAGGAAGATAGGTGGTAGGTGGTGGGAACAAGGTTTCTCAGTGTTGGAGTAGGAGGTTACAGACAAGCAAGGGAAGGAGGCTACAGTGATCCATGTGGTCATGGATTAGAATTGGAGATATTAGTATGAGCTCACATTTAACTTAATGTCGATACAAGTATACATCATATACGAGTTTAGTTCATTAGCCTCAGAGCAATCAAAAACAGAAATTTCATTCCTAGAATGAATGGTTTTTTATAATCAAGGTGCTGCTAAGTCACTTCAGTCGTGTCTGACTCTGTGTGACCCCATAGACGGCAGCCCACCAGGCTCTCCCGTCCCTGGGATTCTCCAGGCAGGAACACTGGAGTGGGCTGCCATTTCCTTCTCCAGTGTATAAAAATGAAAGTGAAGTCACTCAGTCGTGCCCGACTCAGTGACCTCATGGACTGCAGCCCACCAGGCTCCTCCGTCCATGGGATTTTCCAGGCAAGAGTACTAGAGTAGGGTGCCATTGCCTTCTCCAATAATCAAGGTGGGAGTAGTTGAAAAGTATATTGTAGCTAATATTTTAGGTGTTTGCCTCAATAAGTATTGTGGGATTTTTCACATCTTACAGAATTAGAGAGTCCTAAATCCAGTGTGGTGTTGGAGAAGACTCTTGAGAGTCCCTTGGACTGCAAGGAGATCCAACTAGTCCATCCTAAAAGAGTTCAGTCCTGGGTATTCTTTGGAAGGAACGATGCTAAAGCTGAAACTCCAGTACTTTGGCCACCTCATGCAAAGAGTTGACTCATTGGAAAAGACTCTGATTCTGGGAGGGATTGGGGGCAGGAGGAGAAGGGGACGACAGAGAATGAGATGGCTGGATGGCATCACCGACTCGATGGACATGGGTTTGGGTGAACTCCAGGAGTTGGTGATGGACAGGGAGGGCTGGCATGCTGGAATTCATGGGGTCGCAAAGAGTCGGACATAACTGAGCGACTGAACTGACTGAAATCCAGACCCAAGTGTTGGCCAGTTGGCCAGAACTATTGCCATGTTCTTGAATGATCTCTTGGAGATTTGTATTGATACAAATACAATCCTTTGATCACAATTATGATCGTATGTTGCAGTATTTGTAATTTTATATAAATTATTGTTAAATATATGTGATATGCTCCTTCTCTCTCTCTCTCTCTCTCTCTCTCTCTCTCTCATTCCCAGGGGGAAACACAGCAACAGTGTTTGAATGGCGCTAATACTTGTATGTAATTTTCAGTTAAACAGTTTGTGGAAAGACTATAAAATGGCCATTTCCTAGTCATTCTGGGAGGCTGAAATAAATGGCTATAATGTGCATATAAAGATTTGGGAAAATTCAAGTTCAGTTTTTTCTTTTGATGAAAGGGAAGGGTTTGATTGAATGAAATGACTGGGGAAATATTTCTTTAAAACCTTGGAGTGTCTTTATAATTTTTATGCTTGGCTAATGGCATGAATACTTAACCACATTTTTGGGAAGAATGATTTAAAATATTTTATCTTGGTGTTGGACTGTGTCAGCTATAATTTTGGGTTCAGAAAATAGTCACAATATGATTGAAATTTAATGGATGGTTTTTCCAAATTAACCAAGGAGCATTTTGCCAAATGCTTTATAGATTTATCCTAGGAATATTGCTTAGTGTTTTCTAGAGTTGTGTATACTACTGTGTTTTACTAGGTATTTTCTGATGTTGCAAAAACATATATAAGGAAAGATAATACTGTGGTTTCATTCTCTTATTACAACGCAAATTCTGATTTAATAGTTTTGGATGGAGTCTGACATTTTGCTGAGGCTGTTGGTCTGTGGACCACATTTACAAGGCGTTATTGCTGATGGTTCAGAAGCTCTTTGTTGTTTACAAAAGTTTCTCATTTTAATAGGGGTATAATGTTACATACAATAAAATTATCATTTTTATTGTATGGTGTTATGAATTTTAACAAATGTTATAGTTGTGTACTGTTCAAGATGAATAAAGCTGGACTCTAGTTAAAATTGTAAGGACAGATTTTAATCAGTAGTTTATTATTGCATTATGGAAGAAACTGCAGTGTGAATGGAACTGGACTTTTATTTGTACAGCAGTGACTTGGGGTTTTAAAGGAAGAATGATGCAATTGAGAAGGGATTAGTGGGGGTTCATTGGAGTCAGGGAAGTGATAAATAACAAAAAACTGGAAGAGAAGCTTTTTGTTATTGGTTCATGTGAAACTACCTGGATTGGTTAATTGTTGCCCATCAAAAGCTCTCCCCATCCCACACATCCTGCCAGACAGAAGCAGCTCAGGTGTTTGCTGGAACAAACAGTAAATTCTTGACGCTTTGCAGTGTTTTCAGGCAGGTGCTTTAAGAGGAGCTGGGGCATCCTAGGGATGCAGCTATGAAACTGTGTTAGTGTTTTATGCAAGTCTTTATCAGCCATAAAGACATAAGTCTTCACAGGCATAGTTGAGAAAGGACTCAGGAGCGGCTAGAGTTTGAAGTCTTTGTCATATCACCGCCACAGTCAAACAGTCAAGATGTAGAACTGTTCTATCATCATCCCGTCCCCCCCACCCCCCCACATTTCCACATGTTTTTTTGTACTTACCTTCTTGTCCCGTCCTCAGCTCTTGGTAATTACTGTTTTGTTCTCTGTTCCTATTATTTTGTCTTTTCCAGACTGTCATATAAATGAAATGATGTAAATGAAACAATATAGATTTTTGAGACAGGCTTCTTTGACTCAGCATGATACACTTGAGATTCATCTGTGTTGTTGTGAGTAGCCGTAGTTTTTGTTGTTTTTGTTGTAGCTGAGTGGTATCCTGTGATATTGATCTATTAGTTTGTCCATTAATTAGTCCAAGGATTTTTGAGTTGCTTTCAGTTTTGGTAATTACAAATCCATTGTAAACATTCACGTACAGGTTTTTGTGTGAACGTTAGTTTTCATGTCTCTTCCTCCTCTTGGGTAATGCCTAGAAGTCGGATTGTTGGATTCTGTGGTAACTGTAGATAACTTCATAAGAAACTGAAAATTTCCTGAGTGGTTATATCGTATTTTATTCCCACTAGCAGTCTTTGAAAGTTTCAGTTGTTCTGCAGCCTCATTGGCATTTGTAATGTCAATTTCCTTTGTGAAGTAAAACTCGCTCAGTTGTGTCCAGCTCTGTGACGCCATGGACTATACATTCTGTGGAATTCTCCAGTCCATAATACTGGAATGGACAGCCACCCCCTTCTCCAGGGGGTCTTCCCAACCCAGGGGTCGAACCTAGGTCTCCCACATTGCAGGCGAATTCTTTACCAGCTGAGCCACAAGGGAAGCCCAAGAAAGCTGGAGTGGGTAGCCTATCCCTTCTCCAGCGGATCTTCCTGACCCAGGAATTGAACCGGGATCTCCTACATTGCAGGTGGATTCTTTACCAAGAGCTATTATTATATGTATATTGTGATCTCATTGTAGTTTTAATTTATATTTCTCTGATAGCTAATGATGGTGAGCTTGTCTTTATATATTTAACGTTACTTGTATATCTTTGCTAGCAAGAATAACAAGGAGAATTTTGAGCATTACTTTACTAGCATGTGAGATGAGTGCAATTGTGTGGTAGTCGGAGCATTCTTTGGCACTGCCTTTCTTTGGGATTGGAATGAAAACTGACCTTTTCTAGTCCTGTGGCCGTTGCTGAGTTTTCCAAATTTGCTGGCATATTGAGTGCAGCAATTTCACAGCATCATCTTTTAGAATTTGAAATAGCTCAACTGGAATTCCATCACCTCCACTAGCTTTGTTAGCAGTGATGCTTCCTAATGCCCACTGAACTTCGTACTCCAGGATGTCTGGCTCTAGGTGAGTGATCATACCATCGTGATTATCTGGGTCATGATCGTTTTTGTATAGTTGTTCTGTGTGTTCTTGCCACCTCCTCTTAATATCTTCTGCTTCTGTTAGGTCCATACCTTTTCTGTTCTTTATTGTGCCCATATTGTGCCAAGTTCCTGGGGATCCTTCTTTCTTGCCTCTCCTTAGTTCTGTGCTTACCAGCAACCCTGGGCGTGGCCTGACTGGTAGACACATCACTCCGAACCCTGCCTCTTTTTTTCACAGGATATTCTCCTGCTCGTTTGTGTCACTGTTTTCTCCTCTGGTAAGGGCACAAGTCATTGAATCAGGGTCTACCATAAATGCAGTACGGGGGCTTCTGCACTGGCTTAGTGGAAAAGAATCTCCCTGCAGTGCAGGAGACCCAGGTTCGATCCCTGGGTTGGGAAGATCCCCTTGAGATGGCAACCCATTCCAGTATTCTTGCTTGGGAAGTCCCATGGACAAAGGAGCCTGGCAGGCTACAGTCCATGGGGTCACAAAAGAGTTGGACACAACTTAGTGATTAAACAACGACAGTTACCCTTCTTATATATTAGGTTGATTTGCTAAAATTTTGTTGAACCTTTTTGTGTTTGTCTTCATGACAGATTCTGGTTTATAGGTTTTTTTCCCTCTTGTCATTTTCAGATTTGGGGATCAGGGTAATGCTGACTTCATAAAATGCATTGGATATTTGTTTTTCCCTCCTGTTTTGGGGGCAAATTTGTGTCAAATTGTTATTTAGTCTTGAAATCTTTGGTGAAATTCACCAATTCAGCCATCTAGACCATCCTTGAGTTTTCTTTACTGTAAGACTTTAAATTGTGAAGCTCTTTTGTTTAATAGACATAGTTGTGTCTTCAGTTTGTCAAACTTGGGGTAATTAAGTTGTAACTGATAGCTGTTTAATGTTTATCTGGTGTGTTGTATAGTTCTTTTGTTCCTGACAGTAGGAATGTGGCTTTTTTTTCTTGGTTAGTTCAATTTTTATCAAGTTTACTGATAGTTTCAAATGCCTTGGTTTTTTGTTTTATTGATTTTCTTTTTTTCTGTTTTCAATTGCATTGATTTATGTTATCTTTATTTCCTTCCTTATGCTTCAATTTTAATTTTTTTCTAGTTCCTTAAGGTCATTGATTGAGAAACTTTATTCTTTTATAATATAAGCATTTAATCTTACTTTTCTTTGAACGTGTTTAGTTGCACTGTATTATTTTGATACAATGTGTTTCTGGTTTCATTAAATTATAAATATTTTCTAATTTCCTTTACTTTATTTTGATTCTTACGAGAAGTTGGAGGAAGTCTCCCAAATCATACTCACTTTTTGATACCAGATGCAAATTTGGAGTCCTCAAGACTACTCTTAGGTTCAGTTATTCACTGGAGAATTAGAATAACTCATAGAATCACTTGAAATTGTAATATGCCTGTTCTGGTTTATTTCAATGAAAGGATTCAAATAAGTCACCCAGGGGAAGAGAGCCTCCAGTTGTCTTCTCTCAGTGGAGCTATGTGACCTCATGCAGAGAATGCAAATGAGAGAAGCTCACCTGAGGCCTATAGTGCAGTTTTTTCTTGGGGTAGACAGAGTGCCTGCTTGACTGACCTTTTAGTCTCCTCCAGCACCCTACTCCAGTACTGTTGCCTGGGAAATCCCATGGATGGAGGAGCCTGATGGGCTGCAGTCCATGAGGTCGCGAAGAGTCAGACACGACTGAGTGACTTCACTTTCACTTTTCACTTTCATGCATTGGAGAAGGAAATGGCAACCCACTCCAGTGTTCTTGGCTGGAGAATCCCAGGGACGGCGGAGCCTGGTGGGCTGCCGTCTATGGGGTCACACAGAGTCGGACACGACTGAAGCGACTTCGCAGCAGCAGCAGCCCCTCCAAGAGAGTGAGCTGATACTGCGTGGCCCAGAGCACCTACCATAAATCACATTGTTAGCGTAGACTGCCTGTGCTGGCCCAGGGCTCCAGATAAGCAAAAGCACACTTACTGGGCAGACAGTCCCACAGTTTAGACATTACCTGCCAGTAGCTGAGGGCCAAAGACAAGGTAATAATTCACTGCCTACATGTGTTCAGAGGAGTATATTAGTTAATTTTGAAATTTTAATGTTTATCTAGATATCTTTCTCTTACCGAGATCAGTTCTACGTATTTGTGGCCAGAAAATATACTTGAATGAATTTAATTCTTTTTAGTTGCATGGCTCATGTCTTTTGAATATTCCATATGTGCTTGAGAAGATTGTTTATTCTGCTGTTTTGGATTGTCTTACTTTCCTGTACACTGACATATTTTTGTTTAAGTTATTTGGTCCTTCAGATTTTTATAGAATTTACCAGTAAATATTTGGGCTTTGTTTTCCCTGTTTCTCCCCCTCTGGAAAAGATGAACCACTCTCCTTCTCTATTCAGGTTTTTAAAACTTTTATCTCGACACAGTTTTTTTCTTAGCATGTTTTTTTTCCCCTTCACTTTTCTCTGTAGTGCTTTTCCTTTTTTTTTTTTTTTTTAAACTTTAAGGATTTCTTCTCCCTTCTTTACTTTTCTTACACTTTCTTTGGCTTAGCTCCTTTGGATCCTTGCAGCTTTTCCGGTTTAAACACCGTCAGTGCTGTCTGAAGGGTTCCTGGGTGGCTCGGTGGTAAAGGACCTGCCTACCTGTGCAGGAGCCGCAGGAGACATGGCTTCGACCCGTCTCCTCCGGAGCAGGGAACGGTGACCCACGCCAGCATCCTCGCTGGGATAACCCCACGGACAGAGGGCCCTGACGGGCTACAGTCCACGGAGCCACAGAGAGCCACTGGGCACACGCGAGTGCTGTTTCGCCTGTACCTCGGGGGTCTTACTGTCTGCATCTAGTAACTTAGTATCTTGTTATAATTTCCACTGAGCTTTATTTCTTTGAACTCAGTTATTTTAGAAATGTGATTTTTAATTTTCTGACATATACGGATTTTTTCCCTTAGTTATTATTTCTTGCTTGATTACATTGCAGTCATCCTGTGTGACGTGTATCAGGCATCTAATATTTAAGATTTGCGTTATGGCCCAGTGTGTGGTTAGACTTTTAAAATAGCCCATATGTGCTTGAAAAGATTGTACTACAGTTTTTGACTGCAGTGTTCTGGGTGTATTCATTAAATCAAGCATGTGTGTTGTGTTGGGTTGTGCTGAAATCATGATTGTTTGATTTATCTGTCGCTGAGAGAAATGTGTTAAAAATCTTGATTTGACAGTTTTTATCGATTGATCTGCTTATTTTGCTTTTTAAAAGTGTGCTTTGAGGCTTTTTTGAAGTGTAGGTAGATTATCTTCTTATGTACTACATACTGTTATTTAGTGACTGACTTTATTACTAATGCATTCTGACTTAAGGTCTATTTTGTTTAGTTTTACTAACTACGTTCAGTTTCTGTCAGTTCATTTTGGCTAATAAATAGTTACCTGCTTTTAAATTTTCTGTGCCTTTGCTTTCCTGGTATTTCTTATTTATGTAGCTTGTGGTTTGATTTTTAAGTTCATTACAGTTTGTCTTCTACTGAAGCTTTTAGTCCATTTGTGCTTATTATAGTTACTAATGTATTTGGATTAACTTCTGATATCTTATTTTGAGCTTTCTGTTTGTCCTGTACATTTCTGTTTCTTTTTCTGTTCTTCTGTGGCTTCTTTCTTATTGATTACATTTTGTCATTCAGTTTTCCCCCTCTCAGTTCAGTTCAGTTCAGTTGCTCAGTCGTGTCCGACTCTTTGCGACCCCATGAATCTCAGCACGCCAGGCCTCCCTGTCCACCAAATCCCGGAGTTCACTCAGACTCACGTCCATCGAGTCAGTGATGCCATCCAGCCATCTCATTCTCTGTTGTCCCCTTCTTCTCTTGCCCCCAATCCCTCCCAGCATCAGAGTCTTTTCCAGTGAGTCAACTCTTCGCATGAGGTGGCCAAAGTATTGGAGTTTCAGCTTTAGCATCATTCCTTCCAAAGAACACCCAGGGCTGATCTCCTTCAGAATGGACTGGTTGGATCTCCTTGCAGTCCAAGGGACTCTCAAGAGTCTTCTCCAACACCACAGTTCAAAAGCATCAATTCTTCGGCGCTCGGCCTTCTTCACAGTCCAACTCTCACATCCATGCATGACTACTGGAAAAACCATAGCCTTGACTAGATGGATGTTAGTTGGCAAAATAATGTCTCTGTTTTTGAGTATACTGTCTAGGTTGGTCATAACTTTTCTTCCAAGGAGTAAGCATCTTTTAATTTCATGGCTGCAGTCACCATCTGCAGTGATTTTGGAGCCCGAAAAAATAAAGTCTGACACTGTTTCCACTGTTTCCCCATCTTGCCAATTAATTGTATGTATTCTGTTCTTTTTGAAGATATTCTGGTAATTATTCACATTTATACTTATGAATTCTTAGTACACTTGACCTCTGGTTTTTACCTTCCTGTCTTATATAATGTCATTATCATGCATTTAAGTTCTGCTTGCATGTCTATAACTCACTAGACATTGTTAAAATTTAGATTTATCATGTCATCTTGCACATTAGACCTTCAGTTGAGATAATTTTTCTGAATCTTCAGAATGTACATTAGTAAAGGTGTGTTGGTGGCTGGTTCCTTCAGGTTTTGTCTGTCTGATATGCCCCCATTCCAAGTCAATAGGTTTTTTTTTTTTTTTTTTTTTACCATGCTGATGGCAGGCATTCTTCTGTCTATTGGCATTCTTCATGGTTGAAATAATCTGTAGTTTTTCTTTATTTATTTAAGTTAATTAATTTATTTTACTTTAAAATATTGTATTGATTTTGCCATACATTGACTTGAATCCGCCATGGGTGTACACGTGTTCCCCATCCTGAACTCTCCTCCCACCACCCTCCCCATCCCATCCCTCTGGGTCATCCCAGTGCACCAGCCCTGAGCACCCTGTATCATGCATCAAACCTGGACTGGCGATTCGTTTCACATATGATATTTTACATGTTTCAGTACCATTCTTCCATATCATCCCGCCCTTGCCCTCTCCCAGAGTCCAAAAGACTGTTCAGTACATCTGTGTCTCTTTTGCTGTCTCGCATAAAGGGAGTTATTGTTACCTTCTTTGTAAATTCCATATATATGCGTTAGTTTACTGTATTGATGTTTTTCTTTCTGGCTTACGTTACTCTGTATAATAGGCCCCAGTTTCATCCACCTCATTAGAACTGATTCAAATGTATTCATTTTAATGGCTGAGTAATATTCCATTGTGTATATGTACCACAGCTTTCTTATCCATTCATCTGCTGATGGACATCTAGGTTGCTTCCGTGTCCTGGCTATTATAAACAGTGCTGTGATGAACATTGAGGTACACGTGTCTCTTTCTGTAGTTTTTCTTTTAAAAAATAATCTGTTGTTCTTACAGACTACAATTTCATATAGTTTGTCTAGATTTTTATTTCTTATTTTGCTGCTTGGAATATATTGGATTTCTTGATTCTGTGGGCTAATGTCTTTCATTAACTATAGAAAATTCTCTTCAAATACTGCCTTTCTCCCTTTATTTTCTTTTAGAACTCTTAAATAGACATCTGTTTTCCTTACTCTTCCATGTATTTTTTATGACAACCTGTCTTTTACAAATCCATTTTTTTCCATTTGTATTTAGCACTAAATAGATTATCCAGAATCATCTTCATGTTCATTAATTATCTCTTCATACAGTAATGTATTTCTACCATTTCCCTCCCCACCAACCCGGGTGTATGAGTGAGTGAGTGAGTGTGTGCATGCACGCGCGTGCATGCATGCTTTACAATGCCTGAGTGCATGTCACACAACCAGTGCTTCAAAAGTTAAATGAATTGGGCTACGAGGTTTTGCCTTATCTGCCATATTCATCTAACCTCTCGCCAGCTGACTACCACTTCAAGCATGTCAACAGGACAGCTTTTTGCAGGGAAAATGCTTCCACAGTCAGCAGGAGGCAGAAAATACTTTCCAAGAGTTCATTGACTCCCAAAGCACAAATTTTTATGCTGCAAGAATAAACAAACTTATTTATCATTGGCAAAATTGTGTTGATTGTAATGGTTCCTATTTTGGTTAATAAAGATGTGTTTGATGCTGGTAATGATTGTTTAAAATTCATGATTGGAGACCGCAGTTATGTTTGTACCAACCTCATATATCATTCACATAGTTGCATTTCATGTATACAAGAAGATAAAAAGAATAACATAATGAACACTGTGCCTACTATGTCAGCTAAGCAATAGAACATTCCTAGTGCAGTCTGCTCCCTGTACTGGTTGCCTCCTATATCATACATTAGTTCTTTGTTTTGGGGAATATGAAGTAGAGTGAGACTATAAATAGCTGCTCCAACCAAGAGCTTTTGAAATACATATTAGGATTTTAATTTGAATAAATTTGAGACTTGGATTAGAAATTAATTCCTAATCTAGTGCCATTTTCCTTTTCTCAGTTATTTCATTTAAGGAAAAAGTTTATTCTGTTAGCTTTCAGTTGATTTTACCCTTTTTCTGTTTCACCTGCTTTCCACCTCTGGTAGATTAATGAATTGCCTACTCAAACATATTGTTCATCTTTTTAAGTAATATTTATGTAGAGTTTATTAACAAATTAATCTTTCACTCAATACTTTATAAATTATTTTGCACCTATTTAAAATAACCTTTTTACTTAGTTCGTTTTCTAACTGGAGAGTAAATCTAAAATACATGTTTCTGGTGGTTTTTATTTTTTAGATAAGTATTTCTGTTGTGTTTTTGGTGGTTATCTTGATGTTTATTCTGTGGACTTGCTTGACCTCGAGGTGAAATTGGAGGTACCTTTTAGCACTAGGTAGTATCCAGGTAGCTTTAAAACTGACATGTATCAGACAACTGTAGATCCTCTGGATGCTGTTTCACTCTGATTCTTGGGTTCTTGGGCAGAAACTTTCTGATTTAGTCAAAGAATCTTAATGATGCCTCCATACATACTTAAAAGAAGGGGCTAGCTTTGGAGCATATCAAATTCAGAATTACCACATGTTTTTTGAACAGTGCAGTTTTGTTTAAGGCATGGTGGCTTTTTATTTTTTATTTATTTAAAATTATTTTATATTGGAGCATAGTTGATTTATGAATGTGTTAGTTTCAGGTGTGTAGCGATTCATTTATATATATGCATGTATCTCTTCTTTTTGAAATTCTTTTCCCATTTAGGTTGTTACAAAATACTGAGCAGAGTTTCCTGTGCTATACAGTAGGTCCTTGCTGGTTATCTGTTTTAAGAATAGCAGTGTGTACATGTCAGTCCCAAAGTCGCAATCTGATTCTCCCCCCTGGTAACCATAGTTTGTTCTTAAGTCTGTTTCTGTTTTGTGAATAAGTTCATTTGTATTATTTTTTAGTTTTAGATTCCACATATAAGCAATAGCATATGCCATTTGTCTTTCTCTGACTTGCTTCACTTAGTATAATAATCTTCAAGTTCATCTATGTAGCTGCAAAGGGCATTATTTCATTCTTTCTTATGGCTGAGTAGTATTCCGTAGTATATATGTTCCAAATCTTCTTTATCTAGTCCTCTGTTGATGGATGTTTCGGTTGCTTCCATGTCTTAGATGTTATAATGAGTGCTGAAATGAACACTGGGGGCACATTTATCTTCTCAAACAGTGTTTTTCTCTGGATGTATGCCCAGGAATGGGATTGCTGGATCAGATGGTAGCTCTCTTTTCTTATTTTAAGAAACTTTTCGGGAACCTCCATGCTTTTCATATCTTATAAGTAGAAAGAGACCATGTTATGTGTATATTGAATGAATTAGCAAATTTAAACCTTCACTGAAGAATTGCCAGTGTATATATAAAGAATGGGATACCACAAGCTTGAAAAGTTTTAGAAGAAATTCGAAAACTCATTTTTTATCCTCACAGATATTTGTATATGTATTCTTAGTAGAAGTTAAACAGTAATTGTGAACTTTTAAAATCCCAGTTCTTACATTATAGAACTTGAAAGAAACATGGAAAGCTATTGTGTGGGAAGGAATTTGTATGGTATTTCATTTCTCATTAGTCTTCCACAGCTTGAGTGAGTACCATCTGGGGCTAGTTGTTAGCTAATATTTAGGGTCAGCTGGTTAATGATTTAAACACATCAACACCACCTGTATGAGAGCAGAGTGCTATGGATAAACAGGCAGATGGGAAAGCCAGATTCCTCTTTATTGTTTCTAAACCCATCTGAGTGTACTAACATTGCTTTGGAAGCTTTTAGACAATATTGATGCCTGGTCCCCAGCTCAGACCAGTTTAATCAGAATCTCTGATGGAGGAACCCAAGTTAGTCTATATTTTTAACGAGTTTTTCAGATCATTCTCAAATGCTACCAGAGTTAAAAAATTTATGCATTAGGTATATCATGCTGTTGCTGCTATTGTTGTTGGTAGTGGTATGCGTGTTACTGTTATTTTTATGACTGTTGTGTCTGTGTGGGGAAGGGGGTACATAATATAAGAACTATGGTGTTCAAGATAACTTGTATTAGTATGTTTGGGCTTCTGTAACAACATACCATAACTGGTGGCTTATAAACAGCAGAAGTTTATTTCTCACAGTTCTGGAGGCTGGGAAGTCCAAGATCAAGGTACTGGCAGATTTGGGGTCAGGTGAGAGCCTGCTTCCTAGTTGGCTTTTGTTTTTTTTTTTCCCCACTCTGACTGCACATGGTAGAGGGGGCAAGGGAACTTTCTGGGGCTTTTTAAATAAAAGTATTAATTCCATTCATGAGGGCTCCACCCTGGAGGCCATACCTCCTAATAACCATTACCTTGGGAGTTCAGATTTTAACATACGGCTGTAGAGGGTGGGGGACATTCAGGCCATAGCATAGCCGTTACATGTTATATGTACATATAAGAACTGTTAAACGTACAATTCTGGTTTCTGAATATTCAAGAACTGATTATCTCATGGTCATTAGATATTGGTGATTATTGGATTTTGAAGTTATAAACATGTAGATAAAGCAAACAGTTAAGTTAAATTTTGTTTTATGCCTTACTGTTTGGGGACATACGTATAATGTTTTAATGTTAAGCTGGCTTTTCCAAATTGTTGCTTTTTCATCAGTTTTCATTAAGCTGTGGTTTCAGTGTACAGATGGAAGATTCCTCTAATTTAAACAGAAAAAGTATTTTTAAAGAAGATATTGGGTTACTCATAGAATTTCCTAAATGGTAGAAGAACCAGGCTGGAATCTGCATCCGGGAGCTATGTAACAGATCATAGCACATGCCTGGTGTGGTGAAGGCACCACTGTTGGATGGCATACTCACCACTCTTTGTACTCTCTCTCTGACCTGAGGCAACAGGTATGCCTTAAACTTGATGCCAGTGCTCCCTTGAAAAATTGGATAAAAGAAGGATGGTGGTGGTGGTTTAGTCTCTCAGTCGTGTCCGACTCTTTCGACCTCATGGACTGCAGCCCACCAGGCTCCTCTGTCCATGGGATTCTCCAGGCAAGAGTACTGGAGGGGGTTGCCATTTTCTTCTCCAGGGGATCTTCCCCACCCAGGAATCGAACCCAGGTCTCCTGCATTGCAGGCAGATTCTTTACCAACAGAAGGAGGGAAGCCCCTGAATGTGTTAGCTTAGACTGGATTTAACTAGTCTTTGTTCTCACCCACAGCCTCCGCAGAGCGAGTGGCTCTGGTCCCTGCTGCTCCTGCAGCTGGTTCCGCCTCCTCTCCTGGCTTTGTCTGACCGGTCAACCCAGATCTCATGTACCTGTCCCAATTGCAAGGAAGGTTTGGAAGGCAAATAGCTGGTGTTCTCAGTTTCTTTAGTTCCAGTTAGTGGTTCTGCCTCATAAGGTGAGGATTCTTCAGCCATAGGAGGGTAGCTTAGATGCTGACTATCCATGACAGCACATTTTGTAAGTGAATGGTCATAGGATTTGTCTGTATGTGTCCCATGCCTTGAATATTATATTTATTTTCCTTTCTGATGTTGGAAGAATGAATGGAGTGTGATGATAGATATAAAGGAAGAAAAACTTAATAGAAATATAAAATTTGGAAGTGGACTAGGCCTTAGGGATTATCTAAGCCAGTCTAAAGAATAGATTACTGATTATAAGAGTAGTACCATTCAGTGGGAAGTCATCTTTACTCATATTATTGAAACCAGTTTCTGCCCCAGTAGTCCTCATAAAGAAGCTGCTGTATGAAGTAGTGAACAACACCCTTGTAGTATCACCAGTGACACATTAGTTTGGCCTTTGTCCTGCGGCGTCAGTGCATATTGCAGTTTAGTAAAAGTAGGTCAGTTCAGTTCAGTCCCTTAGTCGTGTCCGACTGTGCGACCCCATGGACTGCAGCACGCCAGGCTTCCCTGTCCATCTCCAACTCCCGGAGCTGGCTCAAACTCATGTCCATTGAGTCGGTGATGCCATCCAACCATCTCATCCTCTGTCGTCCGTCCCCTTCTCCTCCTGCCTTCAGTGTTTCCCAGCATCAGGGCACAGTGCAGTTCAGTAAAAGCAGGTAAGAGGAGCTAGAAATGTAACTGGGCACTCAAGGGCAAGGGCAAGATTCTCCCAGAAACTTAATTTTGGGATTCCTGTAGTACATCAGACATGTAGTTGAAGTCCTCACAGGGCATGATTGAAATAATTTTACCTTTGTTCTTTTCACCAGGCCATTAAAAAAGCAGTCAGTGAAGCTATATGTATAGTTTTTGTGTTTGAGCAATGGGATATTCCAATACATTCTCACAAAATGTGCACAGAGACGAGACTAATTACACAGATTTATTAGGTATCGTCTATGGGGTCGCACAGAGTCGGACACGACTGAGGCGACTTAGCAGCAGCAGCAGTTTTAAATTTAGGGAAATAATGTGTGTAATAAAGCTTTGTAGGTGTCGCTTTGGGGATCTGTGCAGTGGAGAGAGTAATCAGTTTTACTCAGGAGGCTACTCAGGAGGCTAAAGTTTGTGCTTTCTAGGTGAGCAGTTGTTGGCAAGAGGGACAAGGTATGGAAATGACTAATGGATTTTAGTCAGTAGGAACACTATGTACCAGACCTTTGTCATGCCATTCATTATACATTCAAGGAATAACAAACAGCTTGTTGTTACTGGAGCATAGTAGAGGAGTAATGGTATTCATTAAAATAAAAGCTTACCTGTATTTTTCAAGAATATCATCTCTAATGAGACCCACATGCACGATGGTCCAAGAGCTGATGAGTGCAGACCATTATTAAACATCTGAGTGCTGATATAAGTATGCTTGCCATTTTATTAGATGGTTTTAGGATAGGGGATACAGTTATGAATGAAACAAAGGCCTGGAGTATAGAAGGGTAGGAAATGTGAAAACCATCCTAATATTATATGTGTTTGAAATGTACAGAGCACTGGAGGAGTACAGAGGAGGGTGTGCTTGAGGAACTCATGAAATGCTTTCACTTAGGTGTGGTGACATTTCAGGATATTTGTGAGTGTCTAGAAGGAGGAGGGTGACATTCTAGAAGTTAATGTATCATTTTTATTATTTTCAAAGGAGCTCAAAATGCATCACCTTGTTTTCTTCAGAAAGGAATGTGGATAACAGCAGTTTGGTAGAATTGCCGTAGTTAACATTTTCTTTGATAAGAGTAGGGAATTAAATTGATTTGGTCTGTTATTTAATTCAGATTTATAAGCTTTATTTTCCAGTAGTGTTACATCAATGTTATTTCTGAATTAAATATGTTCTTTGTATTGTGTCCACTCACTCTTAAATTTGTCAACCAGACTGGGTGCCTGAGGATCATTTTTCCCCAGGGTAATCAGTTTATACATGCAGAATTCCATTATGATGTATACATATTTTCAGAGCAAGGATTGTGTTTAATAGAACCCATGTTCTTTCCTGTGCCTCAGTAATAGAATCTTTTTTTTTTTTTCTTAATCTGGTTACTATATATTCTCTGTAAAAATTTCACTGAAAAGAGATAGCTGCGTAACCAGAGTATAACGGAACTGCTTCAGGGATGAAGAGGAAGGCCGTGTGAATTCTACATGGCCGTTTTCTTTTCACTCTCATTAGGTCAGATTTTTTTTCACTGGCTTTAGTTCCCGTTTGATTAATTATGGATGTGATTTTAGAAGTTTTCTCAAAATAGATTTTATAGTGGGAGAATGTTCTTGAGGCCTCCATGGCTCTTTATAGTTAGATTTTTACCATATATCTGTTACACTGTGTCCTTAAAAGGTGGCCTGACTCTTACTTACACTTTGGAGTTCACTTGGTTTCATATGCAACTCTTAATTGTTTCTTTTGCCTTGTTAATACTATAGTTCAACTTCAATGACTGTTAACTACTTTTTATTTTATTTGCTTTTTCAGTCCAGCCCTTCCTTAATTTTTGCACTTTTTTTTTTGTTTGTTTGTTACTCTTTTGGCTGATTCTTTGAATATATTAATAGAAGAAAGAACAGTGAGGTCAGTGTGCTTATTTCATCTTTATCTGAACTTGACACATTGCCTCATATTTGTTGAATGACACCAATATGGACTGCCATCCTACCCTGTCCTTTATCTTTCCTTTCCCACATGGATCCATCCCTCAACTTTTATCTTCATCAGTTCTCATTTGAAATATTTGAGAAGTTCTGTGCTTTCTCTTTCTCTAATTGCTTCTCCCTCTAGCCAGGACCTCAATGTAACCATCAGTGATTTTGTAAAAGGATAATTTTACCAATAGTTTTGCCTTGCTTGTTTTTGTATTACCATGTCAGGCATGATGCCGAAAAGCTTCTAATAGATGATCAATACATTAAAAAAAATTAATATCTTAGTAACTTATAAAATTGTCTTTTTCTGCCACCTGTTTCTCTTTCCCTTTCTCTACTAAGTTTGTAATGAGTTTCTAACTTAAAAGTTAATCAGATTACACATGGAAGTGTTTAGTATTTATAGATGAAATTTATTACTTCAGATTTGAAACATTAGAACAAATGAAAATACCAACGGGCTTCATTTAAAAATTCTAAATTTTTATCAAATTGTCACCTGACAAGTGCCTCCGTTTCATTTGTTGCACTTGAAGCCTTTATATGGATGTGTCCTGTGAAGTAACATGACACGATACATTTCTTAGGATTAAGTAATGGAAGTATTATTTATTAGTTTTGATGAGCAGTGGCATACAGATAATTTTATTTATTGCTAAAATTCTTCTTGAGCTGACTAGTTCATTTGTGACAACTTTTTATTATGTCATAAACTAGACACTGAGTTCTTATAAATTTAGTGCTTCTTTAGACAAGCTTAATGACAGTTGTGAGACCTCTGTAAATTATACAAAAAGGACAATAGTGCTTACTTGTTGTCTGCATTTTGGTAGTGTGCAAATTGCTTGCGGTCTGCCACTATGAGTTCTTCATAGTTTATCTACAAACCATGATAAGTGTTAATATTCTGACATAGCAAAACAAGCTATTGGAACATGAGAGAGTAACTCTGCTTTGTCTAGACAAGCTGGGAAAAGCTACAGAGAAGAAGGTATCTTTGTGTAACTCAAAAAATAGTCTGTTTCATATTTGTGTTTTAAGCAACTTTTTTGAGATAAAATTTACATATAAAATATATATTCTTTAATATTTAAAGCTTGATGAGTTTTCATATATGTGTGTATCTACCATTAACCCCCTTAAAAAAAGACAACAACAACAAACAAACCCGTTTTATCACGTCAGTCCAGAAAACTACCATAGTCTGTTTCAAGTCAATTCCTACTTCTACCGCCACAACTACTGATCTAACTTCTATCACTGTAGGTTAGTTTTGCTGAATCTAGAACTTGATATAATGGAGTCCTTGTGTAGGTACTCATTTGAGACTTAATTCTTTTGTTTACCATAATTTTAAAAAGACAACCTTATTGTTGAATATGTAAGTAGTTAGTTCTTTTACATTGCCGAGTAGTATTCCATTGTATGAATATGCCAGAGTTGGTTTATCATCCTCTTGATGGGTGCTTGTGTTATTTCCAGTTTTTGGTTATTATGAATAAAACTTCTCTGAACTTATATGTAGAGATCATTGTGTGGATATGTTTTAATTTCTCTTGAGTAAATACCTAAAACTAGAATTACTGGTTCATAGGGTTAAGTGTGCATTTAACTTTGTAATAAACTGCCAAACTAGTTTTCAAAGTTTATACTAGTTGTGTATGAGAGTTTCATTTGCTCCATCCTTACCAACACTTGGAATTATTGGTCTTTTTAATGTTAGCCATTTTAGTGGGTGTGAAGTGGTATCTTATTCTACTTCTGTAATGATTAAGATTGAGCATCTTTTTATGTGCCAGCTGGCCAGTCATATATCTTCTTGTGTGAAGTATTTAGTGAAGTCTTCTACCTATTAAAAAAATAAAATTTGTATACATTAAATTTATTCTTTTTGGTGGCCATTCCTGAATTTAGACAAATATATACATTTGGGTGTTGATCCCCATTGGTGCAGTGGTAAAGAATCCCCCCGCCAATGCAAGAGATGCTGGTTCCATCCCTGGGTCGGGAAGATCCCCTGGAGTAGGAAATGGCAACCCACTCCAGTATTCTTGCCTGGGAAATTCCATGGACAGAGAGGGACCTGGTGGGCTGCCGTCCATGGGTCTCGGAGTCGGACACAGCTGAGGGACTGAGCACACACATGCATTCGGGTAATCACTGACGTAATTAAAACAGTAATTCATGAGCTCCCAAAACTTTTTTCTTTTTGTCATCAACCTTTTCCTCTACCTGCAGCTGTAGGCAACCAGTGGTTCGTTTTCTGACTCTACACAGTTTTGTTTTTTCCAGAAAGTAACAGAAATGGAATCTTGTAGTGTTTGACTCCAGCTCCTCTCTCTTACAATAAAGCATTTGAAGTTTATATATGTTGTTGTGTGTGTTGGTGGTTCTTTTCCCTAAAACTATAAACATTTATTATAACACAGATACAGAAAATGTACACATCATATTAAGAGAGCAAATTAAGTTTATAAATGTGATCACACCAATGTGAGCAGCATATAGATTAAAAAACAGTACAATGCCAGCATTCTCGAAGCCCCCCTGCCATGTTCCATTCCTTCCCCAGAAATAACCATTATTTTGACTTCTAACAGCTAAAATGGTTTTCCTTATGTCTTTTTAAATTTTATTTTTATTACAGTGGTTTTTTTTTTTTCATTGCTTAGAGTATTCCATTGTTCGAATGTGCCAGTTTGTCTATCCCCATTTGAAGAACATTCTGTAATTTTTGGTGACTATGAATACATTTGCTATAAATATTATCATACAAATTTTTGTGTGAATACGTATTTAATTTCCCTTGAAAAGAGGAATGGGGTTACTAGATCTTACGGGGATGTTTACTTAACATAGGGAACTGCCAAACAGTTTTCTGAAGTAGGTGCACCATTTTGCATTAACACTAGGAGTGTCTAAGAGTTTCAGTTGCTCTGCATCTTTGCTAGTACTTTGTATTGTCTATTTTTTTTTAAAGTTTATCCATCCTGATAGATACGTAGTGATATCTCATTAGAGTTTAAATTTTCATTTTTGAGATGAATAATTATGTTGACTCCTTTTTTGTGTGATTCTTTGCCATTTGTATGTCTTGTTGATTTTTCTGTTCAGATCTTTTGCTCAGGTTTTAATTTGGTTGTTTGTCTTCTGCTGAATTTTAGGGGTTCTTCATACATTGTAAATATAAGTCCTTTGTCAGATATATATAATGTACTGCAACAGATTGAATGCAGAAAGCTCAGATTTTGTTACTGGCAACAAATTGAAGTGACAAGATCATTTCATCTATTTCCACAAAAGTATCTGCCTGATACCTAAGTTTTATCAATCATGGTTTGTCATTAATTTTTTTTAAAGTGAGAAATTGCATTCCATGAAAACATCTATCTCAGTTGGCCAGGTGCTTTTTCTCAAGACAACCATTCTACTTCCGTGTACAGCAGAAGTCCTTTCTCTGTAGATTGCATTTTGTCACACAGAATATTAAATGCATAGTCAAAGGTGAAGACTTAATGAAATTAATAATTTTCTACCTTACCAATGTCAGTATTCATTGATACTGGCTTTTCTTTTGTATATGGTGAAGAATAAATGCAGTGACTGTTCATACAGTTGATTGTCACTCCCTGCAGTTTTACCCACCATTGCTTTTTCATCAGTGCAAATATCAACACAGGTAGGCAGTTCAGGGAGCTTCCCAGGTGGCTCAGTGGTAAAGAATCTGCCTGCCAATGCAGGAGACATGGGTTTAGTTCCTGGGTTGGCAAGATCCCCTGGAGAAGGAAGTAGTAACCCGCTTTAATATTCTTGCCTGGGAAATCTGGAAAACTCAGCAGTGACCACAGGACTGGTAAAGGTCGGTTTCCATTCCAAACCCAAAGAAGGGCAATGCCAAAGAATGTTCAGACTATCACACAGTTACGCTCATTTCACATGCTAGCAAAGTAATACTCAGAATTCTCCAAGCTAGGCTTCAACAGTATGTGAACCAAGAACTCCCAGATGTTTAAGCTGAATTTAGAAAAGGCAGAGGAACCAGAGATCAAATTGCTAACATCCGTTGGATCATAGAAAAATCAAGAGAATTCCAGAAAAGCTTCTGCTTCGGTGACTATGCTAAAGTCTTTGATTGTGTGGATCACAACAAACTGAAAAGTTCTTAAAGAGATGGGAATATCAGACCACCTTACCTGCATCCTGTGAAACCTGTATGCAGATCACAAAGCAGCAGTTAGAGTCGGATGTGGAATAATGGACTGGTTCAAAATTGGGAAAGGAGTATGTCAAGGCTGTATATTGTCACCCTGCTTATTTAACTTATATGCAGAGTACATCATGAGAAAGGCTGGGCTGGGTGAAGCACAAGCTGGAATCAAGACTGCTGGGAGAAATATCAGTAGCCTCAGATATGCAGATGACACCACCCTTATGGCAGAAAGTGAGGAGGAACTCTTGATGAAAGTGAGAGAGGAGAGTGAAAAAGCTGACTTAAAACTCAACATTCACAAAACTAAGATCACAGCATCCAGTCCCATCACTTCATGGGAAATAGATGGGGAAACTGAAAACAGTGACAGACTTTACGTTTTGGGACTCCAAAATCACTGCAAATGGTGACTGCAGCCATGAAATTAAAAGACACTTATTCCTTGGAAGAAAAGCTATGACCTACCAAGACAACATATTAAAAAATAGAGACATTACTTTGCCAACGAAGGCCTGTCTAGTCAAAGCTATGGGTTTTCCAGTAGTCATGTATGGATGTGAGAGTTGAACCATGAAGAAGGCTGTGTACTGAAGAATTGATGCTTTTGAACTGTGGTGTTGGAGAAGACTCTTGAAAGTTGCTTGGACTGCAAGGAGATCAAACCAGTCAATCCTAAGGGAAATCAACCCTGAATATTCGTTGGAAGAACTGATGCTGAAGTTCCAATACTTTGGCCACCTGATGCAAAGAGCCAATTCATTTGAAAAGACCTTGATGCTGGGAAAGATTGAAGGCAGGAAGAGAAGGGAACAACAGAGGATGAGATGGTTGGATGGTATAATTGACTCAATGGATATGGGTGTGAGCAATCTCTGGGAGATGGTGAAGCCTGGTGTGCTGCAGTCCATGGTGTCTCAAAGAATCGGACACAACTGGGTGACTGAATAACAACAATACAGACAGTTCATTCAGGGCAATCTGTGCAATTCAACAGAGTTATTCAACACTTTGAATGTTAATTGATCTGAACATTCACATAGAAGATTTTTGATGATTAGTTGGTACTGACACCTGTTGAACAAACAAAACATAAGTCTGGCCATCTCCTTAGATTCAGTCTTATGTAAGGTGGGGCTTCCCTGGTGGCTCAGTTGGTGAAGAATCTGCCTGCAATGCAGGAGGCCCCAGTTTGATCCCTGGGTCAGGAAGATCCCTTGGAGAATGAAATGGCAACCCACTCTAGTATTCTTGCCTGGGAAATCCCATGCATGGAGGACAGAGGAGCCAGGTGGGCTACAGTCCATGGGGTCACAAGGGTCAGACACAACTTGACGACTACACCACCACCACCACTAAGGTGAAAGCACAGTTTCTTAGATGACCATCTGTGTTTGTGTTTGCAGCTAAATTTTAACTTTCGTGTTACTGTATCTTTGGAAGTTGGTGGCACTATGATTTCTTTTATTGACTTTTCTTGTAGGAGGAATTCAGTAGTGTTAGCTCGAGAAAGCTTTGTTAGTCTCCCAGTTTTTGTGTGTTTCTTCACCTGGAAAGCTGTAATAAACGTTGTTTGGCTTTTAATGAAGTCATGTTTACATTTAACCTAGGCAATTAATTTTTCTTTAAACTCTGAGTGATTGGTCTCAAAATAATGCCTCAGTTTAATTGGAACCATAATACTATTCACAATAAAATAGCATGTATACAGCAGAGGAAAGAGTGCTTTTGTAATACTTTGTTTTTTTCATTTACCGCTTTGCTCAGGGTCTTGGAGTAGAATTCATCCCTGACCTCAGACTTTCCATTTTATGCTGTAGTCATATTGGAATGCATGTAGTTCCTTTCACATATAATTTGTGCTTCACTGTAATGTTTTTTCCTTCTAATTTCTTATAATCCAACCTGCTTCTCCTTCAAGGCTCAGCTCAGGTGTCATTATCTCTTGATTGGCCTCATGGCCCCTCTTCTGTTGCTGCCAGTGCAGAGAGGTTATACTTACCTGTCTTATAGCCCTATGATATTTGAAAACTGTGTATTCTGAGAACTCCGTGAATGCCAGGACCATCCCTCAAGGGATGTTTGTCACTGGGTAGGTGCTCATCCCTTAACCGTTATACAGTGGAAGTGAGAAATAAGATTTAAGTGAGTAGATCTGATAGAGTGCCTGATGAACTGTGGGCTGAGGTTTGAGACATTGAATAGGAGACAGCCATCAAGACCATCCCCAAGAAAAAAATGCAAAAAAGCAAAATGGCTGCCTGAGGAGGCCTTACAAATAGCTGTGAAAAGAAGAGAAGTGAAAAGCAAAGGAGAAAAAGAAATATATACCCATTTGAATGCAGAGTTACAAAGAATAGCAAGGAGAGATGAGAAAGCCTTCCTCAGTGATCAGTGCAAATAAATAGAGGAAAACAATAGAATGGGAAAGACTAGAGATCTCTTCAAGAAAATTAAGAGATACCAAAGGAACATTTCATGCAAAGATGGATTCAATAAAGGACAGAGGTGGCAAGAATACAGAGAACAACTATCCAAAAAGATCTTCACAACCCAGTTAATTATGATGGTGTGATCACTCACCTAGAGCCAGACATCCTGGAATGTGAAGTCAAATGGGCCTTAGGAAGCATGACAACGAACAAAGCTAGTGGAGGTGACGGAATTCCAGGTGAGCTATTTCAAATCCTAAAAGACGATGCTGTGAAAGTGCTGCACTCAATATACCAGCAAATTTGGAAAACTCAGCAGTGGCCACAGGACTGGAAAAGATCAGTTTTCATTCCAGTCCCTTGGAATGAAAGGCAATGCCAAAGAATGCTCAAACTACTGCACAATTGGACTCATCTCACATGTCAGTAAAGTAATGCTCAAAAGTCTCCAAGCCAGGATTCAACAGTACGTGAACTGTGAACTCCCAGATGTTCAAGCTGGTTTTAGAAAAGGCAGAGGAATCAGAGATCAATTGCCAATATCCATTGGATTATCAAAAAATCAAGAGAGTTCCAAAAAAAAACATCTGCTTTATTGACTATGCCAAAACCTTTGGCTGTGTAGAGCATCACAAACCATGGAAAATTCTGAAAGAGATGGGAATACCAGACCATCTGATGTGCCTCTTGAGAAATCTGTATGCAGGTCAGGAAGCAACAGTCAGAACTGGGCATGGAACAGACTGGTTCCAAATAGGAAAAGGGGTAGTTAAGGCTGTATATTGTCACCCTGCTTATTTAACTTATATGCAGAGTACATCATGAGAAACTCTGGGCTGGATGAAACACAAGTTGGAAAAAAACACACTGCTGGGAGAAATATCAATAACCTCAGATATGCAGATAACACCACCCTTAGGGCAGAAATCAAAGAACTAAAGAGTCTCTTGATGAAAGAGTGAAAAAGTTGGCTTAAAGCTCCACATTCAGAAAACTAAGATCATGGCATCTAGTCCCATCACTTCATCACAAATAGATGGGGAAACAGTGGAGACAGTGACAGATTTTCTTTTTTGGGGCTCCAAAATCACTGCAAATGGTGACTACAGCCATGAAATTAAAAGACGCTTACTCCTTGGAAGGAAAGTTATGACCAACCTAGATGGCATAGCAGAAAAGCAGAGACATCACTTTGCCAACAAAGGTCTGTCTAGTCAAGGCTATGGTTTTTCCATTGGTCATGTATGGATGTGAGAGTTGGACTATGAAGAAAGCTGAGTGCTGAAGAATTGATGCTTTTGAACTGTGGTGTTGGAGAAGACTCTTGAGAGTCCCTTGGACTGCAAGGAGATCCAACCAGTCCACTCTAGAGGAGATCAGCCCTGGGTGTTCTTTGGAAGGAATGATGCTGAAGCTGAAACTCCAGTACTTTGGCCACTTCATGCGAAGAGTTGACTCATTGGAAAAGACTCTGATGCTGGGAGGGATTGGGGGCAGGAGGAGAAGGGGACGACAGAGGATGAGATGGCTGGATGGCATCACTGACTCGATGGACGTGAGTCTGAGTGAACTCCGGAGTTGGTGATGGACAGGGAGGCCTGGTGTGCTGCAATTCATGGTGTTGCAAAGAGTCGGACATAACTGAGCGACTGACCTGAACTGAACTTGCTTTTCCCAGGATCCAGCGGATGTTGACTATTTGACCTCTGGTTCCTCTGCCTTTTCTAAAACCAGCTTGAACATCTGGAAGTTCACGGTTCATGTATTGCTGAAGCCTAGCTTGGAGAATTTTGAGCATTACTTTACTAACGTGTGAGATGAGTGCAGTGGTGCGGTAGTTTGAGCATTCTTTGGCTTTGCTTTTCTTTGGGATAGGAATGAAAACTGACCTTTTCCAGTCCTGTGGCCACTGCTGAGTTTTCCAAATTTCCATGACCAACCTAGACGGCATGTTAAAAAGCAGAGACATCACTTTGCCAACAAAGGTCCGTCTAGTCAAGGCTATGGTTTTTCCAGTGGTCATGTGTGGATGTGAGAGTTGGACTGTGAAGAAAGCTGAGCGCCGAAGAATTGATGCTTTTGAACTGTGATGTTGAAGACTCTTGAGAGTCCCTTGGAATGCAAGGAGATCCAACCAGTCCATCCTAAAGGAGATCATTCCTGAATATTTATTGGCAGGACTGATGTTAAAACTGAAACTCCAATACTTCGGCCACCTGATGGGAAGAACTGACTCATTGGAAAAGACCCTGATGCTGGGAAAGATGGAAGGTGGAAGGAGAAGGGGATGACAGAGAATGAGGTGGTTGGATGGCATCATTGACTCAATGGATATGAGTTTGAGTGAACTCCGGGAGTTGGTGATGGACAGTCCATGGACAGTCCATGCGTGTTGCAGTCTGTGGGGTAGCCAAGACTCAGATATGACTGAGCGACTGCAATGAACTGAACTGAGCTGAGGTGCTCAGTGTTAATCCTGCTGCATTGAACTGAATTGATGAAAATGAAACAAGATTAACTAAAAAGAAGCTTTTTGTATGGAGACAAATGCTGAAGTGTGCAACATTGGGCTTCCCTGGTGACTCAGTGGTAAAGAATCCACCTGCCATTGCCTGGGACATGGGTTCTATCCCTGGTCTGGGAAGATGCCACATGCCTCAGAACAGCTAAACCTGTGCTCTGCAGCCCGGAAACCACAGTTACTGAGCCTTTGTGCTGTGGCTGCTGAAGCTCTCGTTGCCGAGAGCCTGCGTTCTGTAAGAAGAGAAACCACAGCAATGAGAGGCCGGTGCACCACAACTAGAGAAAAGCCTGCATAGCAGGGAAGAGCAAAGTAAGTAAGTAAAAAAAAAAAAAAAAAAAAAACAAAAAGGGGGGAACACCATGCAAAGCCAAAACTACATAAAGCAATCTTACTAATTAGTATATAAATTACACTTATTTTGTGACTTAAAAATTTTTCATCAAAATATTAAATATTATTGCTGTCTGATTTAAATGTATAGGGAAGTAGAAAAACAGTAAAATTAGTATGTATTTACATACTATAAAATATTAGAAGTATCATTAAAAATAGTTGAGCAGAGAATGCTACTGTCTTCTCACTGTATAACTTCCTACATAGAGCAAGCATGTTCTCTGTGTCCTGGTGAATTATAATATTCCTCCCTGTGTTTGGAGCAAGCTTTCAAAATATTTAATATTAATAATTAATATTTAATTTTGTGTTTTTAGTGTTGTGAGTTATCTGAAAGAGTTCCTTCAGTGTGAAGTTATTTTTGGTGGCATCACTCTGGGATGTGTTTATCCTTTTGGGCACAACCACTTTGCTCATTTATGTTGGTAAGCTGGCTTTGACTAAGTTCTCCTGGCTGCGTATCTATCTAGAATCTTGAATGACAGTGGTGTCAACATCCCATAGTCAACTGTTCCTTCTATAACTCTATATTCAGTTCAGATTTCATCTCCTATACTTACCACTTTTCATTTCTTTGCTGCACTTTCATCTTGTTTGGCCAATTTTCTTTTGATAATATATTTTCATAGAATGTCAATAGCTTTATCAGCACAGAGACAGCACAGCCATACACTTTGCTGTCTGTGTGTGAGCTGAATAACAGTTGAGTGGAGACCAGTAATAGACTTTGAAAGAGGAGTGTGATTGATGACGGATCATGAAACACATCTGTCATTTACACAGTGATTTGTGGAGCTGGTAGTGAAATTTGTGGTCACCATAAGTGAAATCTGACCATGCTGTGTGTAATGTGGGGTGATGTTATTTAACTGAAATTCATCTATGGTGGAATCGTGCAAAGCGGTGACTTCCTGTGCAAAATTAAAGGCAAGGTACTGGAATGAACCTACATGAGGGATCCTGAAGTTTGCTTATGCTTCATTTATGGTAAATCTGCTTCTGAGTTGTTACATGCTATATACAATGAAGAACTAAAGACAGTCAGAAAAATTGTGTATTTAGGTACAGATAGAGTTTAAACATCAATTTTTTTTTTGGAGAAATCTTCTGAATGATTTTGCCATTTTTATGTTGTTGTCCATATACATAAGACTACTTCTTAGCCAAGCACTTAATTTATGGGGATAATAGCTGATTGGGAAAAGATAAACATAGATATTCAGTTTATCTTCCCACCTGCCTCTTTTTCCTACTGTTTATTGAGATCCAGAACAGTGAAAAAACTCACAGGTAAAAGTGAAAAGAATTAGATCAGCACAAGCAACTGGAACAAAAATCAGCAAGTGGGACTTCATCGTACTAAAGTTTCTGCACAGCAAAGGAAATAGTCCCCCTGCCGAGCCCTACAGAGTGGGAGAAAATATTTGTAAGTCATATATTAGATAAGGGTTAGTATCCAAAATATAGTAAGAACTTACACACAACTTAAACCAATCCATTTAAAAAAATGGGCAGAGGAACTAAATAGATATTTTTCAAAAGAAAATAAACCTAAATGGCCATGAAAAGGTGCTCTGTATTGATAATCATTAGGGAAATGCAAGGCAAAACCACAATGAGATATCACCTCTCACCTGTTGGAATGTTTATTATCAAGAAGACAAGAGATAACTGATGCTGAGGATGTGGAGATAAGGGAATTCTTGTACACTGTTGTTAGGCATGTAAATTTAGTTCCTATGGAAACCAATATGGAAGTCTTTAAAAAATTAAAAATGCAACTGCCTTATAATTCAGCAATTCCACTTCTGGATATACAGTTGAGCTTATTTTTAATTTTTCTTGATTGTGTTGGGTATTTGTTGCTGCACACAGGCTTTCTCTAGTTGTGGCAAGTGGGGTTATTCTTCCTCTTGGTGTTCGGGGTTCTCATTGCTGTGGCTTCTTCTTTGTGGAGCTTGGGCCCTAGGTGCACGTGCTCAGTAGCTCAGTAGCTGCAGCGTACAGACTGTATGGTGCTTGGGCTTCAGCAGTTGTGGCACACGGGCTTAGTTGCTCCATGGCATGTGGAATCTTCCTGGACCAGGATTGAACCCTTGACCCCTGCATTGGCTGGTGGATTCTTATCACTGTACCACCAGGGAGGTTCTATACTTGAATTTGAACAACGTGGGTTAGGGGTGCCGACCCTCTGTGCAGTTGAAAATCCACTTGTAACTTACAGTCTTCCTTTTGTATATACATGGTTGCTCTGTATCTGAGGTTCTACATGTGTGGATTTAACCTACCATGGATTGTGTGGTTGTCACTGTTTTTGCTGTTCAGTCACCCAGTTGTGTCTGACACTTTGTGACCCCATGGACTGCAGCCTGCTAGGCCTCCCTGTCCCTCACCAGGTCCTGAAGTTTGCCCAAGTTCATGTCCATTGCATTGGTGGTGCCATCCAGCCATCTCATCCTCTGACACCCTCCTCTCCTTCTGCCCTCAATCTTTCTCAGCATCTTGGACTTTTCCAATGAATTGTCTGTTCTCATCAGATGATCTTTCCAACAAGTATTCATGATTGATTTCTCTTAAGATTGACTGGATTGTGTGGTACTGTAGTATTTTATTGTTGAAAAGAAAATTTGTATGTGGACCTGTGCAGTTTCAATTTCTGTTGTTCACAGCTCAGCTGTATACCCAAAGGAAATGAAAACAGGAATTGAAGAGATGTATGTAATCCTATATTCATTGTTAGATATTCACAATAGCTAAGATACAGAAACAACCTACATGTTCTTCAATTGATGAATGGATAAAGAAGTTGCTGTATATATGCACAATGGAATATTCAGTTCAGTTCAGTCGCTCAGTCGTGTCCGACTCTTTGTGACCCCATGAATTGCAGCACACCAGGCCTCCCTGTCCATCACCAACTTCCAGAGTTCACTCAGACTAACGTCCATTGAGTCAGTGATGCCATCCAGCCATCTCTTCCTCTGTCGTCCCCTTCTCTTCCTGCCCCCAATCCCTCCCAGCATCAGAGTCGTTTCCAATGAGTCAACTCTTCGCATGAGGTGGCCAAAGTACTGGAGTTTCAGCTTTAGCATCATTCCTTCCAAAGAAATCCCAGGGCTGATCTCCTTCAGAATGGACTGGTTCGATCTCCTCACAGTCCAAGGGACTCTCAAGAGTCTTCTCCAACACCACAGTTCAAAGCATCAATTCTTCGGCTCTCAGCCTTCTTCATGGTCCAACTCTTACATCCATACATGACCACAGGAAAAACCATAGCCTTGACTAGATGGACCTTAGTCGGCAAAGTAATGTCTCTGCTTTTGAATATGCTATCTAGGTTGGTCATAACTTTTCTTCCAAGGAGTAAGCGTTTTTTAATTTCATGGCTGCAGTCACCATCTGCAGTGATTTTAAGTAAGTAAAGTCACTCAGTTGTGTCCGACTCTTTGTGACCCCGTGGACTGCAGCCCACCAGGCTCCTCAGTCCATGGGATTCTCCAGGCAAGAATACTGGAGTGGGTTGCCATTTCCTTCTCCAGGGGATCTTCCCAACCCAGGGATCGAACCCGGGTCTCCCGCATTGGAGGCAGACGCTTTAACCTCTGAGCCATCGGGGAAGCAGAGATTTTGGAGCCCCCCAAAATAAAGTCTGACACTGTTTCCGTGTTTCCCCATCTATTTCCCATGAAGTGATGGGACTGGATGCCATGATCTTTGTTTTCTGAATGTTGAGCTTTAAGCCAACTTTTTCACTCTCCACTTTCACTTTCATCAAGAGGCTTTTTAGTTCCTCTTCACTTTCTGCCATAAGGGTGGTGTCATCTGCATATCTGAGGTTATTGATATTTCTCCCGGCAATCTTGTTTCCAGCTTGTGCTTCTTCCAGCCCAGCGTTTCTCATGATGTACTCTGCATATAAGTTAGCCGTTGAGAAGAAATAATCTGCCATGTGTGGAAACATAGGTGGACCTTGAGGGGATTATTCTAAGTTAGATAAGTCGGTCAGAGAAAGACAAATATTATATAGCATCACTTACATGTGGAATCTAAAAGAGCCAAACTTAGAAAAACAGGGTAGACTGGTGGTTATCAGAAGCTGGGAGGTGGAGGAATTGCAAATGTGTTGTTTAAGGGTACAAACCTAGAGCTAGTAGATAAATAAGTCCTAGAGATCAAATGCACATTGTATTGATTATAGTCAACAATACTATATTATAAACAACGAGATCGTATTTGTTCCCACTGAACAAAAATAATTATGTGAAGTGATAAGTGTGTCAGCTAATGCTATGATAGTCGCATTTTGGTATATAAGTATCAAACCAACATGTTGTACATCTTTAACTCACATGATGTTATGTGTCAGTTATATTTCAGTTTAAAGAAGGAAAAAACATTTAGGATAGGAAATCTTTGGACCTGGATTGTATAGTAATAAAAGAACAAATAATACATGGGTTGATTTACTATTTTGTCATTGACTGGTTGCTTTCTTTTTTAAAACTCTTATGGTAAGAGATCTGAATTCTTAGGATAATTGCATTCTAGCTTTCTTAGGTTTGACTTCATGAGATATAAACCAGAGGTGAGCTGTTAGCTAGAACATTACTAAAATATTTACTGATAGAATGACCTTTGAACAGTTGGCACTGAGACATGAAATTAGCATGTCAAAGTACATGAAGAAATACTGCCATCAGATTCAGTCTGTGATCATGGGAAATCTCTAGTCAGTTCCTCTGCCAGCTTATTCTTCGAACGTGTTGTTTTCTTTTCTGCTGGCTGTTGTAGACAAGAGTTCTTTCATGTAATAGCATTATTAAGAGGTATTTCTATGCCTCTGCAAAAGGAATACTTTACCAAATCAACAAATGGAAAATTTTTTCCTCATTTACTTAAAAAAACGTTTTCTTAATCCAGAAATTGCCAAAAACATAAATGTGTAAGTTAGAGGTAATAAACATGAAGCAACTGATTAAATATAGTTGTAATGCTATGAATGTAAAGTACTCTGAGAGCTTATATGGGACTGTATGACCTAATTTGTAATTTAAAGAAGGCCTGTTAGAGAAAACTTGATTTAAGTTGAACTCTGAAAGGGAAGATAATAGGTAAAGGGAAAGCCCTGTACTGCCAGGGAGCAGGGTGCCTGGCATATAGTAAATAAGGGTGTGTGTGTGTGTGTGTTCAGTTGTGTCTGACTCTTTGCAGCCTCATGGACTATAGCCCACCATGCTCGTCTGTCAGAATTTTCCAGGCGAGAATACTGGAGTGGGTTGCCATTTCCTACTCCAGGGAGTCTTTCCAGCCCAGGGATCAAACCCACATCTCCTTCATCTCATGCATTGACAGGTGTATTCTTTACCAGTGCCTCACCTGGGAAACCCAAGGTGATGAAGAGAAAAGTGGTGTTAACTGAAGCTGAAGAGATGGGTAGGAGCCAGGTAGTATAAAGATGGTGTTAATAACTTAGCCATTCATTCTAAAAGTGAAACCATGAACAAGAGATTTATGATGTAAAAAACAATAGCACATAGATAGAGCTTCTAAGTGCTTTGCATATATTAACTATATTCTGACAGAAACCATTTGACATGCATCTGGTTTTAATCCTTGTGTTATAAGGAATATGAGGGACAGAAAGGTGAAATAACTTGCTCAAAATCATGTGTCTGGGAGTGGTGGGCTGGAGCACCTTAGCTCTGGAATCTCTGCTTTACATCATCGCTCCTTATCTTTTATAATCTAACTTTTCCACACTTAAAGTACTTGTAGTTATAAATTATATGATTTATAATTGAAGAGTTCAAACAAAAGAACAGTTCCTGTTATGGTGATATCTCAAATGTGACATCATACTGCTTGGTGGTATATGGCTGAACATCTTTTACTTTAATAGCTGTGTATTTATTTTAATGTTTATTAATATTTACCTCTTTTAAGGCATCCCTTTTTTGACAAGAGACCTAGAAATCATCTCTAGTTCCTGCTCTTCGTCACTACTCAAGCCAAGTCCTGTCAGTTTTTTCTTCCCAAAAACCTGTTGGCTTTACCCTCTACGATTACTTTTTTGAATGGGATCTTTAATCCATTTATATTTTATTGTTGTTATTTACTTGAACGTAGTTATGTCTGTCATTTTGTTTTTCTTCAGTTCAGTCGCGTCTGACTCTGCGACCCCATGGACTGCAGCACACCAGGCTTCCCTGTCCATCACCAGCTCCCAGAGTTTACTCATACTCATGTCTGTTGAGACGGTGGTGCCATCCAACCAACTCATCCTCTTTTGTCCCCTTCCCCTCCCACCTTCAGTCTTTCCCAACATTAGGGTCTTTTCCAATGAGTCAGTTCTTCCCATCAGGTGGCCAAAGTATTGGAGTTTCAGCTTCAACATCAGTCCTTCCAATGAACACCCAGGACTGATCTCCTTTAGGATGGACTAGATGGATCTCCTTGCAGTCCAAGGGACTCAAGAGTCTTCTCCAACACCACAGTTCAAAAGCATCAATTCTGCGGCGCTTAGCTTTCTTTATAGTCCAACTCTCACATCCATACACGACTATTGGAAAAACCATAGCCTTGACTAGATGGACCTTTGTTGACAAAGTAATGTCTCTGCTTTTCAGTATGCTATCTAGGTTAGTCATAACTTGCCTTCCAAGGAGTATATGTCTTTTAATTTCGTGGCTGCAGTCACCATCTGCAGTGATTTTGGAGCCCCCCAAAATAAAGTCTGCCACTGTTTCCACTGTTTCCCCATCTATTTGCCATGAAGTGATGGGCCCAGATACCATGACCTTCATTTTCTGAATGTTGAGCTTTAAGCCAACTTTTGCACTCTCCTCTTTCACTTTCATCAAGAGGCTCTTTAGTTCTTCTTCTGTTTCTGCCATAAGGGTGGTATCATCTGCATATCTGAGGTTATTGGTATTTCTCCCGGCAATCTTGATTTCAGCTTGTGCTTCTTCCAGTCCAGCGTTTCTCATGATGTACTCTGCATAGAAGTTAAATAAGCAAGGTAACAGTATATAGCCTTGACTACTCCTTTTCCTATTTGGAAGCAGTCTGTTATTCCATGTCCATTTCTAACCTGCATAGAGATTTCTCAAGAGGCAGGTCAGGTGGTCTGGTATTCCCATCTCTTGAAGAATTTTCCACAGTTCGTAGTGATCCACACAGTCAAAGACTTTGGCATAGTCAGTAAAGTAGAAGTAGATGTTTTTTTGAACTCTTGCTTTTTCAATAATCCAGTGAATGTTGGCAATTTGATCTCTGGTTCCTCTGCCTTTTCTAAAACCACCTTTTCTTGAACACCTGGAAGGTCACAGTTCACGTAATGTTGAAGCCTGGCTAGGAGAATTTTCGGAGAAGGCAATGGCACCCCACTCCTGTACTCTTGCCTGGAAAATTCCATGGACGGAGGAGTCTGGTCAGCTGCAGTCCATGGGGTCGCTAAGAGTTGGACACAACTGAGCGACTTCACTTTGACTTTTCACTTTCATGAACTAGAGAAGGAAATGGCAATCCACTTCAGTGTTCTTACCTGGATAATCCCAGGGACGGTGGGGCCTGGTGGGCTGCCATCTCTGGGGTCGCACAGAGTTGGATTCAACTGAAGTGACTTAGCAGCAGCAGCAGCAGGAGAATTTTGAGCAGTACTTTACTAGCCTGTGAGATGAGTGCAATTGTGCGGTAGTTTGAGCATTCTTTGGCATTGATTTTCTTTGGAATTGGAATGAAAACTGACCTTTTCCAGTCCTGTGGCCACTGCTGAGTTTTCCAAATTTGCTGGCATATTGAGTGCAGCACTTTCACAGCATCATCTTTCAGGATTTGAAAGAGCTCAACTGGAATTCCATCACCTCCACTAGCTTTGTTCATAGTGATGCTTTCTTTCTAAGGCCCACTTGACTTCACGTTTCAGGATGTCTGGCTCTAGGTGAGTGATAACACCATTGTGATTATCTGGGTTGTGAAGGTCTTTTTTTGTATAGTTCTTCTGTGTGTTCTTGCCATCTCTTCTTAATATCTTCTGCTTCTGTTAGGTCCATACCATTTCTGTCCTTTATTGAGCCTGTCTTTGCATGAAATGTTCCCTTGGTATCTCTAATTTTCTTGACGAGATCTCGAGTCTTTCCCATTCTATTGTTTTCCTCTATTTATTTACACTGATCATTGAGGAAGGTTTTCTTATCTCTCCTTGCTATTCTTTGGAACTCTGCATTCAGATGAGTATATCTTTCTTTTTCTCCTTTGCTTTTTGCTTCTCTTCTTTTCACAGCTATTTGTAAGCTTCCCCAGACAGCCATTTTGCTTTTGTGCATTTCTTTCTGTTGGAGGTGGTCTTCATCACTGTCTCCTGTGCCATGTCTCGAACCTCCGTCCATAGTTCATCAGACACTCTTATCTATCAGATCTAATCCCTTGAATCTATTTCTCACTTCCACTGTATAATTGTAAGGGATTTCTATTTCCACTGTATAATCGTGGGCTTCCCTGGTGGCTCAGATGGTAACGAGTCTGGCTGCAATGCGGGAGATCCAGGTTCTATCCCTGGATTAGGAAGATCCCCTGGAGAAGGAAATGGAAACCTCCGCCAGTATTCTTGCCTGGAAAATCCCATGGATGGAGAAGTCTGGTGGGCTGCAGTCCATGGGGTCGCCAAGAGCCGGACTCGCCTGAGCGACTTCCCTTTCTTTCACTGTATAGTCGTGAGGGATTTGATTGAGGTCATACCTGAATGGTCTAGTGGTTTTCCCTACTTTCTTCAGTTTAAGTTTTCCTTATGTCCTGCTTTTTTGTGATTTTGCTTTAACTTTGCTGGCTCCATTAAGCAGATTTTTTATAGGGTATAATTTTAATTTCTTGGTTAAATTTTTAGCTAATTTTTTAGATATTTTCTTAGTATTTGTTGAGATTATAATATCATTTTTAATCACATTGGACTTCAGATTAATGCTAATTTAATTCCAGTAAAATACAGAAACTTTGCTTCAGTACTAATCTTTGTTTTTTCTTCTCTGTTTTGCTACTATTGTCATATATTATGGTTCTGTATATAAAGCTCTAATATTGTATAATACTGTGTTATAATAATCACCTTAAGCAGACTTTTAAAGTATTTAGTAGGGTTATCTTACATATAAGACTGTTTGGAAACTGGGAAATCTTGCATTCTCACAATGAAATTCTCTTTACCCAAACCACAGTAAAATGATCATACCTAGTAAATTAACATTAATACATTTCTATTATAGAATTTGACATACCATCAGATTTTGCCAAGTTTCCCAGTAATATCTTTGTAGCAGTTTCCCTGGAGAAGGCAGTGGCAACCCACTCCAGTGTTCTTGCCTGGAGAATCCCAGGGACGGGGGAGTCTGGTGGGTTGCTGTCCATGGGGTTGCACAGGGTCGGCCACGACTTAAGCAGCTGAGCAGCAGCAGCAGTTTCTCCAACTTATCAGACCAGTTTGATACAGTGTATGCAGTAGTTACTATGTCTCTTTGTTCTCCTTTTACCCAGATTAATTTATCTGCCTTTCTTTGACTTTATTAACATTGATATGGTCAAAGGTGGTTGTTTTCTAGAATGTTCTTTAATTTGGTAGTCTGTTTCCTTCATAATTTTGTTCAAGTTATGCATTTTTGGGCAGAAATACTGTGTAAGACAACTTAACATAAAAAATGGTACATTTTTTCCCAACATATTACATACACAATGCCAGTGTTTTCCTTAATTGATGATGGATGATGTGAGTAAGGTGTTGTTCACCAAGTTTATTTTCTCTTATGTTATTAATAATTTATGGGGAGATACACTGAGACAGTGTAAATACCCTTTTCCCCTAAAAGCTTTGATCACATGGTTTTCTTGTCGTGGATGATGCTGGACTTGAATCAGTTATTACCATCATGGAAGCAAAAAGATATATGATTAAAATTTCAATAACAATTTCTAGGAATTTCAGTTTTAGTGTTTCTGAGAGAGCTTTCTTTATCCAGTAGTGATGATTGTAAGATACTTGGTAGGTAACCTGCTTATGTCATGGGTTTATTTTTCATATGTTTTTTAGGTTCATGTACTGGACAGACTGGGGAGAAGTACCAAAGATAGAACGTGCTGGAATGGATGGTTCAGATCGCTTCGTCATAATAAACACTGAAATTTACTGGCCAAATGGACTGACTTTGGATTATGAGGAACGGAAGCTTTATTGGGCAGATGCAAAACTTAATTTCATTCACCGATCAAATCTGGATGGAACGAATCGGTAAGATTGCCTTATATTTTTAAACTTTAAAAGGGGAGGGTGGTGGGAGGGGGGTTCAGGATTGGGAACTCATGTATACCCGTGGCAGATTCATGTCAATGTATGGCAAAACCAATACAGTATTGTAAAGTAAAAAAATAAAAAATAAAAAAGAGCAAAAAAAAAAAAAAAAAACCAAAACACTTTAAGTCAGCTCCATGATAGAGTAATCAAATTATAAAGCCTAATTTTATTAAGACATTGTTAACATATTTTTGGCTTAAGTGTCAAAGGTGAAGAAGAATAGATTTTTTAGTTTGTTTTTTATAAAGGTAATGACATTTCTCATCTGTCTTGGTGACATTTAGAATCTATGGACTGTATTTTCTCCTCCTTTACTCTGAGCTAATTTAGTTCTTCAGTGGTTCTCAATCAGGGATAGTACTTCCACTGTCTTCCAGAGTGTTTGGAAGTGTGTGGGGAATTTTGGTTGACACAGAGACTGGGAGTACTGCTAACATTTTAGTTCCCTGGCAGGCCAGGGATACTAAACATTCTGTAATGTGCTGGACTCCTAGAACGACAAAGAGTTCATCCTTCAGAATTGCCGACAGAGCCTACCAGGTGCTGTTTCTGGAAGCTTATTTGATAAACCTCTAAACCAGGACAGGCTTGGCCAATTTTTCCTGTGAAGAGCCAAGTCATTATACACTTTGTGGGCCATATCTCTGTTGCAACTATTTATCTCTGCTGTTGTGGTGTGAAAGAAGCTATATAGAATACTTAAGGGAATGGGCATGGTTTTGTTCCAGTAAAACATTTTTGAGCCAGTGGACTCTGGTTTGCTGACCTCTAGATCAGGAGAAAACGTACTGCAGATTTGCTGTATCCTGGTGTCCACAGAAGACAAAGATATAATATATAAACATGGAATTCCTACTCAGATCATGTTCAGATTTTTTTTATTTAATTAAGTTTTTTATTCAAAAGTAGTTGATTTACAAGGTGGTGGTTTTCATATTTTTAAAGACACCTGATGTCCTTGTGTTTGGAAGATTATTTGGGTTTCTAGTGGTGTCTCATTCTAAGATCCCAGCAGAAACAGCAAGCCTTAGATAATTGAAGGAATTTGTCGAAGTGAAAACATCTTGCCATATATAGTTGCACTATTTTTATTTTTTCTTGTGATGAGAACCTTTAAGATTTACTGTTTTAGTAACTTTGAAATGTTACAAGGCTATGGTTTTTCCAGTGGTCATGTATGGATGTGAGAGTTGGACTATAAAGAAAGCTGAGTGCCAAAGAATTGATGCTTTTGAACTGTGGTGTTGGAGAAGACTCTTGAGTCCCTTGCAAGGAGATCCAAACAGTCCATCCTAAGGAGATCGGTCCTGGGTGTTCATTGGAAGGACTGATGTTGAAGCTGAAACTCCAATACTTTGGCCACCTGATGCGAAGAGCTAACTCATTGGAAAAGGCTCTGATGCTGGGAAAGATTGAGGGCAGGAGAAGAAGGGGACAACAGAGGATGAGATGGTTGGATGGCATCACTGACTCAATGGAAATGGGTTTGGGTGGTCTCTGGGAGTTGGTGATGGACAGGGAGGCCTGGTGTGCTGTGGTTCATGGAGTCACAAAGAGTCGGACACGACAGGGACTGAACTGAACTTGGAAATATATAAGATGATAGTATTATTAACTATAGTTGCAATGCTGTGGATTACATTCTCAGGACTTAACTTTTTTTTTTTAATACCTGGAAGTTTGTATCTTTTTGACTCCTGTTAGCCATTTCACTAGCCTCCATACCTTGCCTGTGGCAACCATCAACCTGTTCTGTCTGTGAGCTTGGTTTTTAGTTCATTTGTTTGTTGTTTAGATTCAACATTTAAGTGAGACCATACAGTATTCCTCTTTCTCTGTCTTATTTTGCTTAGCATGATGCCCTCAAAGTCTATTCATATTGTCAAAACTAGTAACTTTTCATTCTTTTGTATGGCTGACTAATATTCTGTTGTACATATATAGCATATCTTCTTTATCCATCCCACCATCAATGACACTAGGATTGTTTCCTTTTCATTTCCTGTTGTGAATTATGTTGAGTGAACATAGGGATGCATGTGTCTTTTCAAGTTAGCAGGGTATGCAGTGGTTGCTAACTAGACTTGTTGCAATCATTATACATTATATACAAGTATCAAATTATTATGTTGTAAACCTGAAACTAATGTTGTATGTCAATTATACCTTAATTAAAAACAAAAGAAAATTGGAAAATTCAGAATTACATGGGGGATTAAACAAGATTCTCCTGAAAAACCTGTGGTTGAAGGAAGCTGTCAAAGGATAATAAAAAATATCTGGAGACAAATGAGAATAGAAATATAACATACCAAAACTTATGAGGTTTCTAAGAGGGAAGTTCATAGTGATAAATGCTTACATTTGAAACAAGAAAAGTCTCAAATAAACAACCTAACGTTACACCTCAAAGAGCTAGATAAAGAGGGACAAACTAAGCCCACAGTTGCCAGAAAAAAGGGAATAACAAATCAGAGTGGAAATAAATGAAACAGAAATTAAAAATACAGTAGGAAAGATCAGTGAAAAAGCAAGAGTTGGTTTTTTGAAGAGAAACAAAATACACAAACCTTTAGTTCGACTTGGTAAGAAAGAGAGGAGACTGAAATAAAATCAGAAGACGTTACAACTAGAAATACAAAGGATCATAAGAGACTACTGTCAACAGTATATGCCATCAAATTGAACAGCTTAGAAGAAAGGGATCATGACTGAATCATGAAGAAATAGAAAATTTGAACAAACCAATTAAAGGAGATTAAATCAGTAATCAAAAACCTCCCCAAAACAAAAGTAGAGGACCAGAAGACTTCACTGGCGAATTCTACCGAACATTTGAAAAATAATACCAATCTTTCTCAAAGTCTCCTGAAAAATAGAAGAGGAGGGAATTCTTAAAAACTCATTTTATGTGGTTAGCATTACCTTGATACCAAAACCAAACAAGAAACCTACAAGAAAAGAAAATTACAGGCCAATATTCTTAATGAATATAGCTGCAGAAGCTCTCAACTCAGAACTAGCAAACTGAATTCAGCAGCACATTAAAAGGATCATACTCCACAATCAAGTGGATACAAGGATTGTTCAGTATATGCAAATTAATGTGATTCAGCACATTAACAGAATGAAGGGTGAGGATCGTGTGATCATCTCAATAGGTGCAGAAAAGGCATTTGATAAGATTCAACATCCATTCATGATTAATTCTCAACAAAGTTGGTATGGAGGGAACATACCTCAACAGTGAAAGCTATGTATGACAAACCCACAACTAATAATATATTCAAAACTGGAAAACTGAAAGTTTTTCATCTAAGGTCAGAGCAAGATAACGATGTTTACTCTTGCCATTTTTAATCAGCATGGTGCTAGAGCTTCTAACCAGAGTCATTAGGCAAGGAAAAGAAAGTGCATCTCAGTAAAAAGTAAGAAGTAAAACTATTTGCAGATGATCTCATGTTATACATAGGAAATCCTGGAAACTCCACGACAAAACTGTTTGAACTAATAAACAGATTCAGTTAGATTGCTGGATACAAAATCAATATACAAAAATCACCTATATTTCTGTATGTTCATAACAAACTGTCAGAGAAATTAAGAAAACAATCTTATTTATTGTATCGTACAAAAAAATACCTAATAAGTTTAACCAAAGAAGTAAAAGACACTGAGAACTATGATGCTGATGAAAGATATTGAAGACACAAATAAATTGAAAGATATTTCATGCTCACAGATTAGAAAAATTAATTTGTTAAAACATCCATACTGTGGAAATCCATCTACAAATGTAGTGCAGTCCAGTGCACAAATCAGATTTTCAGTGCACTTTTCACAGTAGAACAAGCAATTCTAAAATTTGTGTGGAATTGCAAAAAAATGCAAATAGCCAAAGGAATCTTGAGAAAGAATAAAGCTGGAGGCATTATACTTCTGACTTCAAACTATATTTGCAAACTCTATTACTCAAAGTGGTATGGTACTGGCGTAAAGACAGACACCAGGTCAGTGGAATGGAATAGAGAGCCCAGAAACAAACCCATGCATATTTGGTCAGTTTATGGCAGAGGAGCCAAGAATGTTCAGTGGGGAAACTAATGTCTCCTTTACAGTTACTGTAGTATCTTCAGCAAATAGTGTGAGAAAACTGGATATCCACACCCGAAAGGATGAAACTAGATCCCTGTCTTATACCACACACAAAATCAACTAAAAATGAATTCAAGACGCCAGTATAAGACCTGAAACTATAACTTTTTTTAGAGAAGAAACAGGAGACAAGCTCCTTGACATTGGTGTTGGTTATGACTTTGTGAGCATGTGTTTGAAACCTCAAGCAAACAGTATGGCGCCTCCTCAAAAAATTTAAAATATTACTTCCATATGATCCAATAATCCCACTTCGGGAATTCTTATCCAGAGGAAATGAAAACAATCTTGAGGCGATATCTGCACTTCCATGTTTATAGTGGCATTATTCACAGTATCCAATACCTGAAACAATCAAAATGTCTGTCAGTGGATGAAAGGATAAAGAAGATGTGGAGTATACGCATTCAGTAGAATATTGTTCAGCCACGAGAAGGAAAGACATCCTGTTGTTTGTGGTTACATGTACGGACTCTGAGGCCATAATGATCAGTGAAATGAGCCAGATAAAAGAAGACAAATATTGGGTGTGTCACATACACGTGGAATCTTAAAAAATGTCATAAACTCATAGAAACAAAAGAAAACTGGCTGTCAAGGAGTTGGAGGAAATAGATGTTCCCATTTTTTAAAAAACCCTAAAAAGGAAAACCTCGTCAGTGTGTGAGATACTATAAATAGCTGGATCAGTATTCTTGCATATGTGTATCATATCATCACTGTATACAGTTTATCATTCAGATTTGTTTGTTGATTATAGCTGGTAAAGCTGGGGAAAAAAAAAAACAAAACAGAATAATGTCCTTAGGTAGAAAACTCCCCAGAAAAATATGATTATAGAACAGATCAAGTGAAAGACGCTCAGTTCAGTCAGTTCAGTTTAGTCGCTCGGTTGTGTCCAACTCTGCGACACCATGGACTTCAGCATGCCAGGCTTCCCTGTCCATCACCAACTCCTGGAGCCTACTCAAATTCATGTCTGTCGAGTCAATGATGCAATGCAACCATTTCATCCTCTGTCGTCCCCTTCTCCTCCTGCCTTCAATCTTTCCCAGCATCAGGGTCTTTTCAAATGAGTCAGTTCTTTTCATCAGGTGGCCAAAGTGTTGGAGCTTCAGCTTCAGCATCAGTCCTTCTAATGAATATTAAGGATTGATTTCCTTTAGGATTGACTGGTTGGATCTCTTTGCTGTCCAAGGGACTCTCAAGAGTCTTCTCCAACACCACAGTTCAAAAGCCTCAGTTCTTTGGTGCTCAGCTTTCTTTATAGTCCAACTCTCACATCCATACATGACTGCTGGAAAAACCATAGCCTTGACTAGACGGACCTTTGTTGGCAAAGGAAGTCTCTGCTCTTGAATATGCTGTCTAGGTTGGTCATAACTTTTCTTTCAAGGAGCAAGCATCTTTTAATTTCATGGCTGCAGTCATCATGCAGCGATTTTGGAACCCCCAAAAAGAAAGTCTCTCATTGTTTCCCTATTTATTTGCCATGCAGTGATGGAATAGTGATGCCATGATCTTAGTTTTTAAATGTTGAGTTTTAAGCTAACTTTTTCACTCTCCTTTTTCACTTTCATCAAGAGGCTCTTTAGTTCATCTTTGCTTTCCGCCATAAGGGTGGTGTCATCTGCATATCTGAGGTTATTGATATTTCTCCTGGCAACCTTGATTCCAACTTGTGCTTCATCCAGCCCAGCATTTCTCATGATGTACTCTGCAAATAAGTTAAATAAGCAGGGTGACAATATACAGCCTTGATGTACCCCTTTTCCTATTTGGAACCAGTCTGTTGTTCCAAAGGCTCTCAGTCGTGTCCAACTCATTGTGACCCCATGGACTAAACAATCCATGGAATTCTCCAGGCCAGAATACTGGAGTAGGTAGCAGTTCCCTTCTCCAGGGAACTTCGCAACCCAGGGTTTGAACCCAGGTCTCCCACACTGCTGGTGGATTCTTTACCAGCTGAGCCACCAGGGAAGCCAAAGAATACTGGAGTGGATAGCCTATGCCTTCTCCAGCAGATCTTCCCGACCCAGGAATTGAACGGGGGTCTCCTGCATTGCAGGCGGATTCTTTACCAACTGTGCTACCAGGGAAGCCCAGAACAGATCAAACCTCCACTTTAAAATGCACTATCACTAATTGAGACACCAGTATTACATATCCAAACCAACATAAGTTAGAATGAGAAAGTTCAGAGATGAGATACCAGAACTGAGGAAAGAATTATAAATAAAAGAAAAAACTAATTTCAGAAAAGCCAGCTAAACTAGAAGGGACACAAGAGTGACTTACCCAAAAAGATTTAAAATTGAAGTTGTAAAGGGGGAAAAATTAAGGACTAAAAAGAAATGGAAAAAGATGAAAAGGATTTGAGAGAAAGTGACAAATATTAAAGATAGGCAAAGAAGCAAAAACACATAGATAATAAACCCTGTTAGAAAGGTAAGCTGAGCAAAGTAAGAGAACAAATATGAGGAACTGTAATTCAGGAAAAGTTTCTTAAAAGGAGATTCGAATCTACAGATTGATAAGAGAACATTATGTACTTGGTAATACAAGTTAAAGCAAATGCCACCAAGATATATTCTGGTAAAGTTACTCTGTAGAAAAAGGAAAATATTCTCTGGGCCTTTAAGAGTAAAATAAATAATTTTTCAAATGGAAAAGAAAATTAGATTCACATTAGGCTTTCTCACAGCGACACTCCCTGTCAGAATTAAGTGAAGTAGTATTTTTAAAAGATACTCAGGGAGAGTGTGAGCCAATTATTTTTCCCCCCAGCAAAATTGACTTTCCTTATACAAAGCTATAGATGAACTGTTATGAACATGAAAGAAATCAAGAAATACTATTTCCCTAAGTCATTGTGAAAATGAACTAGTGGCTGAGCTTTAGATAATCACCGTGATGAGCAAGATAACAAAATAAGGCTTGGTGAAGAGCAGTAAACATATAATTAACTTGTATGAAAATTAAAGGATGATTAAAATTGAGAGTATGGTATGTAATGATTGTATGTTTAGATAATGTAAATAAAGTACCATTCTGAAAAATTGTAATGAAGGGACTTCCCTGACCATCTGGTGGTTAAGGTGCCACGGCTTCTATTGCAGGGGACATGAGTTCGATTCTTGGTTGGGAAACTAAGATCATGCGTGCTTTGCAGCATAGCTAAAAAAGAAAAAATGGAGTAAAATAAAAAATCAGAGTGAGAAGTACAGGTACTATATACAGAGATTTTGTTTAACTCTTTATAGTAATTACATTGGTGTATTGGTATAAATATTTTTAATTTTGGATCAAATAAGTGAGTAATTTTTGGATATATTAATTCAAATGCCAATGAATATGTAGAACTCTCTAAGTGGAAGAAAAGATGTATAGATGTAGTATTGTGGAGTTTAAGAGAAATTGATAATTCTGAGTTTTAATTGAGAATACTGATGTGAGCTCATTAGTTATTGTAAGTTATAAAAATACACAGAAATATGTATGTTTATTTCTTATCACCACTGATGAGGACTAGGGGGGAAAAATCCCACCCCGACTGCATTCTTGGAAAACTGTTCCACCTTAAAAGAAATCATACCTTAGGTATGATTTGGTTAACCCTAAGTCTGTTACAGGAAATATCCAAATTGAGCTGGGATGTTATGTCATAGTGGATAGCATGGAAGCTATTACAGGCTATTAGCATCATTTTGTAAAGCCCAGAGAAATAACTTGAAAAGTCTCTCTTTGGTCAGAGATTGATTGAAACCTACCAAGTTTGTTTAAATCCTTGAGTTCATACTGATTTTCTTTTTTTTTTTTAATTTTAAAAAAAGGAAGTAGTTACTTTCAGAGGATGAAAGGGAACCAACCAGTTCATTAGCTTGAATGTTGGCAATAAAGAGAAAGAATCCAGCAGTTTATCCCCCCTTTTCTATAGGAATCTACCAGTAGCTAACAAATTAGTAGATACAAAGAAGCTATTATAGCTAGTAAATGAGAAATAATTAGAATATCAGCATTTTATTACTTCCAGTGAACTGTTCAGTCTAGGCATTGAACATCAGTGGCTGCTTCATCACAACAAGGAAAAGAACAGACTCTATTTGATGGCAGAAAAGAGCATCACCCCCTTTTATCTTGCCAAAAGGATCAATTCATTAGGAGTCTGATCAGACTTGGTATTTGCAGCAAATTTGTGGGAAAAGTAGAGGACAGGGAAACATTGAACTGTACCATGGGTATGCATCAGCAGATTCTGACTTACAGGTCAAATAACGTGGGTTGTTGAACAGATAAACTGCAAAGATGATAAGGGAACTTAGAGATTAAAACACAAATAGAAAAGAAATTTACTAAAGGGGAAAGGGTGAGAGGAGGGATTAAATTAGGAGTTTGGGATTAAAATATGCATACTATATATATACAATAGATACCCAACAAGGACCTACTGTATAGCACAGGGAACTATATTCAATATTTTGTAATAACTTATAGTGGGAAAGAATCTTGAAAAGAGTATATATAGATGTATGTTACACATATATATAACTGAATCACTTTGCAGTACACCTGAAACTAGCAGAATATTGTAAATCAACTGTATCAGTATTTCAGTTAAAGAGAGACTGAAAAGAGGGTGGGTGAAGGCATGAATAGGCACAGAGGATTTAAATTTAGGACAGTGAAAAAACTTGTAGGATAATGATAGGTATATGTGTATACCACCACCAAGACTGATCTTTAAACTGTAGACTTCAGGTACTATGACTTTGCACTTGATTTCAGGGCTTCCTGTAAAGCCAGAGTAGTTGAAACAATGAGGTACTAAATCTGAGCAGAGATGTCAGTGGAACAGAATAGGGTTCAGAAGGTAGTATACATGTATATGGTTAGTTGACTTTGTGACATAGGTATCTTGGATATCTTGGATAAATACACACTTTAACCGGCCTTGACAGACACTGAAGAAAGATAATAAACTAAAAACTGGGAGGAATATAAAAGCTCTTTCTGTGAAAAATTTAAATTCCTGATGACTATAGTCAGGTTTTCAAGTTATGGTTATTAAAGTTATGAAGGTTATTAATGCTTTGGTTTGTCCGTGTTCCTCCTATTCAGCTGCAGTTGGAAATGTGAGGGATGGTTGGAGGCAAGTGTAGAGAACTGGCTAAGAGCCAGATCACACAGGGTCTAGTATTCTAAAATGAGGCATTTGAATTTTAGCTGGTAGGTGTTGAGTCACTGGAGATTTTGAAGTTGCAGATTGACATGGATGGATTTATCTTTTAGAAATACCTTTGGAAGTTGTGTAGAGAATGAAGACTAATGATTTCATTTCCTTAAGTCTTCCAGTTAGTCATCATTCTCCAGAAAAGTACAATCTCTTCACTGTAATTTACATGATCTCATTTATTTACCTTGTTTTAGACAATATTCTTACCACTTCCACCCTTGTCTGCTATGCCCCAATCCTATCAAACCGTTTGTGGCTCCCTGATGGTGTTTATGCTGGCTCCTAGGTTTCTGCTTTGAAGGGCTTGTTCAATGAAAATGCCATTCAGTGAGATAGAAGATTCAGGAAAGGGAGATAGATTCTTTTTCCTTCCTTCCTTTTTTTTTTTTTCTTAATGGAGAATGAGATTGAATTCAAATTTGGACAAGTTTGTATTTGCATTCGAGTTGCTAATGGAAACTATGATGATGAAGTCTGGGGAGCTTTGGATGGATGAGCCTGCTGCTCAGCAGAGTAGTCTCAGAGGGAGACTTAGATTTATAGCCATTACCAAGTTAATGGTTGTTAAAGCCATGGACTGTAAACATAGGGGTATTTTGCATCAGTGCTAGAGACTTAGGCAGAGATAACAACATACCAGATATGTTGAAGAAGACATATCCTTCAAGACTGAGGTACGTCCCAGTCCGAGCTGCTGCTGATCAGCCATCCCCGTTTGCCTGGTTTCCAGGAACACCCTCAGACCCAGGCAGATCAGCATGGTTGGTCATCTCCTGAGCTTGTGAAGAATCTGCTTCCCACAGAAGCAAATTGAAGAGATTGACCCACATAAACAGTAATAACCACAACTCTAGGATGGAGGGCTGAAGGTGAGGCTGGTGAGAGGCAGGTGAGATAGGGTGGAAGATGGGCCTCATCTGGATTCTGTTAGCATCTCTGGGAAACTAAAGGACACGCACCTTATGGCAGCCAAACTTGACATGATTGAACATGTTAGGCAAAGATCAGAGGTGTAGTTAAAGCTGGCTGTGAATGAGTTCAGTGGTGCCAGAGAATAAACAGGATCACGGTATCAGCAGACTTCTTGGTGTGAGCAGAACACTGAAATACAGTGGGTAGTGAACCATGTTCTCAGGAGAAATACAGTTAGGTTCCTGCTAGACTGTGGTCAAAAAATTTTTGTCAACTGATGATTATATAATTTTAAAAATATATGTTTATGTTTAAAGATGCTTTAATATATAATGTTGGCAATATCAGTGCAGTGTTATATAGCCTCTAAAATTAATATGAAACCAATATTTAATAATATGAAAATCTTTACAATATATTATGAAATGAAGACAGGTCATTATGATGTATTAAATGCTGGGCATTTACAGAAATACACTTTTTGTAAAAAAAAAAAAAGTTAGATGTTGTTTAAATAAGATGATAGTGGAGTCTTTCAGAATACATAAATTAACCATTTTTTCCTCAGGGCATTATTAAGATGCAACAAGGTCCCTGGGGCCCACTGCATATAATCCTGTGAAGAAGCTCAGTAATGGTGGGTGGTAAATGCTCTTTATTAATGGTTTGGTGCAGGTGCCTCAGTTGTTTCTTGCTTTGGATCAGCTGTTTTGTTTCGTCCTGTTGGGGGCTGTGATTTAGAGCTAATGAACTTTTACCAAATTATTAATTCAAAATTCCATTGGTTAGTTGGTTTCCTGTACTGTCTTAGTTGGTTTCATGTTGTGCCTCAGCTCTTTATAACAGAAACCAGTTTTCCGTGCCTTGACCGTTGGAAATCGCTTGTATTTGTGTATATACATGTACACATTGTACACGTGCACCTACTAAAGGAATGGAAAGATACACTTTGTATTTCTATTTCCAGTTTTTTAATAGTGAACGTATATGTATTCCTTATGTAATCAGGAGAAAATGATTACTTTGGGCAAAGTAATACCAGATTTTGCCAGTGTGGTTTAGGTTCCTTTATGCTTCTCTTTTGCCTCTACTCCAGAAGATACATGATTAACTTTCCTTCAATCTGTTTTGCCTATAATCTTCTTGAATACAGTTGAGTTCAGTCTTCTTCACATGAGGCTCAGTTAAATATTTAAGACACTATTCAAGTGAGATCAAGAAGAAGGGATGGAGCCAAAGCAAAAACAATACCCAGTTGTGGATGTGACTGGTGATAGAAGCAAGGTCCGATGCTGTAAAGAGCAATATTGCATAGGAACCTGGAATGTCAGGTCCATGAATCAAGGCAAATTGGAAGTGGTCAGACAAGAGATGGCAAGAGTGAACGTCAACATTCTAGGAAGCAGCGAACTAAAATGGACTGGAATGGGTGAATTTAACTCAGATGACCATTATACCTACTACTGCGGGCAGGAATCCCTCAGAAGAAATGGAGTAGCCATCATGGTCAAGAAAAGAGTCCAAAATGCAGTGCTTGGATGCCATCCCCAAAACAACAGAATGATCTCTGTTTGTTTCCAAGGCAAACCATTCAGTATCACAGTAATCCAAGTCTATGCCCCAACCAGTAACGCTGAAGAAGCTGAAGTTGAACAGTTCTGTGAAGACCTACAAGTTAGAACTAACACCTAAAAAAGATGTCCTTTTCTTTATAGGGGACTGGAATGCAAAAGTAGGAAGTCAGGAAACACCTGGAGTAACAGGCAAATTTGGCCTTGGAATGTGGAATGAAGCAGGGCAAAGACTAATAGAGTTTTGCCAAGAAAATGCACTGGTCATAGCAAACACCCTCTTCCCATAACACAAGAGAACACTCTACACATGGACATCACCAGATGGTCAACACCGAAATCAGATTGATTATATTCTTTGCAGCCAAAGATGGAGAAGCTCCATACTGTCAACAAAAATAAACCAGGAGCTGACTGTGGCTCAGATCATGAACTCCTTATTGCCAAATTCAGACTTAAATTGAAAAAAGTAGGGGAAACCACTAGACCATTCAGGTATGACCTAAATCAAATCCTTTATGATTATACAGTGGAAGTGAGAAATAGATTTAAGGGCCTAGATCTGATAGATAGAGTGCCTGATGAACTATGGACTGAGGTTCGTGACATTGTACAGGAGACAGGGATCAAGACCATCCCCATGGAAAAGAAATACAAAAAAGCAAAATGGCTGTCTGGGGAGGCCTTACAAATAGCTGTGAAAAGAAGAGAAGCGAAAAGCAAAGGAGAAAAGGAAAGATATAAGCATCTGAATGCAGAATTCCAAAGAATAGCAAGAAGAGATAAGAAAGCCTTCCTCAGCGATCAGTGTAAAGAAATAGAGGAAAACAACAGAATGGGAAAGACTAGAGATCTCGTCAAGAAAATTACAGACACCAAGGGAACATTTCATGCAAAGATGGGCTCGATAAAGGGCAGAAATGGTATGGACCTAACAGAAGCAGAAGATATTAAGATATTAAGAAGAGGTGGCAAGAATACATAGAAGAACTATACAAAAAAGATCTTCACGACCAAGATAATCACAGTGGTGTGATCACTTACCTAGAGCCTGACATCCTGGAATGTGAAGTCAAGTGGGCCTTAGAAAGCATCACTAGGAACAAAGCTAGTGGAGGTGATGGAATGCCAGTGGAGCTATTTCAAATCCTGAAAGATGATGCTGTGAAAGTGCTGCACTCAATATGCCAGTAAATTTGGAAAACTCAGCAGTGGCCATAGGACTGGAAAAGGTCAGTTTTCATTCCAGTTCCAAAGAAAAGCAATGCCAAAGAATGCTCAAACTACCACACAATTGCACTCATCTCAACACGCTAGTAAAATAATGCTCAAAATTCTCTGAGCCAGGCTTCAGCAATACATGAACTGTGAACTCCCAGATGTTCAAGCTGGTTTTAGAAAAGGCAGAGGAACCAGAGATCAAATTGCCAACATCTGCTGGATCATGGAAAAAGCAAGAGAGTTGCAGAAAAACATCTATTTCTGCTTTATTGACTATGCCAAAGCCTTTGACTGTGTGGATCACAATAAACTGTGGAAAATTCGGAAAGAGATGGGAATACCAGACCACCTGACCTGCCTCTTGAGAAACCTATATGCAGGTCAGGAAGCAACAGTTCGAACTGGACATGGAACAGCAGACTGGTTTCAAATAGGAAAAGGAGTATGTCAAGGCTGCATATTGTCACCCTGCTTATTTAACTTCTATGCAGAGTACATCATGAGAAGCGCTGGACTGGAAGAAACACAAGCTGGAATCAAGATTGCCGGGAGAGATATCAATAACCTCAGATATGCAGATGACACCACCCTTATGGCAGAAAGTGAAGAGGAACTAAAAAGCCTCTTGATGAAAGTGAAAGTGGAGACTGAAAAAGTTTGCTTAAAGCTCAACATTCAGAAAACAAAGATCATGGCCTCTGGTCCCATCAGTTCATGGGAGATAGATGGGGAAACAGTGTCAGACTTTATTTTTGGGGGCTCCAAAATCACTGCAGATGGTGACTGCAGCCACGAAATTAAAAGATGCTTACTCCTTGGAAGGAAAGTTATGACCAACCTAGATAGCATATTCAAAAGCAGAGACATATCTTTGCCAACAAAGGTCCGTCTAGTCAAGGCTATGGTTTTTCCTGTGGTCATGTATGGATGTGAGAGTTGGACTGTGAAGAAAGTTGAGCACCGAAGAATTAATGTGTTTGAACTGTGGTGTTGGAGAAGACTCTTAAGAGTCCCTTGGACTGCAAGGAGATCCAACCAGACCATTCTGAAGGAGATCAACACTGGGATTTCTTTGAAAGGAATGATGCTAAAGCTGAAACTCCAATACTTTGGCCACCTCATGCGAAGAGTTGACTCATTGGAAAAGACTCTGATGCTGGGAGGGATTGGGGGCAGAAGGAGAAGGGGATGACAGAGGATGAGATGGCTGGATGTTATCACTGACTGATGGACGTGAGTCTGAGTGAACTCCGGGAGTTGCTGATGGACAGGGAGGCCTGGCGTTCTGCGATTCATGGGGTCGCAAAGAGTTGGACACGACTGAGCGACTGAACTGAACTGAAATTTGGTTATTTCTTTTATTATTGAGCTGTAAGAATTTTATGTATTCTAGATACTAGTTCTTCATTGGGAATATTATTTAGAAATAAAAGTTCAATCTACTAGCTTTTCTTGGTTGTTGTTAAAAGTGTTTTTGAAGTACTAAAAAATCTTTGCTTAAACCAGTCACAAGGATTGATGCTTTTCTCTTCTAGGAGTTTTATTGTTTTAATTCCTAACATTTAGATCTGTGATCCACTTTATGTATGATGTCTTATATTCTTTTATTAATTCACTTCCAAATATTTGGTTATTTATTTATGGTGTTATGAACAAATCGTTTAATAAATTTCGATTTTGCTGTCTTTCTCTGCACCATTTATTAAAGAAACTGCTTTTTCTCCATTGGCTGTTTTTGGTTCCCTTGCTAAATACAGTTGGCTGTATCACTTTTTGTATTTTTCACTGCTGCTGCTGCTAAGTTGCTTCAGTCGTGTTCGGCTCTGTGCGACCCCAGAGATGGCAGCCCGCCAGGCTCCCCTGTCCCTGGGATTCTCCAGGCAAGAACACTGGAGTGGGTTGCCATTTCCTTCTCCAATGCATGAAAGTGAAAAGTGAAAGTGAAGTCGCTCAGTTGTGTCCAACTCCTAGTGACCCCATGGACTGCAGCCTACCAGGCTCTTCCATCCATGAAATTTGCCTGGCAAGTGTGTTGGAGTGGGTTGCCATTGCCTTCTCCATTTTTCACTGCTAGTCTGTAGAAATTTATTTCTGTATATTGATCTTGTATGCTGCAACCTTGTTGAATTAAGTACATCTGAGGCTTTTTTTTCTTTTAAATTCTTTAGTGTTCCCTGCATATAGAATCATGTCATCTGTGAATAATGACAGTTATATTTCTTCCCTTCCCATCTGGTTGCCTTTTAGTCTTATTTCATAATAGTCACTAGACCCTCTGCTGAATAGAAGACATTCTTGCTTTGTTCCTGACCTTTGGGGAAAAGCAGTGATTTTTTTTTTTTTTTTTTTTTTGCCATTGTACAGGATCTTAGAGAATACACTTTGTACAATTTCAGTCTTTTAAAATTATTTAATACTTGTCCTAGTGTTCAAAGTTCCATATCCTCTAGTTGTCCTACCTATTAATGAGATAGGATTTTGAGATCTCAGACTGTTACTGTTGTCTTATTTTTTCTTTCAGTTCTGTCAGGTTTTGCTTCATTTGTTTGGGTTTGTTTTTACTTGTATATGTTTATAATCACTGTATCTTCTTGGTGATTTGACTGTCATCATAAAACATGCTGGTTCATCTCTAGTAATATTTTTTTTGTCTGAAAGTATGTTTTGTCTGGTAGACCACTTCATCTCACTTATGGTTACTGTTGGCTTTCAGCAAATTTGGGTCTTTGGGTATGTGTGTCTCTTGTAGCCAGCATACAGTTGAGTCTTGCTTACTTTTACCCAGTTTAACAACCTTTGCCTTTTATATACATATATGCACACACACACAATATGTATAATAATATGTAAGATATTTTCTGTAACATCTTGCAGAAAAACCCAAATGAACTTTTTGGTCAACCCAGTATGTTAATTATTTCTTAATAAAACAGAAAAAAATCACACAAAAAAGAAAAAATTCTTTCTTTTCACCAGCTGTTTCTGTTTCCTTATCTGTTCAGTTTATTCACTCTTGTGTTATTTCTAGTTGATGATTCATTGAAGTGACTTCTGACTCTTTCATTAGTTCTTTCACCTCAGTTTGAGGTTTTAAATTTAAATTTTTGTTATTCTTTTATCACTAGTATACTACTTTCAAGCATTTAAAGCATTTTGCAGTAGGTTGTGAACTGTTTGTTGTAGAGCCAGTTTTTCTGGCATATTTGTATTGTCTTTTGGGATGTTATTTTCTTTATTTTTTATTGTTTTTAATATTAACTTTTTATTTTATTTCTTTGGCCATGTCTGTGGCCTGTGGAATGTCCGTTCCCTGACCAGGGATTGAACCTGTGCCCCTCCATTGAATGTATAGAGTCTTAACCACTGGGCCTCCAGCGAAGTCCTTTTAATACTAACTTTTAAAATGGGGCTTGATCTTAATATATTTTTATATTTTCACATGAAATTGTTTTTCTGGAACTTGTTGAAAAAGGCAGAATTTATCATAACTTCATTCACTTCACAGAAGTCTTGAGTGTGTGTGTTTGAAAAGTTGGCAGCTTGCTTTGTAAGAAGTCCTGGCTCTGTTTCCTTCTGCCACTTTTTCTGCACCTTATTTTCCATTATTTCTCTTGCACTGTCATCCTCACTTTCTTTCTGTTTCCAGTAGTGTATGGTCAGGTTGGGCCTTTGTCTGCAAGGGAGCTCTGTTGGGTCAGTGAGAGAGTTCCTTGTTAGTATGCCAGTCCCTTCCGTACCATCCATCCAGTCTTTGTATTCACTCACTCTCCAAGTGGCTAGAACCATTCCTTGTCAGCTGCTATTCTCAGATTGGTTTGTGAAGTTTTCCATTGCTATCTGTTTGTGTGTTCTCCTGGGCCTGGATCTGCCAAATGCCCTATCTTTTTCCTTCTGATTCCTCCTGTAGAAGTGCTGATGCTAATCAGATCTTAATAGCTGTTGGTAGTTTTCCTTTCTGTGTCTAGGGTTTTGTGGTAATACCTTCTTACCTGTCTTCGTTGTAAGTGTTGTCCATGAGGTTTTCCTTCCTAGTTGTTCTGTTTTCCTGTGAAAGACTTGTAGAGATTTTTTCAATCACTGTACTGCTACTGCTGTTGTCATATTTTTAGGTGTTATGAAAACCTCACTGTGACGTGGAGAAACTCTCTTCTAAAGTTAGGTTCAGATGTCAGAATTTACCATAGTAGTACTTTGATGTGATTAAGTAGATTTGTTTCCTATACACATGGGGAGTTCTGAGTCAGGGGCAGAGGACAACTTTTTGGGAGGAGGTCCAGAAACAGAAAATGAATACAAGTGCACAGATGTTTTATAGAGGCTAAGTCTGGTTGGTGCAGAATTTGAAAGAGGCACCTGTCAGCCGTGGAATCTGAAATAGATAGCAAGTGCACACCTGTACTTGGGATACCGGCGAGAGTGAACTCTTAAGAAAATGATGGATAGGTGGAGGAGATGATGCTTAGAGGTTGCCAGCACTAAAGCATGACATCGCTTGGGGTCTTGGTTTCTTTCTTTTGGTACCCATTGTAGTGATCCACTTTTTAATTCCTGTTATAGTTGAGGCATACTACTGAAGAACTGGGCTTCAATCTTGCCTGCCACATTTGTTCTCAGTATCCATGATCAAGTCCTTCTTTTACTTGGGTTTCTAGGGGAGTAATCCCAACCAGAGGGAAGACAGGTGAAGACAGTGTACACTAATCTGTACTTTTAGGAGCAGATCACCTTTGGCTAGACAAATTACCAAAGAATATGACAATGCGTGATAGCCATCTTAGCTGTGCTTTTTGTTAATTTCATATTTAATTTAAAATGTTTCATTTTATCAGGCATTACTGAGTGTGTAATAAATCTAACTAATTCATACATACTGTATTGTGTGAGATCCTGGGAATATAAATAAGCCAAAGTCTAGTATTTACTTGACTCTAGTAAGCTTTTTATTGACTTAAAAACTAGCACATGAAGTGTTTACTAAAATTGTAAAGTATTATCCCTGAATCAGAAATACTAAAATACTGAAAACAGACATCCTAAAGTTGAGGAGCCATTTATGAAATGTTTATTAAGTACCAAGCATAATGCCTAAATGCTTTTTCATATATTATGATTTAATCTTCACAGTAACTCAGGTTAGATTATCATCTTTTAATAACAGGTGAGGAATCTGTGGAAATAAGTTATTGTAATTGCAGGGGGACATTTGAACTCAGTTGTCTCATTTCTTGTTGTTGAGTTGCCAGGTCAAGTCCAACTCTTTACAACCCAGCAGACTGCAGCACGCCAGGCTCATTTCTTATCAGTACATAAATGCTTTCAGTCAGGTTGTAAAATACGTGTATCTTTTAGAGAGGGATTTTGGCTATTGCTATCTGTTTATTCTTCTGTGTTAACCTCATTAGAGTGAATTTTAACTTTTTATTTAATAACATACAAAGGACTTGGACATTTTTTTCTCCCCAGAGTCTTTCAAAGAACTGATTATGTAATTTCTGATACTTTAAGATGTCTAATGAAAGCCTAAGTAATTTCATCTTTAGTATTACTTATATTTCTCAGTCATGTTACTTTGCTTTCTTGGCAGCTTCTCAGAACTCTCTCTGTTTATGTTTTACCATAATGAATTTTGGGATACTTAACTGTAAAATATGCAGGCCTATTTAAATTTGAACTTCAACTATATGATATCACTCACATAGTAACAATCATAAATGTTATAAAGCTGTTCATTTAAAAAGTGAAAGAAAGTCCACTTCAGAAGTAGACATTGTGACAGTTGTTACTGGGAAATGAGAGAGAAAGTAATATGCTAGGGAAGTGAGAAGAAAAATGAGAGGAGGAAATTGTGGTGATGGCTGGCATAGTTGTGAGGTTTTAAAATAGAAAATTTGTGAAACTAGTCATTCTAATCTTGAATTCAGTTATTTAAAAATCTGGCTCAAATTTTAAACACCTTAGGCTAGAATCATTCCATGAATGATAACACATGCTAATTATGCTTAGATGAAAATGATCTTCAGTTCAGTTCAGTCACTCAGTCGTGTCTGACTCTTTGCGATCCCATGAATCACAGCATGCCAGGCCTCCCTGTCCGTCACCAACTCCTGGAGTTCACTCAGACTCACATCCATCGAGTCCGTGATGCCATCCAGCCATCTCGTCCTCGGTGGTCCCCTTCTCCTCCTGCCCCCAACCCCTCCCAGCATCAGAGTCTTTTCCAGTGAGTCAACTCTTCACATGAGGTGGCCAAAGGACTGGAGTTTCAGCTTTAGCATCATGCCTTCCAAAGAAATCCCAGGGTTGATCTCCTTCAGAATGGACTGGTTGGATCTCCTTGCAGTCCAAGGGACTCTCAAGAGTTTTCTCCAACACCACAGTTCAAAAGCATCAATTCCTCGGCGCTCAACCTTCTTCACAGTCCAAATCTCACATCCATACATGACTACTGGAAAAACCATAGCCTTGATTAGGCAGACCTTAGTCAGCAAAGTAATGTCTCTGCTTTTGAATATGCTATCTAGGTTGGTCATAACTTTCCTTCCAAGGAGTAAGCGTCTTTTAAGTTCATGGCTGCAGTCACCATCTGCAGTGATTTTGGAGCCCCCAAAAATAAAGTCTGACACTGTTTCCACTGTTGCCCCATCTATTTCCCATGAAGTGATGGGACCAGATGCCATGATCTTCGTTTTCTGAATGTCGAGCTTTAAGCCAACTTTTTCAGTCTCCTCTTTCACTTTCATCAAGAGGCTTTTTAGTTCCTCTTCACTTTCTGCCATAAGGGTGGTGTCATCTGCATCTGAGGTTATTGATATGTCTCCTGGCAATCTTGATTCCAGCTTGTGTTTCTTCCAGCCCAGCGTTTCTCATGATGTACTCTGCATAGAAGTTAAATAAGCAGGGTGACAGTATACATACAGCCTTGACGTACTCCTTTGAAAATGATCTTACTGCTTTTTAATTTAGTGTAGGTGGTCTGTTAGGTATTAGACATCATCAGATAACCTTACGGACCTAAAAGTTGGATTGTCTTTGAGTGTGTTATCCTTTATTTCTCTTTAATTGCTTACATTTTCCTCTTTCTCTCCTCACTGAGTGATTTATGAAAATATTAAGATTTGGTATTATGAAAATATCAAAGCATTTACTTGATTTATTACTGTGGCTTAAATGTGATTTATTCATTATTCAAGAATTTTCTTATTTACTAATCACATAACTTTCCATGAGAGTGCAAAGTTCTGTGTCTTGAGTACTGGTCAGACTCTCTACCTCTCCTTCCTGTAGTTAGGATTGCTTGTGAATTTGGGGATCTGCTTTGTCTCTTGAACACGTTCTGCCAGTGGTTGGGCTTCCCCTTTGCCCCCTGGCTTGTGGAGATGAAGCAACCATAGACCAGAAAGCCAGCTAGGATGATCATTTGCTGAAGCTAATCTGGGGTTTGCAGAGAGAGAGCTCTCCCAGAATGACTTTCTATCCTCATGTGCATGTTTTTACTTTTCACTTATGAAACCCATAAAAGTGACCGAAGAAACAGGCTCAGGTTCTTTGTTCTTCCACATGAAGAAGGGAGAAACTTACTGCTAATTAAAACTACTTCCCAGTGGCATCTTTAAATCCTGGGATTTTTCATGTTGCCGCCTTTCTCCTTCTGATGACATGAATCGTGTGGCAGGGTGGGAGATGGGAATTGACAGCGGTGCCCGTGCATTAGCGCTCACCTTGTCTGTGTGGAGTTTGCCTGGCGCCCAGTGCCAAGCTAGAAACCGTTCTTGATTGGGGAATTTGCACACCATGAATTCAAGTAAATTTGAATTTACTCTGTGACTATTTTTCATAGGTATATTTGACTTTAAGGTACGTGTTATCCAGGATTTGTTATGTGTTGATGTGGACTGCCAGACCATTTCAGTGGGAGCGATAAAGTTTTGATTAAAAAAGAAAATTTAGAAATGTTTGCGCTTTTCTCTTTGGGTTACTAGGCAGGCGGTGGTTAAAGGTTCCCTTCCACATCCTTTTGCCCTGACATTATTTGAGGACACATTGTACTGGACTGACTGGAATACACATTCCATTTTGGCTTGCAACAAGTACACTGGCGAGGGTCTGCGTGAAATCCATTCTAACATCTTCTCTCCCATGGATATACATGTCTTCAGCCAACAGAGGCAGCCAAATGGTAAGTGATCTTGATTTTTAAATTGCAAGTTGGAATAGCTTTGTAGCACTCTGATGTCTGGCTTTAGTGAGGGGGCAAGAGGAGAGAGGATGTATTCAGAGTGTAAAGGAATAAAAAATTGGGAAAATGTCAAAATTCAAGGAAGACAGTAGTCTAAACCATTTGTAGCTTAGTATCTATCGCTGCAGACCACCTCAGCCCTTTGTTTTAATCTGGGCTTAAGGTAAAGAAGAGAGAGAGAGAAAACAAATTGAGATAGCTCATATATTAAGATTCTGTGCAAATACATTTTGTATTCATATTATTTCTCACTAATGAGTGATTTCATCCATTGTATGTTTAGAAGCACTTTCCTTGAGTGGAACCTGTTAATAGTTAATGTAACTATTACTGTAACTGGTTCATTTAAGTGCCTCGGGTTGCTTCAGTAAGTACGTGCTTATCCCTTTTCTGTGTGTGTTACCCCCTCCTTTTTCTTCTGTTTCTGGTCACCCTGTATAATGATTTGGACTGTGACTGCTGACAACAGTTTCTTGCAGGAGAATGTTAAGTGTTTGGCACTTGTGTGTAAATAAATGTCTGATGTGTGTCTGAGTGTATTTCAGATTGTATTCCAGAGCCAAAAATGCAGGGCTTTTGGATTATGCATTACTTTGTATTAGCTCTTTCCATTTAAGGGGAGATAGTCAAATATTGAGTGGAATCCAGTGATCATGAGTTCATAAAAATGTTTTAAAATGTTTGTGTTACTCTTTTGTAAAAATAAAAGAGTGTTTACTCACTTGTATAAATGTCTTATTGTCATTCTTGGCTTTTTAATGGCACTGTTGATCCTTTGTTTTACTTGTTTGAGAATTTGCAGTTATATGTGATACTGCCTTTTCTCTTTCATACTTTTGTTTCCATGTTGATTTTTCTCTGAATATTGTTTAAATCCATCCTTTTCTATTGTTGCTTCAGATTTTCTAATTAATCTCTGGTTCTAAGTTTCCCCTTTTAAAATCCATTATGCTTACCTTTTCCATGTAAATCTTTCCACAGTGTGGCTTTTCTTGACTCTCCATGCCTCCACCACAGACATTCCCTTCTCTGTGCTCATTCAGCTTTTATTGTTGTTAGTCAAATCTTAATCTTCAGTTACTCGATCACCTTACTATCTCACACAGTATACAGCCTCTAGGCTTTCATTCATGTGGTTTTACCACACTTGATTGTCCTCCTATCTGTCCTTCCTGTCTTTCAAGGTTTCTGCCATGTCCTGTATCTGCTGTGGAGCTTTTCTTCAGTTCTTCAATCCTTTAGTGCTTTATTTCCCATTTGACTCTATACTTATTTACAGTCTGAATGTGCAAGATCTCAGTTTCTTTGTTCTGTACTGTTTTCCATTATTACTGTTCATGAATTTTGGCTTACTGGCTAGATTGCAAGCTCTTTTGGGGCAGGGACAGCCTGCTTTACTTCTTGTGTATTCCTTTTTGGATACAGAATGCTAAGTAGATTTTTCACTGTTTAATTCCCTTCCTTGCAGATGGTCTGGTTGTTAAGCACCCAAATGACATTTGGTAATAATTTGGTTTATCAGAGGTGCTCGTGTTATGGTCATTAACCTTTGTGTACCTAGAGTGGGGAAAGTCATCCATAATCATTGGTATTAATCAGTGTGATTTATATTTGACAGCTACAAATCCATGTGGAATTGATAATGGTGGTTGTTCCCATTTATGTTTGATGTCTCCAGTCAAGCCTTTTTATCAGTGTGCTTGCCCAACTGGGGTCACACTCCTGGAGAATGGAAAAACCTGCAAAGATGGTAAGAAGTTGGTTGCCAAGAAGGAAGAATTCTAGATAGCAATTGGGATTCTATATGATTATTTTATTTCTCTGTAATAAGCTCTGTAAGTTACAGCGCTTTGGGAGACTAGTCACTTAATCCCTCAGTCTTCACAGTTGCTTATGTAATAGGAGTGTTTTGCATTTTATGGCGTCTCTTGAATGTTGTTTTATAAATTATTTTAGTATTTTAGCTGAATTTTTAACATGCAATTTTTTGGGAGAAAAACAGGTGCCATTTCTCTTTGTCAGATCTCAAAGTCATGAATATCACAGTTGCTTCTTGTGGAAATGAATATTCTCATAAAGAATATATTTTTAACAGGTAACATTTGTAAATAACCATTGCAAGGAAAAGATGTATATTAAACTTTTAATTATAAAGACTATCATGGGATAGATACGTTTTCTGAAAAATGATTGAATGATATTTTTAATTGCCTTTTAACAACAGAGAAGTGCCTTCAGAAGAAGAAAAGAATTCCTTATTGTTCTGCTCAAAGCAACCTGTTGCTATCCTTAACCACCACACTGCTTATTCTCCTTACTCTCAGTTCCCTGTAGAGAGAGGGCATGTTGGAGAAATGTTCTGATTTAGGACATTTCAAGGTACTTCTGGTTTGGGAGAATGCCGGTTCTCTTTTTCTTCTTAATGAGAATGTTGTTCTTCATTCTTAACCCTATGGATCACCATCTGGTTCTCTAGCCACCAGCAAGACCTGGTAAGAAAATTGTTGTATTTAGCAGTGGCTTCTTATCTAACTCTGAAAAGTAGAAGCCTTTATTTAGGAGTGGGTTAGAGTTCTGGCAAGGGGATCAGGGAGTCAGAGAGATGGGATTGAGTTGGTGTACAGGATATTTGTCATGACTTGGCATTGATAAATTATCCTCCTAGTCAGAGGTGAAACTGGCTGATTCTTGTGAGAGGTTTCCATGGGAAACAATAATTTGGTTTCAATTTAAAACAAAAGGTTTATGCAATGTTGCTTTTTTGTTAAAAAATGTGGCCTGACTTTAAAACAGTGGATTCATTTTAGCCATAGTGGTCTGTTAAGGCCTTAGAGCAGTGCAAATGTACCTGTTTAACGAGCATCTTAATTTCAGAAATACATTTGGCATGTAATAGCCTTAAGTTAACTATTTTGTTTCGATCACCTTGCGAAATTAACAGCTTCACTTTCTAAGACTTCTTTGTTTGAAGAGTTTATGGCGCTGGCTCCTTTTGGTAGTTAGTGGAGGCAGTGAATTTTATAAAGTTATTCCTACTTGGTGCCCACTGTGGCCTTTAGGGCTGTATTCTCTCCAAAGTAGGGTTTATTTATAATTAATCCATGAGTCAAAAAGCTGATGCTGAAGCTTCTTCTCTCCTTAATTTTTTTACTATAATTCCAGATTAATGCTTGAAGTTTAATATCAGTATTTTCTTTCAGACTCATTTCTTTGATTGGGAATCTTTTTTCACTCTTTCAGATGTCATCTTGCTTGCTGTCTTTTTGTTAGCTTTTATATAATGTTAGATGATTTTTTGCTAGTGGTTGACTTGAGCATTTAAAATAAAACAAGATTGAGTTAATGTTCTCATTCTGAGCTGTATTTGTATTGATTGCTGCTTTGGGTTTAAAACACTTCATAAATAAATCTGATTTTAAAAACTCAGTGAAATAAAATTTAAGAGTTTATTAGAAAATAATGTATTAGCTAGTATTTATTGAGGACTTTTGGTACATTTTTGAGTTTTATATTTATTTCCTCTAAGTCTCTCAGCAACTCTGTGAGCTATTGACGAAGATATCAGGTTTAGAGAGATGAGGTATTTTGTCTGACTTTATGTAACTACTTGAATCCGGTTATGTTACACGCACAGCTCTCACCTTTATCCACTGGGTCACATTTATTTGGTTACCTCCCCTCACATTCCCTCTCTTCTGTGGCTATTTCCTCCTCCATAGCCTCTTTTGTCCTTAGTTCTGTCAGACATTGCCCTATAGTTCCTTTTGTTAAAACAACTTCTCTGAGGTAATTTACATATCATAAAATTCAGCCTTTTCAAGTGTATAATTTAGTGATTTTTAGTCAATTTACAGAGTTGTGCAACCATCACAATCCATCCAATTTTAGAGCAATCTCATTAATCACAAAAGATCCTTGTTGTGGATTCCTTACCTTTTTAAACATCTTTCTTGAACAAAGGACCTATATCCTATACTTCCTCTAATATTTAGCTACTCGGCTTCTTAGGCATTACTTAGTTATATTCATTTCACCTTTAAGTGGCTGTTGTGAATTTCAGGGGCTGTATAATGAATGAAGCCAGAGAGAGAGTCAGAAGTTGGTTTGGAGAGTTCAGCCATTACGGAGCATGACCTCTTAGTCCAGCTCTTCTGTTTTACTGTATTACTTTCCATTCTACCCTAAATAGACCCTAGTATCCTTTTATACCCGCTTTTCAGTTCCTGAAAAAGTGCTGCATTCTTTATTTAGAGACTAAATTTGGCCTGTGGGTTTCCATTTTTTCTTCATTGTTTTTCACTTTGTTGTTCTAGGTGCCACTGAATTACTCCTTCTAGCCCGAAGAACAGACTTGAGGCGCATTTCTTTGGATACACCAGATTTCACTGACATTGTTCTACAGTTAGAAGACATCCGCCATGCCATTGCCATAGATTATGATCCCGTGGAAGGCTATATCTACTGGACTGATGATGAAGTGAGGGCCATACGCCGCTCCTTCATAGATGGATCTGGCAGTCAGTTTGTGGTCACTGCCCAAATTGCCCATCCTGATGGTATTGCTGTTGATTGGGTTGCCCGAAATCTTTATTGGACAGACACTGGCACTGATCGGATAGAAGTGACAAGGCTCAACGGGACCATGAGGAAGATCTTGATTTCAGAGGACTTAGAAGAACCCCGGGCTATTGCGCTAGATCCCATGGTTGGGTAAGAGGCTCTGCTGACAGAAATTTTTGCCAGGGGTTTCTATTTCCACAGGTACCCAAAACATTGACAAAAACAACATGAAGTGTATGTTGCTTTCCAATAAATAGTTCTTTAATGACTGTGCATGTTTAGAATACAGTGATTGGAATAAAACCTCAAGTGAATGAATTGCTAGTTTTTTTCCTTGAATGTTTTGAATACGTTTTCTTTCTAAATTAAGTCCATACTTGCTCACTTTGGGTGTTGGCTGCAAATTTTGCCAAGGTTGCATCATGGCCATGAAAAATATGGAGAGAAATTGTTTTCAGAACTCTTTCTCTTCCCCTAGAAAATTTAATTTCATCTCATTTTCAGTTCTTCTAGGATGGTTTGGTAAAGAATATGTATTTTTTAAATGTCCCTAAATATGTGAATGGCCTGATTTCTAAAACTTGGTCAGGACATGCAACTATACGCCTGGTCTGTCTTCCTTTTTTGGGGGGCTGTTACACCCTGACCATGATCCAGGGAACGGCTTTCTACATACTCATCAATGTTATTTGTTACTATGAGATTCATCCTGAGGGTGAATATAATGGCAAATTATTACACTTCAGTGCATACCAATGCCTTTGAGCCCCTTAAACTCTCAGGAGCCGTAAGAACCAGAGCAACGAGAAGAGTTAGTTATTTGGGGAAATTGGTTTTCCATCTGAATATTACTACTGGGATAACCTTTTTTTTGTCAGAGATGATAAGCTAGCAAGAGAGAGAAGATTGTTCCTGGTAAGGAACACAAAAAAACCTAAACATAGAATCTCATTATTGGAAGGCATGTTTCATTATCACTCCTAGAAAACACTGTTTTATCTGAAAAAATTTTTTACAAGCTTATACACTGCAATTATAAATGTATTAAATGGACTCTTTGTATGTTTTTAAATCTTAACTGTTTTTTCCTTCTGTAGATGTTAACTGGTAACCAATGTAAAAGAGGGTTGGATCTGACCTTTAGGATATCTGAAATTTACAGTTTATTATCCGTTTTTAGCTCATACTCTGTATACTTCTGTAGGTACATGTATTGGACTGACTGGGGAGAAATCCCGAAAATTGAGCGAGCAGCTTTGGATGGTTCTGATCGAGTAGTGTTGGTTAACACTTCTCTTGGTTGGCCAAATGGTTTAGCCTTGGATTATGACGAAGGCAAAATATACTGGGGAGATGCCAAAACAGACAAAATTGAGGTTTGTTTCTTGCTTTTTCACTTTAAAACCACATTTATAAGGGTTTTTGAGTTGATGGTGATCTGATGCAGATATTCTTGTTTCTTCAATGGGATGCCAGAGGTTTCTTGTATTTTAATCAACCTTTAGGATTCTAGGAATTAACATCTTTTCTTCCAACTCATCAGAAGATTTTTGAGTTAAACTTGCATGAGCATCTATTTCTGGTCTTCAAAGCTTATGTGAATGACTTTTCTCATTATGGGTAAAACCACTGCTTGAATTTCCTAGGGGCAGTTTGGGTGAATCAGATGTTAAATAAGCTTGCTACTGGAAGAGCTGGTAGTCATTGTCAGCAAAACAAAGCATACTTTTTGTTGGTGTCGGGGAAGGTGGTGGTATATATTAACTATTAAGATGGTTACATGCAGACAGTTTTAAAATTGATTTATGAGCTATGTGGGAGAAAAATTAATTAGCCAGGGCTTGAGGGAAAATATTTAACAAATCATAGAACTAAGTTGGGGCAGCCAGAATAGAATTATGGTGGAAACAGCCACCATATGTGAATATTTTATTACTTTGTTTTGTAAAGGGTGAAAATCCCTCATAATGAATGTGAAGTCTGAATTCTACAACTTTAAATTGGGCTCTGCTAGAGGTCTTATGGGTCACATACTTAAAACAGAGTTCTGATCACAATATTTCTTTGGAGAACACATGACTTCTTTAAGTGTCCACAGTATTTGTTAATTGTTTATTTATTGAACACATGACTTCTTATATAAGGTGTAGGTTTGAATGTCTCTTCAAAGCCATGGCATGCATCTTGTAATAGATAATTTGGGCTATAGAGCAGTTACTTTAGAGAGGTAATTCTTGGGAGTGACAGGGACTCTCAGGGAATAATGAGATGAAGGGCCTTCGTTTCAGATTGGAATCTTGGAATAGGAAAAAAACTCATTCCACTGGGCTTAAATCCTGAAAACCATCTTCTGCTCTTGCAGCTGGTTTCCATTAATAGAAAACTTTGCATATACTTGACTATGCAAATGTCTTCCCTGTTGTTAGTGTTTCACTGCCCCCACCCCCTCTAAATCCACCTTAGTGTTGGAATTTTTAGCAACTGGAGTGCGGTGCTGCTGAGACAGAGGTTGTGAATTTACTTTTCAGACAGGCCATGAGCATCACTGGGGTACAGATCACACACCATTCCCCTCCAGTTCACGAACTGCGAATTGTTGATCCACCCTGGACTCTCCATGAGTGTATATGTGTTACTACTCTTAAAAAAACAGTTTTGGCCCATGTGTCCCAGAGGACTGTCTGCACCTAAGGCAGGAGCACATAGTTTACATCAGAGAAGAGAACGTGATTTTTTATTTCATAGGGACTTAAAAAATTCCATATTTGATCTTATCTTTCTTAGCTTATTACGGCTGTTTAGATTGTAAATAAAACATTGATTTCTTTCTAGGAATTTTTCAAGTCTTATCTATGTTTAGTTCAGTCACTCAGTCGTGTCCGACTCTTTGCGACCCCATGAATCGCAGCACGCCAGGCCTCCCTGTCCATCACCAACTCCCGGAGTTCACTCAGACTCACGTCCATCGAGTCAGTGATGCCATGCAGCCATCTCATCCTCTGTCGTCCCCTTCTCCTCCTGCCCCCAACCCCTCCCAGCATCAGTCTTTTCCAGTGAGTCAACTCTTTGCATGAGGTGGCCGAAGTTAGGTTACTTTATTTAGAGAAATTTATTTGAAATCACAAGAAGTCGAGGAGAGATTCAGGTAGAGAAATGGGAATTTATGGAGGTTCTGAGTGACAGTGTTTAAGAGTAAAAATGCATACATATCATATAACAATATAGAATATTTTACAGGATTTATTTTCTTATTTTGTGAGAAGTGCAGTAGGTCTAAAAATTAGGGTTAAATCTGGCCTCTTGAGCTGTGTATATGTATTAATATATGTGATGCCATTTGCTTTCTCACTTCCTTTTTCTTCCTTGACTTGCACCATCATCCTTAAACTTTCCTTTCAGATCTGCTTCTCTTCTTCCAGGTTTCAGTCAGTTCAGTTCAGTTGTTCAGTCGTGTCAGACTCTTTGTGAAATCCCATGGACTGCAGCACGCCAGGCCTCCCTGTTCATCACCATCTCCCAGAGTTTACTCAAACTCATGTCCGTTGAGTCGGTGATGCCATCCAACCATCTCATCCTCTGTCTTCGCCTTCTCCTCCTGCCTTCAGTCTTTCCCAGCATCAGGGTCTTTTCAAATGAGTCAGTTCTTCACATCAGGTGGCCAAAGTATTGGAGTTTCAGCTTCAGTTCAGTCCTTCCAGTGAATATTCAGGACTGGTTTCTTTAGAATGGACTGGTTGGATCTCCTTGCAGTCCAAGGGACTCTCAAGAGTCTTCTCCAACACCACAGTTCAAAAGCATCAATTCTTTGGCACTCAGCTTTCTTCCAGGTTTATTGGAACACAACTGCTATTTGCTCTTTGTTCTCTTTTTGACAGATTGTTTAGGGTTGGTGATACATCTCCTACCAAATCATACACACAAAGACCTCCCCTTGTTTTTTCCCCTGGAGATTCTGATGAAGTTTCCCTAATTGAGCATTCAATGCATTTGTAATTTTAATTACAATTACAGTATAAATTTTTTTTTTTTTAACAGATGCATCTGGGAAATAGAGCTGATACTGTTATCTAAAACTGCTGGTATATGACAAACTAAGGAAAGAGCACAGCTGTCCATCTAAATCAGTTTTGCATAAGTGAGGAAGAAAAACTGTTAGGTTCCCACTCTGAGACAAGTAGTGATTATGGGAGTAGCTGTGACCCCAGCTTTCATCTTGCCTTACTTGATAGCAGGTCGACTAAAACTTTTGGGAATATACATAATTTTAAAAATGCTCTCTTTTCTTAGATTACTTGCTAGCTAGCAAGTAATCAACTTATCCTTAGTGCTTATCTGACCTAGTCTAGGTCACATGCTCCTTGCTAGTCCCCTTCTCTTTAGAAAGCTTCCCCGCTTCTTCTGTCATGCCTAAGAATGAAAGGTGCTTTTTCCTGGGACTATAAGAAAATATTAAATTACAGTTGTAGTGGCCCTGTTCTCTTCTGGAAGACTTCAAGTTTACCTGGGTTGTATGTTTCCAGTACATTTGGGAGTTAAAAATAGGGGTTTGGTAAATGATCATGTAGCACTGTAAGGCATAGTACGCTCTTGAGTTTTGCGTGAATCTTATGGGAAGAGCTCAAAATGTTCATTCCGTTATGCTTTCTGCTCCATTAGTGAAGATGACTTAGACCAGGTTCTCACTCACTTCTTTTGGTAAGTGGTGATGTAACCAGGTGCTGGATATGTTGGGGAGCTAGGTTTGAGGATTGGGGAAACCAGAGAAAATTAATAGGGAGCTTTGGGTTTCAGACTTCATTTTTGTTGTCCAGAGTTGCAAGAAAAAATAAATAGGTTTACCGGAGATTTATAACCAACTTCCTCAGAGAGCAATGCTGTATAGTGAAGTGCTAATGATGTCTTTTTTTTCCCTTCCTTTCTTTTTTAAAAAAGACGATCATCGTATTGACTGGTGCTTTAAGAATGTTTCTGTGAGTGTATGTCTGATTTGCGTATTTGTGAACTGATAGGGACCACTTAACTGTAGGTACTTGTTTATGTTTCTTCATTATGCTCAAATCATTTCATCACCTTTTACACACAGGCTTCTAGTTTGCTTGCCTGCACTGGAGTCCCCTCTACCCTCCACTCAGGTGTTAAATATTAAAATACTTTCTGATAATAAATACTAAAGCATTAGCCAAAAAGGTTGTTTCTTTTTTCTGGTAGGTGACATTAAACAAGCCTTTATTTCTGTGTTGTAAGGCCTTACAGTAGGCAGAAGCACATTGTGTCTTAACAATATTCTCATGTTTCTTGATCCACTTAATGCCAAAAGCATTAAGCGTTTGTTGCACTACTGGCCTGCATTATTGCTTACCAATAGTGAAGACATATCACAGAAAATTTATAAGTTCAAAATATTTATATAAAATTAATGTTAGCTTGTTTTTTCTTGAGGATGATTGTTACATACCAGTTTAACTTGACATTATTAATGTGATTTCAATCACTGGTTATATTGAAAATAATAATACTATCATAGAGATTTTAGTATTAAAATCTCTGAGATTTTCTCATGATTTATTTTCTCAATATAGACTTGTTATTTGTTTTTTTCCCCTTTTTATTTTAGAGCTTATGCTGACAAATGCAGCAAGAGCTAGTGGAGATAAAGATTTTCTGATCTATGTCAAAGACATGTAGAATTTTTTTTCAAATCTCTTTTATTGTAAATTTCCCTATTTTACAGAATACAGCGTCCATAGATAGTTTCTCCAAAATCTAGTTATGCCTGGCACAATTCTGTTGGGAAAAAGAAACAGAGATTATTAGAACCTTGAGTACCAAGGAATTTTTGAATAAAGAGGGTATTATTGTGTAGGATGTGTACTGAAAACTTGGCCTTTGGTGAATGTTCTGTTTCACAGTCTAAGCCTGAAATTGCAGGGCTACGTTTTCCTCTCATGACAACTTCCTCTATTTAATCAGTACTCTTATAAAGAAATTTGTTTCCCAAGTATTCAGATTTCTTTTTAAAGTAATTTCTTTGTCTGGCATCTTTAGCCTGAATATTGTGAAAGTCTGTTGAAACACACAAGGACCCATTTATGATGGTTTTCCTTATTGTTTGTTTCTAAGATTAATTCCTCCTTAAGAAATTATAATAATGTAATCATTATTGGGGTAATCATCTCATCTGTTGAGGTAAAGCTCTCCTGAGTATATGACAAGTACCAACAAGTTCTTCCTTTTAAATCTTTGCCAGTTTATAACACTGTTCTGTAAAATTGATTTTACTTCTAGTTTTAGAGAAAGGTTCAGATAATGAACTTAAATAATCTGAATCTTTGCCCATTCCTATTACTTTACCACAGTATATATGTATGTGAATATATATATTTTTCCCCATGTATTCTCGACATATTATAACAGAAAAATATTGATAAATTCCACTGTTAGATTCCTCAGCCCAACAGAACACCTGGATTTGGGGCCTGTATTCATTGAGTTGTAAACATGATGCTCTCCCATTATATTTCTCATTTCTGTTTGGGATGTATCTTACGATTATGTACATCTTTAAGCTTCTGTATGAAAGTTACCTGTTTCATACCTATATGAAAGTTGATCTACAGTTCTAGCAACATTTTTAAACTTGTTACTACAATCTGCAGTAGGCAGAGTAGTACATCATCCAATTATAAGCTCTGTCATCTCATTATCCACTCTACTTTGGCTCTAAAATAATTATTGGACATATTTATGATGAGAGAAACTTGCTTGATGATAGGTGTAATCATACTTTTCCTGAACTGCTGCAACAAACCCGTGAGTCTCACCAGGCAAGATGCATTTACCTCACTTTGGAGTTAGAATAATTTTATCTGTGTAAATTAGGATAATCTGATATACGTTGGTACTTAGAAAGCATTTTAGTGACCAAGTTTGAACTTGCACTTGTATCATTTAAAAAATATTATCCTATTATACGTTTTCATCTCATGTTTTAGTATTAAGCTGTTTAATATGTGGGGAGCTGTTTTTAGTTACAGTCTGACTATTTTGAAAGTGCCTGTTTTGTTCCTTTGGTTTCTCTACCCCTGTAGCAGGAACGCTGACTTTCAGTGTTGTCCTTTCTTGAGAAGAGAGGTCAACCTCTTTACAATTTATAACAGTTTTTAGTTCTTACAGAGATAATCTCTAGATCTTTATTGAATCATTTTGTGATACTGGACCTAGTTCTCATATGATTTTGCCATTTACCTGGGTGACTATAGATAATTCACATAATTGTTGGTCTTTGTATTTTGACCATTGAGATAATTTGAAGCTGATGATCTTGACGTTCCTTCCAGCTTTAACATTTTCTGATGCTTTTTATACTAATTGCATATCATAGGGTAAGAACAAATAAAACATTTTGCCTGGGAGATTGCTAAGAAGGAATGTATATCACAGATGACATTACTTTTTTTTTTTTTCTTTTTAATTTTTCCTTATATACTGTGCCAGTAATTCCTCTCACCTAAGAAAAACTTGGCGTGTTGGAGGTTCAGTATCTTTGTAACTCAGTTTTACTGATATTAACTTCTGGTAAGCTATTCATTTAGATTTTCCATTGACCTCTATGCAGACTACTTCATTATTAACATGTGTGACGGGCTTAAATAAATGTTGAAAGCTGTTGTTTGAAGCTTGCCAAACATGTAGATACTAATGGAGTCCATGTAAAACATTTTTCAGGCGGTTATTTCCCTGTAGCTTGGAAGCTATTATATATACTTTTAAAGGAGTCACAGAGATTTTATTTTTATTGTTATTAGATTTGGAAAGGGTAAACAGTCATATAAATGGCGAGGACCACAATTTTAGGACTTGTTGGGAGGGAATTTGCAAAACATTGAACAGTGTTAACAATGACAAGTGTTTTCACCTTATCACCAGCTATTTAAGGAATTTGTGTAATAGTCATTTATAAAGTTATCCATAATGAGCAAAGGATTCACCTTCAGTCTTTTTTTCCCCCCACTTTAAATTAGTTTTCAGTTTTAAAATGTTAAGAATGTTATAATGCAGGCCCTGTTAATTTTTTGATTGAACTCTGAGTTACCAGACTCTTCATTCATTGTACTGTGATTGTTTTTTTTTGGGTAGATATGATCTGAAATAATAATCTCAGGGAAGGAGTTAGAATCCCTTTTATTGTGCTGAGATTTTCAGTAGACTCTTGTTTTGCTATTTCATTTATTATTTTGAGCTTCTGAAATCTGCCAGGCTTCTATTAATCTAGCCCTTGCTCAGAGTTATTTAGTTTTGTTGTTCATTCATTTTTGATTTTGGATTGACTTATGACTTGGTTTTTATGTCTGGTTGAGATTTATAATACTATTTTTGTGTTAGTCACAGTGTTGTTCTTAAAATATGGGGGAGAAAACCCCAAACTCTTCTGGGTTACAGTGGATTTCATTAGTCTGCAGATAGTAAGGAAACGGTATTTCATGTGTTTTCAGAGTATCATTGTCTTTGGGGGGAAAAAAGCCATGTTCAGACAGTTTAGATATTATTATCAGATGGTTTCTGCATAGTTCCCTATACTCAAGCAAACATTTATTTTTTCTAACCCAGGTTTCATTTCTTAAAATGGAGCAGTGCTTGGTGCTTTCGGATTAGCTTCTTTTATTTGCCAAAGGTCATAGAACTTACTACTTGGAAAGAAAACAATAGAATTCAGGTTTCCTGTACAGTACTATTTGTGTTGAGTTCTGCTGCCTGTTTGTTTTTGAAGTAATTTCAGACTTCAACAAAAAATTGGCAATAGTAGTAAAACTTTCACCCAGATTTGTTTTATATACTCAGAGAATAGTGATCACCAGAAATGAACACTTATACCATTTCCATTATTCCTATTATATTAATTGGAATTCTCATAAGGAAGAGGTGTCCCCTTTCCTATTTATTCAGTTATTCATGTATATTTGTACATACACATTTCTATATATATGAACCCATGGATGTTCAGTTTATTCCACAGATTGCATTCCATTGTCATCATTATATTGTTGCAAAGATTATCCCAGAATTGGCAATAGGAGTACCATCAAGGTGATTCCATGTTCTTTTCACGTGTCCTTTTTTTTTAAAATTGTGGTGAAAAACACATAACATAAAAGCTACCACCTTAACCATTTTAGAACATACAGTGGTGCTAATTATATGTGCATTATTGTTCAAGATCTCTCGAACTTTTTATCTTGCAAAACTGAGTCTCCATTCCTATTGAACAACTCCTGGCAAACACCATTTTACTTTCTGATTCTCAGGATTTGATTACTTTAGATAACTTGTCTAAGTGGAATTACGCAGTATTACCTTCTTGTGACTGGCTGTATCTCATGTAGCATAATGTCCTCAAGGTTCATCCATGTTTGTGTCATGTGATAGGATTCCCATCTTTTTTTAGGCTGAATAATATTCCATTTTATGCATATACTACATTTTCTCTAACCATTCGTCTTTTGATGGGCATTTAAGTTAGTTCCACCTCTGGGCTATTGTGAATAACCATACCACAATGAATATGAGGTGCAGATATCTCTTTGGCATCCCATTTTGCAATCTGTACCAGAAGTAGAATTGCTGGATCATATGGGAATTTAATCTTAATTTTGTAAGGAGTCCCCATCATTTTAAAAACACTTTTTGAAACAACAGTATAGTCCAGCTTTCTCTTATTTCCCATGCCAAGGAGCCATGGTTCTTTTTAATGAAAAATAGTATTTAAAAATCAGAATCTGGACATAAGGTATGCTCATTGGTACTGGAGTACTTTGCCTTAATTACTAAGATGTTAGAGTCAATTTTTTTCCCTACTGAGACTCCAAATAGAGTGTACATAAGTTGTTCTTGAGTGAGAGGAAAGGGATCAGTTTTCCGTTATATGCTGATGTTTCTCCCAGTAGGGTTTATTAAAGGCTCCAGGTCAGTGGGATTCTCAGAGGTGTCTCTGAAGCATTTGAGTAAATTGATTAAGGTGGTGTTGGTTTTCATCTTAATGATACCTTTAGCTGAAAAATCTGTTCTCATTTTTATAGTTTTGCTGAGTAATTCTTGTTTTAGAATACTTCGGTCACAATAGCAGTTTGTAGCTCTTGTGACTCAGACGGTAAAGCGTCTGCCTGCAATGTGGGAGACCCGGGTTCGATTCCTGAATCGGGAAGATCCCCTGGAGAAGGAAAAGGCAATCCACTCCAGCACTCTTGCCTGGAAAATCCCATGGACGGAAGAGCCTGATAGGCTACAGTCCATGGGGTTGCAAAGAGTTGGACACGACTGATTGACTTCACTTTCACTTTCACTTGTCTGTAAAAGAGCATAGTAACTGCAAATGTTTGGTATTTGAAGCATGACTCCTTGTAAAAATACTATAAAACTACCTAGTGCAAGTGTGACACCTTCTCCTTCTGTATTGAAAATCACTTGTATTTACTTAGACTTAAAATGTCTTGAAGTAGGTTAAAGTCTTTAAATGCAGCACTGCAGTTGCTCTTACTGCTCTCTTAAACAGATGGAGAGTATCCCTCTGTTTCCCCTACTGGGTGCAAAGCGTTTCTCTTTTCTCACTCCAGTGAGATTCTGCATGACTGAAATATTATTGCCATCAATATATATTGTTTTCTGTTTTCAAAAATGCTATTTCTGTGAAATTATACTTTATACCCTATGGAGTATATGAATCAGCCCCAATGATACCTATTTGTCATATATATATAATTATATATTAATTATGTTAACATATGTAATATATAAACTAATAATTCACTGATTGTTTTGAATATTGCCTGGGCTATTATAAGAGGAATGGTTCGTTTGAATTTTCTTTTGGAACTTGATAGTATTCCCAGTTCATTTCATGATGGGTGCCTGACTGTCCTGTTGTCATCTATTTTTTGGACATGTCTAGTCAAGAGAAGTTGCATAGCAGCAACTTTGGTAGCAGACTGGCTGCATTCCACGATGGGTAATCCTGTGTTGACTTTTAATGAGCTGACGAAACTGCTCAAAAACGGATGTCATGTCTACAGAAGGTTTGCCATTACCTCCTATCTGTGAAGATAATGTTCTGGTTAACCCACATCTGTTTCTTGTTGTAGCCCATATTCTAAGTGTGGTTTGTAATACTGGGGAATGCCTCAGAATGTTAAATCCGTACCACAATGCGGTTGAAGCAGCTGAAACCACTGGAGACTCTGGTTCAGATTTGGAGGTAGATTTTAGGAGTGACAGAAGCCTAATTTCAGTTTAATTAAACCACTCTGAGGTAATACGATGAAGCACAACCTCAAGAGTTGCCAGAAGATTTAATTAGTGTTGGCTCAACTTGTAAAGCATAAGGGTAATCTTTTGGAATCTGCTAAAATGGTGCATTTGTTCTGGGTTCACAGTGTACAAGCAGTCTTTTACCAGGATTTGGGTTGTTACTTTAAACATAAAGAGGCTTAAAATGGTATTTACAAACCTAGTAACCTGTCCAAAACTGTTACTCCTTGGGTATGAGAATGTAATAGTATTTTCTTTGAGACAGAGCAACATGATCTTGTTTTACTGTGTGCTTTTGCCTAGAAGAGAGATTGTATGGTTGATAAAAGAAATGTTTAGGGTAGAAGCCAATTTGCTAAGAAGTGTCAACTCTGCAAAAGTAATGGAAGGAAAAGATTTCACAAAGTAATCCTTAGACTCAGTATAAAGGGAAATACAGAGTTCTTTAGGTGTGAGGTCTCACAGTCACGTTTTGTTTAAACTTTTGATCCCTTAATCTCTTCAGACTATTCTTATAAATTGCTTCCTACATCGTATGAATAACAAAAATGATAGCAGCATTTATTAATAACTTATTATTCACATGCCCTTGGACTGTTATCTTTCCTCATTTTTTTTTCAATTAAAAAATTTTTTTTTACTTATGGAAAATTTCAGGCACATAGTAAAGTGGAGTAAAGATACTCAGGAACCACCCAGCTTCTCCCTAGTGAGAGCCAGTGAGATGGGGAGAGCCAAGGAGATGGCAGATATAAATGTGATGGCAGGTTCAGTTCAGTTCAGTTGCTCAGTTGTGTCCGACTCTTTGCGACCCCATGAACCGCAGCATGCCAGGCCTCCCTGTCCATCACCAACTCCCGGAGTCTACCCAAACCCATGTCCATTGATTCGGTGATGCCATACAACCATCTCATCCTCTGATGTCCCCTTCTCCTCCTGTCCTCAATCTTTCCCAGCATCAGGGTCTTTTCAAAAGAGTCAGCTCTTCGCATCAGGTGGCCAAAGTATTAGAGTTTCAGCTTCAGCATCAGTCCTTCCAATGAACAACCAGGACTGATCTCCTTTAGGATGGACTGATAGGATCTTGCAGTCCAAGGGACTTTCAAGAGTCTTCTCCAACACCACAGTTCAAAAGCATCTATTCTTCAGCGCTCAGCTTTCTTTATAGTCCAACTCTCACATCCATACATGACCACTGGAAAAACCATAGCCTTGACTAGACGAACCTTTGTTGGCAAAGTAATGTCTCTGCTTTTTAATATGCTGTCTAGGTTGGTCATAACTTTCCTTTCAAGGAGTAAGCATCTTTTAATTACATGGCTGCAATCATCATCTGCAGTAATCTTATTAATATAAACGTTGTTTTAATACTTCTATTTTGAGATAACCGAAAAGAAATGAAATCTGGACTTTGTCTTTATTCTTAACAAATCTCGGCTGGTACTTGGAAATGTAAACTTGCAAATGTGATAAAAGATGAAACAAGTGGAGTTTTGTTCATTCTTCTCATGAGAAAACATTTTTTGAAGTAATGTTAACCATATTAGAATTTAGTTTAGCTGGGGAGGGAAGAAAGCTCAAATGGGAAACATTTGTTTGTGGTTCTACCGAGCCTGAGAGTCTAGGGCAGCCTCGAAGGTGGCAGGCAGGTTTGAGAGGGGATGGAGGTCCAATTTAAAGCAGGAATAAATTAACTTTATTGTGGGTTGTATAGTCACCACCATTAAATTCTAATCCTGCACAGTCTACTGTGGTAGTCAGTGGCCATGTATATCCACAGAGCACCTACAGTGCGGTTACTCTGAATTGAGATGCTTAAAGTGTTAAATGCATACTGAGAAGACTATAAATATTAGTATTAAAATCTCAGCAAAAGTTCTAAAGATTACATTTTGAAGTAAAAATATTTTGGATATATCTGAATAAATTAAGTATACGTTTTTTAAACTTAAATCTGGCTTCTAGAAAAATTTAAATTACACAGGACTCATATTTGTGACTTGTATTATTCTTTGTTCGGACAGCACTATTCTAGACTCAACTCTGTTGTAAAAAGCTACAGCAGTCAAGAATGGGAAGATAATTAAGGGGACAGGTGTGCTTACAAAGTTATATTGAAAGTGTCTTTAGCATATCTTAGTTACACTGTTGAATTTGAAAGAGATGCTACATCTAGCTTTAAGTGAGTACTGTATTTACTCCACTAACCGCCCACCCCCGCCAAAAACCCAAAACAAAAGACTTTTAGTTTTGCCTTTCAAGTGAGAGAAGAAGGAATAGCTAGCTAGAAGGGACTAATGTTCTAATGTGCAAAGCTATGCAGAATCTTTAGCTGTGGCTTTTAGGGAACCGTATTTGAGTCCTTGGACTCTGCTGTTCTAAAGATTATCAGTTGTTGTTTTGCCAGATGTTGCTAAAAGTTACCTTACCTTTTAAGCATGTCCGTTGCATGTTTTTTTCTTTTTCCTGAGACCCTTGCTTGCACTTAAGAAAGAAAGTGAAGTCGCTCAGTCGTGTCCGACTCTTTGCGATCCCATGGACTGTAGTCTACTAGGCTTCTCTGTCCATGGGATTTTCCAGGCAAGAGTACTGGAGTAGATTGCCATTTCCTTCTCCAGGGGATCTTCCTGGCCCAGGGATTGAACCCAGGTCTTCTGCACTGCAGGCAGACGCTTTATCCTCTGAGCCACCTTAGAACAGCATTAACACTGATCTAAGCCTCAGTTTTGTCAGGGGATCAGAGTAAAGGTCAGCAAAGCACTCCTAACCTGCAGTCCTTATGTGCAATTCTGAAATCTAAAAAGCTCTCAAAACTGAAAATTGTTTTTGTTAATTAAGTTCGTAAAGACCCAGACTTGAAGCAGTGTAAGACTAATTGTAGTCTCTGTTTATGCTCCTTTGTGGGAATATGTGTATGTCTTTCAGCAAAAATATTATCATGCTTGGCAATGAAGTGTTGCCCTGGACCCAGGTAGGGGTGATATGCTGTGTACATTGTGTTAACCTTTCTATATTTCAAGAAAAATTTCTGAATTCTGAAACAGGGCTAATTAACCCCAAGGCTTTCAGAAAAGGGAATTTTTGGACCTCTATTATTCTGTGGCTTCCTAAGTGGCATGGTGGTAAATAATCTACCTGCCAATACAGGAGACTTGGGTTTGGATCCCTGGGTGGGGAAGATCCCTTTGAGAAAGAAATGAGAACCCATTCCAGTTCTGTTGCCTGGGAAATCCCATGAACAGAGGAGCCTGGTGGGCTACAGTCCATGGAATCGCAAAGAGTCAGACCTGCACACACAGACACGTTATCATCCCACAAAAATTGAAAATATTTTATTAACTGTAATACTTAGTTTTGGGGGAGGGGGCTGTGCTGGGTCTTTGTTGCTGTGCAGGCTTTTCTCTCCTTACGATGAGCATGGAATACTCTCCAGTTGCAGTGTGCAGGCCTCTCATTGTGCTGCATTCTGTTGTTGTGGAACATGGGCTCTAGGGTGCACCGGCTTCAGTAGTTGGGGTGCATGGGCTCAGTAGTTGGGGCTCCCGGGCTCTAGAGCACAGGCTCCATAGTTGTGGTGCATGGGCTTAGCTGCTCTGTGGCAAGTGGGATTCTGGACCAGGGATTGAACCCTTGTCTCCTGCACTGTCAGGCAAATTCTTTCCTATTGAGCCACTAGGAATGCCCTATTAACCGTAATTCTGCATTTGAGATAGTTATCTTTAGCACAGTCAGGACACAGTGATACGCTACATGAGGTCTTTCTGAAACACAGCTGTGTCATGTCACTCTCCTTAAAGTGGCTTTCATAAGTTTCTTGTTTTCTGTAGTTTTCTTATCTGGAATTTCATACCTGGCTATCAGGTGATATCTGCCTGAAGCTGTCTCTTTGAGTCCCTTTTGTATTCTTTTTACCTCAAAGCGTTTCTTTAGTCGAACAAGACATTCTGGACTGCATCTTAACGTGTATCACCTTTTTTATTCATTTAAATAAATTCCTTTTTCATTCATTTAAATCATTTTCTCTTTTTCTTTGTCAAAATTCTTCTAATTCTTGGAGGTGGGTTTGAACTGCTACTTGCTCGAGTTTTTTCCATCAGCTGTAGACCAGAGAAGGGTGCATGTGTGTGGTTGTAATACAAGTGTAGACTACCCCCTCACTTGGATGGTGACCCCTTAGCCAGAAGGGGCCTGTTGTGAACTTCTCAGCATGCATCATGTTTTTCACGTGATTTGCGTTTAGCAAGTATGGTCATTGATTCTGGGGATTGAAGTGAGGGTCTGATAGAACAGTGAAAGTATATTCCAATTAAGTTGCCCAACTGTTTGCTCCTTTGTGCTTACTGTTTTAGTTAATGTGCATCTAAGTTGCATAAGCAAACAGTAAAAATGGGTGTTTTTCCCACAGCCTCGCAGTTTCCCACTAGTTGCCAGCATATAGAAAGGTCTGTGTTGCTTTTTATTCTGTTTAAAAGTGTGTGATGGTTTGGTCTTTTATTTCCACATATCCTTTTATATTTATTTATTTATTTTTATTTTGAAGTGCTATATTTTGCTAAATTAAATGTAGTCATTTAAGTGTAGCTATTTACTTTTAGGGACTAAAACATTTTACTAAGAACAATAAAGGGGAAAAACAGCATTTAGAAAACATCTACTACACATCTGATACTGTGCTAATAAGTAAACATTCTTTATTCATAAAATAATTTAGCATGATATGTTCTCCTGTTTTTTGTGTGAGAAATTGCCTTATCTCATGAGTGATAGAGTTTATATTTAAAATCCAAATCTATTGAATTCTGCCAGAATATTGTTAGATAATCATAAGAGATGTTCTGTTTTGTTGTATTTGGCCGAGTCATGAGGCCTGCGGGATCTTAGTTCCCCAACCAAATATCGAACCTGTGCCCCCTGAAGTGGAAGCAGAGTCCTAACCGTCGGATCACCGGTGAATTTCCCCATACGAGATTTTTAGAGAGCAAAAGAATGAAGAGTAAATGCTAAAGAGAAAATGCTGGGTTTTGTGAACCAGGAGAATTTTTTGGAATTGTTTGTTATTTTTCTCCCTGTGATTTTCAGTTTTATTCTTTGCCTGATATCTGAATTCGTATTCAATCGGCTATCTTGTGTTTAAATTGTTAATTTATCAAAATGAACCATCAGAAATGTTGCAGGACACATAACTGAAAAAGAGGAGTTAGTTAATCCTGTAGTATTTTTGAAGTAGAAATTTAGGTTTTATTTTTAGAAACAAGTTCAGTATTGGGCAACTGGTGTATGCATTTAGATCAGCAAGTAAATTTTAACAGGAAGGCCAGTATTTGAGTGTAGTAATCAGCAAAATTAGTGTTAATTTATTAAAAGTAAAATAGCTGATGCAAGACAATACTTAATCTAGGAATAAAATAAAATCAAACGTGTTAATGTATGGTACACTTATAAGAAACTATTATTTTAGGGTTCTAAAATACAGACTATTCAGCAGTCTGTGTTAGATGCTGTCTAATAGGATGATGAACTCCTGCCCCTAATGGAGGAGATAGGTTTCCTGTTCTGCATATGACATTTTGGGTGAGGTAACAGTACATTTTCAGGGAGATGCCTTGGGAAATACTGCAGCAGAGACTAATGAGGCCTTAGACCAGAGCTTGCCATATTTGTAATTTTTCTGCAGAAGGTAATAAATAGTAAAGGCATAAGACTTGATTGTCTTGTTAAACGATGTTTTACAGAGACCAACTCAGGAAATCTTGCAAAATCCCCAGCCAGGTTTGAAAAAGGAAAGAGGAACCAGTGAAATGAAGAGTTAGAAAGCAGTCTTTGTGTAGGAAAAGAAGTAACATCAGATCCGTGCCATGAAAACCCAGTGTAGAGTTTCAGTGAGTCAAAAGAGGCAAACGTTAACAAAAGCTGAGAAAAACAAAGAAGTAGTCATTGATCATTTTCAGTAGTTACTTTGTCTGAGTCACAGGTTGTCAGCCGGTTGTAGGAAGTGAAGGGACTGAGTGGTGTTAGGTAGAGGCAGCACTTACAGATCACTGTCAAAGAATAAAAACGGAATCTTTCAGCTTTCAAACATCTTTCTAAGATGGTGGAAACTGTTGTGTTAAAGGCAAAAAAGAAGGACTTTATGGAGAGGGAGAAATTGGAGCTACTGGTAAGGAAGGAAATAAAATAGTATTGGGAGGAAATTCTTGCAAGGCGGGTAAAGGAAGATACCAGAGTCAAGAGATAATCTCCATATTATGATGAAAGCAAAAAAGACCAAGTTTTAAAATAAGCTTTTCCTACCTACAATAACGGCTGTTCTAAATTATGGTTTTTAATATCCTAATAGGGCTTCCCTGGTGGCTCAGTGGTGAGGAATCTGCCTGCCATGGCAGGAGACACGGTTTGACCCCTGGTTGGGAAAATCCCCTGGAGAAGGAAATGGCAGTCCACTCCAGTATTCTTGCCTGGATAATCCCATGAACAGAGGAACCTGGCAGGGTCCCAAAGAGTCAGACACATCTTAGTGATGAAACAACAAAAAATATGCTAATATACTTTATTAAAATTTCACATATACTTCTTTTAAATACACATGCATAAGCCTTCCTTCAAAATGCCAGTCTTTTTTTTAATTAGATCTTATATAGGAAAGACTTTTCACCCTGATCAGAGTTTCCAGGCAGTAAGTAGTAAAATGGGGCCAGAAATTCTTTCTTGGAGCTCTGGTTATAGGAGGATATCAGGAATGTATTCATTCTTCCAAAGTAGACTGTAGTGTGCATTTTTATATGAATTTAAAATTTGAGCAAGGATAATTTTTATTCATGCACATGGCCAAACTAGGATCTGAGGATAAGAACTGTTCTATACATTTTCATTTCCATTTTTAAGAAGGTTTCTTGAGTGTCTTAGGAAACTGCTCTCCTTTTAAAAATTGTTTTAAAAATATTTATTGAGTTCTTCATCAGACTCTAATCATAGCTATGAACAATGTAATAAGGGAGTAGATGATTTAGGTTCCTGGTATTCTTGAGATGACTTTCTAGTTAGATAAGTAAACAGATTATCAAAAGTGACCACTTAGTCATTTTACTTTTATTAAACATCAAAATAACTTCAAGATAAGCCATAGACATCATGAAATATATCCAGGAATGGTCTGTTGCTAGAAAAGGTGAATATAAAAAAATCTAAACTCATGTCTCAAGGAGAAATTATTAACCTTAAAAAATGTTTAATATTAGGGGTTAAATAGTAATTAATTATTTTGAACTATGTTTTTTACTTTTAGGAACATTCTGTTTAAAGATAGATTTATTCAGTTGGATTAATAGAAGTCCTGTTGTATCAGATATGAACATTTAATATAATCTCTCTTCCATCAGATATAAATCAATATTTGCAGTTGAAGATATAAGAATATAGCACAATTTTGCTCAGATTTTAAACATTTTGTTTCAAAGAGTAGGCTGTTTTGGGAAGGTCAGCAAATATTATAAAATTTTTAGAGAGGAGAGAAAAAGATAGTATTTGCTTTTCATTCCATCAAGACATCATAGTATTGATTTACATGGAATATAATTTATGGATAAAAAATTAGTACTTGCCTAAGATTGATTATACCTGATACTTCTTTTTAGCTTAGTGGATGGCAGATGTTTGTATGTACAGGTTTTTAGCCACAGAATGACATTTCTGAAAGCTGATTTGCCTGGCACCCAGACTACTTTTTTTTTTTTTTTAAGTTTTTATTTATTTATTTGGCTGCAGAGTTTTAGTTGTTTCTAATGGGAGTTTTAGTTGAAGCATGTGAAATTTAGTTCCTTGATCAGGGATTGAACCCAGTTCAGTTCAGTTCAGTCGCTCAGTCGTGTCCGACTCTTTGCGACCCCATGAATCTCAGCACACCAGGCCTCCCTGTTCATCACCAACTACCGGAGTTCACTCAGACTCACGTCCATCGAGTCTGTGATGCCATCCAGCCATCTCATCCTGGGTCGTCCCCTTCTCCTCCTGCCCCCAATCCCTCCCAGTATCAGAGTCTTTTCCAGTGAGTCAACTCTTTGCATGAGGTGGCCAAAGTACTGGAGTTTCAGCTTTAGCATCATTCCTTCCAAAGAAATCCCAGGGCTGATCTCCTTCAGAATGGACTGGTTGGATCTCCTTGCAGTCCAAGGGACTCTCAAGAGTCTTCTCCAACACCACAGTTCAAAAGCATCAATTCTTTGGCGCTCAGCCTTCTTCACAGTCCAACTGTCACATCCATACATGACCACAGGAAAAACCATAGCCTTGACTAGACGGACCTTAGTTGGCGAAGTAATGTGTCTGCTTTTGAATATACTATCTAGGTTGGTCATAACTTTCCTTCCAAGGAGTAAGCATCTTTTATTTGGGAATAGAAATCTTAGCCAGAGGACCACCAGGGAGATCCCCCAGGCCACTTTAAATGCTAGAAATGTTCTCGTTTGGGAACTTGAAAGTTGGTGCTTTGGAAGACTTCCTGTCTTTTAGAACAGAATATTAATACGTGTTTCTGCAGTGTCAGAGACAGGTTAGATGCCTTTGCCACTTCTAGAGAAATTGCTTCTATGTGTAATGAAAGTGTCAGGGTGAATTTAATCATGTAGATACGGCCTAGTTATTTGAAACTTAGTTGTGGAGAGAGTATCTAGAGTGTCAAACACTTGACAGTTTTGTGGTTAGAACCTTAGAGGACTGAGAGATTATTGAGAATCCTATTATGTGTATTTAAAAAAAAAACTTCGAACAGTGAATAAGAAATATACTAAGTAGGAGGAGTCCTAAAAAAGACACCAATTCTATTTACAAGCTGTGTGACCTTATTTGAATGTTTCCTTAGATATTAAAAAGGCAAAACTCTCAGGATAAAGTGTGTCATAAAACAAAATATATACTGGTATAATGTTTGCAAAGGTACACTAATTTGAAGACAGATGGACAAGCAAACTTAAGGTGATAATATTGTACTTTTATTTGGTCATTTAATATAGGATATGCATACTAAATCTAATGTCAGAATTTCTAGAAGGAAGGTTAATAAGAGAATGGAGAAATAGAAGTTAAATATGAGCCTATATTGAGTCTTTGAAATCATTCTTATTAAATCAGCATGTTGTCATTTTGTGAAAGCATTGTAATAGAAATAACTAAGATCTCTTGGATTTTGACAAAAGCATGGTTGATTTTTGTTGTTTTTTATATATAGAGAGAATAAGTACACATCTTTTCCTCTTCCTTCTCTTTAAACTTAAACTTGAAGGTTATGAATACCGATGGGACTGGGAGACGAGTGCTCGTGGAAGACAAAATCCCGCACATATTTGGGTTTACCTTGTTGGGGGACTATGTCTACTGGACTGACTGGCAGAGGCGGAGCATCGAGAGAGTACACAAACGAAGTGCAGAGCGGGAGGTCATCATAGACCAGCTCCCTGACCTCATGGGCCTGAAGGCCACCAGTGTCCACCGAGTCATTGGTAGGTACTTCCACAGTTCTCTTAGGGGATGAATCAGGAATGAGAGAAGATACAGTTAGCAGCCTATAGAGTCAACAGTGTAAACTGTGGATGTTTTGAGGGGATGTAAAAATCATCTGTTAAGCCTTCTGTAATGAGAAATGGACTTTTTTTTTTCTCTCTCTTTTAAGGAGATTATTGAATTTGTTGAAGCTCACAAAGTTAATAAATTCTTTGTGGTACAAGTACATTTTACATTTTTCTTAAAAATTTGTTGCCTTTCACTTCATATCCCATGGTGTTTCATAGTGGCTAAGTCAGGGAAGACAGTGAACAGTTTTTAGACAATTATCTTCTTTCCAAGGCTGTATCAGTCAACTTTCTTCACATCCCATGGTCAAACCCAAATAAACGTCCCAGGAAGAAATACTCCAAATCACTTTCTTCTGGTTCCTGAAACCTCCAGACCAGTTTTCAGCATATCACCAAGTTCAGTGATACTTGTGGATGACCCAGTGCTGGGTACCATCTAGGTATCCATGAATAATTTTTGAATCAAGTTTCTTTGAAAGTGTTTATCCAGGGACAAATGAGAACTCAAGTCATTGGATCGATTGGCAAGGATGGATCTTTTTTTTTTTTTGGGGGGGGGGGTGGATCTTTAAATGTTGGTTCAATACTGGCTGCATAGTTTGAATTGAAGGGCTAAACTTAACACCCACACACTGTCAGAAAAAGAACTTCTCTTGTATGAATAATGCAGTTTGCTTAAAGCTTCCTATGGGTACACAGGAAAGTAATTTTGTCATACGTTTATTCCCAGTTGATCAGCACAAGAGTTTTGACCTGCTCTGTTTTCACTTCAGTCACTCTGTCGTGTCCAACTCTTTGCGACCCCATGAACCGCAGCACGCCAGGCCTCCCTGTTCATCACCAACTCCCGGAGTCCACCCAAACCCATGTCCATTGAGTTGGTGATATCATCCAACCATCTCATCGTCTGTTGTCCCCTTCTCCTCCTGCCCTCAATCTTTCCCAGCATCAGGGTCTTTTCAGAAGAGTCAGCTCTTCGCATCAGGTGGCCAAAGTATTGGAGTTTCAGCTTCAACATCAGTCCTTCCAGTGAACAACCAGGACTAATCTCCTTTAGGATGGACTGATAGGATCTCCTTGCAGTCCAAGGGACTTTCAAGAGTCTTCTCTAACACCACAGTTCAAAAGCATCAATTCTTTGGTGCTCAGCTTTCTTTATAGTCCAACTCTCACATCCATACATGACCACTGGAAAACCATAGCCTTGACTGGACGGACCTTTGTTGACAAAGTAATGTCTCTGCTTTTTAATATGCTGTCTGGGTTGGTCATAACTTTCCTTACAAGGAGTAAGCGTCTTTTAATTTCATGGCTGCAATCACCATCTGCAGTGATTTTGGAGCCCCCCAAAATAAAGTCAGCCTCTCTTTCCACTGTTTCCCCATCTAATTGCCATGAAGTGATGGGACCGGATGCCATGATCTTCGTTTTCTGAATGTTGAGCTTTAAGCCAACTTTTTCACTCTCCTCTTGCACTTTCATCAAGAGGCCGTTTAGTTCTTTACTTTGCCATAAGGGTGGTGTCATCTGCATATCTGAGGCTACTGATATTTCTCCCAGCCATCTTGATTCCAGCTTGTGCTTCCTCCAGCCCAGCATTTCTCATGATGTACTCTGCATATAAGTTAAATAAGTAGGGTGACAATATACAGCCTTGATGTGCTCCTTTTCCTATTTGGAACCAGTCTGTTGTTCCATGTCCAGTTCTAATGGTTGCTTCCTGACCTGCTCCATTTTCAGATTGGACCAATTCACTGCTCCTGGGAGGTCACTATACTGCCACCAACTTGGTCAGACACCCAGTCAGCCTAGTGCAGCTCCAGTCAGAACTCCTGGGCTGGAACCATCCTGCTCAGCCTCTGGCGTAGCTGGGACTGCAGGCCTGCACACTGTGCCTGGCCTTTTATTCCCTGTTAATCCTCATAATACTTGTTTGTGAGATTAGAACTGAAACTCTAGATTTGGGAGCAAATATAATCCTATGTCTTTGTCAAACAAATGTTAGTCATTTAAATTGAAAATGTGTTGATTATGTCAATTGTGTGTCCTTTTATAATGAATTTGTATTTTAGGTTCCAACCCCTGTGCTGAGGATAATGGGGGATGTAGCCATCTCTGCCTCTATAGACCCCAGGGCCTTCGCTGTGCCTGCCCCATTGGCTTTGAACTCATCAGTGACATGAAGACCTGCATTGTCCCAGAGGCTTTCCTTCTGTTTTCACGAAGAGCTGACATCAGGAGAATTTCTTTGGAAACTAATAATAATAATGTGGCCATTCCACTCACCGGTGTCAAAGAAGCTTCTGCTTTGGATTTTGACGTGACAGACAACCGGATTTACTGGACTGACATATCACTCAAGGTTAGCCAAAGAATTGGAATATTAAAACTGGGGACTAATTGGGAGAGCTTCAAGAATTTCTGAGTCTTCATGCTGTTACCAACTTCCTTCATTACTTAATAGGCAAAAGTTCAACAAAAAACCCTTAACATTTTAAAAGAAGCCAAGGAAAAGGCCCATTCAGTATTTTGTTAAGTATCTCTAGTGTTTTTAGTGCAAGATAGTTTGAGTATTCTAAATCTGCAAGACGTAATCTTCCTCTGCTTCATTCTATTTGAATATGTAAGTGACATTTTCCTCAGCTAGAGAGTAATAAGCACTCGTATGCTTCACAAATGGCTTATAGAGACTTGACTCTTAGTTTATTAAAAATTTTTTGGTACCTGACTGAGGTAGAAAATGCCAATTATGAGTTATAGCATACCTTCTCTCCCCCACCCCTCCCATCCCTAGAATAAATATTGACAAGCTTACTGAGTCAGTAAGGAGGAGCTCTTGACCAGGAAATCCGGAGTATAATTCTTCCTTCTTCCAGATTCTTTTGGACTTGTTTTAGATAGCTTATGTAAAATTTGTCTAATATGCAAAAATCGTGTTAGAGCCAGAGTTAGACTGTAATGGTGGTCAGTAAAATCTGTTAAATGAGTGAGTAAATAAATGCTTTATTGTGTGGGCTTGTGAGTTTCCTCATCTTGAAAGCAGAGATGCTTTTGTGAGCATTAAATGAGAAAATATATGTACACCAAGCACTTAGGATGGTACTTTCCATGAAGTAGGAGCTATTATTAATAGCTTAAATTATGACTGTTTTAATTTTTAGGTGATTCATAGCTATAATGGTAATGATATGAGTAGTGTCATATGCATTTTATAAGGTATAAGGTTGTTGAACTCTTCCTCAGTTAATGCAATGACTTCGCATACTCTCAAGCACCTTTAGGAAGCTGTGTGTTTGTTAGTCGCTCAGTCATGTCTGACTCTTTGCAACCCCATAGACTGTAGCCCGCCAGGCTCCTCTGTCCATGGAATTCTCCAGGCAGGAATACTGGAGTGAGTTGCTGTTCCCTTCTTCAGGGAGTCTTCCCGACCCAGAGGCCGAACTTGGGCCCCTTACAGTGCAGACAGATTCTTTACCATCTGAGTCCCCAGGTTGGAAGTCAGGAAACTGGCAACCAGTTAAAAGTCCACAATACTCTGGTCACATCTTTTTCACTTGATTATTAATAATAAATTTTATAAGAATAGTCACTCCACTGTATTACTAGAATAAATTTCTGGTTCTTAAGACTTTGAAAAATTTCTCCCTGAATTGACAATAAAACTTGAGGTTGCAGTTGTGTTCATTGGAGGTTGACGTCATTTTTTTTTTTTTTTTTCTGTGCTCATAAAATATGTGAATTGTATTGAGAAACCGTGCCTTTGGCTCTTCTGTATCTTCCCTTAAAACCTTAGGGTTTGGTACCTAAGCCGTGTGACGTTGTTAATCTTATTTCTGCAGACTATCAGCAGAGCCTTTATGAATGGCAGTGCCCTGGAACACGTGGTAGAATTTGGCTTAGATTATCCAGAAGGCATGGCCGTAGACTGGCTTGGGAAGAACTTGTACTGGGCAGACACGGGAACCAATCGAATTGAGGTGTCAAAGTTGGATGGGCAGCACCGACAAGTTTTGGTGTGGAAAGACCTAGATAGTCCTAGAGCTCTTGCGTTGGACCCCGCTGAAGGGTAAACAGCTTTTCATATCCGTTCTTTGCAACTGTATTGCACATGGCCTAGTTGTGGATTGTATTCTTGATGTCTTTAAATCATGCTTTTGGGGGAGCTGACAGGTAAATCAACATTTTATCTTAAAATCGTTAGTTGAGATTTCACTGATTTAGAATAAATAATTAGCTAAATTTTACTTTGTCATTATTAGCATTAGGTGAATGAAAATTAGTGAAATGAGTTATTAGTTAAATATTAATGATTGTATTTATATGCTAAGTAGACAGCTTTGCAAGGTGTCATGAAATCTATTTGCTTGCACTCTCTCCCAAGTTATACCAGATTCTAAACCTGTGAAAGTAAACCCACTGAAATAATGTGTGCTAAGAAATAACTACATTAAAATGCTCTACTTTAGAATGTTCATTAATTCAAAAATGGATAATTCGTTATTATAAACTTGGAGAAACTTTGATATTAAACTGAACTTTCTGATTAATTTATTTACAACATGACATGTTTTTCAAGGATAGATGATCCTTCTTACATGATTTAGCAAGTTTTAAAAAGAGATCTGTATAGTCAAGGCTACAGTCTTCACAGTGGTCACATATGGTCGTGAGAGCTGGACTGTAAAGAAGGCAGAATGCCAAAGAATTGATGCCTTCAAACTGTGGTGCTGGAGAAGACTCCTGAAAGTCCCTTGGACAGCAAGGAGATCAAACCAGTCAATCTTAAGGGAAATCAACCCTGAATACTCATTGGAAGGACTGATGCTGAAGCTGAAGCTCCAGTATTTTGGTCATCTGATGCGAACAGCTGGCTCATTGTAAAAGTCCCTGATGCTGGGAAAGATTGTGGGCAGAAGGAGAGGAGGGTTTCAGAGGATGAGATGGCTAGATGGCATCACTGATGCAGTGAACATGAACTTGGGCAAACTCTGGGAGATGGTGAGGGACTGGGAGGCCTGGTGTGCTGCAGTCCATGGGGTCGCAAAGAATCGGACACAACTGGACGACTGAACAACAGCAACAAAAAAATCCATCATGTAAGAAAGCTGAATTTTGAAGAATAACTCCATTTTAAAAAGCAGAAGTTAACCTTGTGAACATAGCAGCATGTTGCCCATGGCCATATTGCAAAGGTGTTTCCCTGAATCAGTCAGTTCCCTGGTTAGCCTGCTGGCCATGTAGTTAGAAAGTCATACCAAAGGCACCATCTCTGTGCTGGCATGTTGCGATTAGTTTATGGTGATTTTCACTCTAGCTGTTAGTTACCAGACAGATAAATTTAGTAGTTGGGACAAAGGACTCTAGTTTATGTGGCTGCTGGCAACTGTGACGTTTCTCCCACAGTTGTTTTCTGTTTGGCTCTTGGGATGTACTCGTGCCTGTTAGCTGACAAGTACAAATGCAAACAAAGCCCAAGACAACTTGAGTTTTCAGAAAAGTGTTTTTATACATTGCTACCAAGTCAACCGTCAGCCGATGGGCTGGTGAATGAATGTCTCCTTTGAGTAGTTGATGAGACCTGGCATGCGGAGAACTTTCCTAGACCCCAGTATTCAAAGCATCTTGAAACTAGCACTACTGGTTCAGTCCAAAAGGCATTTGGCTGAGAATTACCTTCTAGTTCTAGCTCTGCCATATGCCTGGCTTGAAGACATTAGACAGATCAGTTGCACTTCTTGTTGGACCTTGTCATCCTCATCTGCAAAAGTCTATATTGTGCGGTTGCTCTACAGTTAATGTGAAAAACCCAAAAGAGTACATTCATAGGGACTGTAGTAGTAGTGTTCATTGCTCAGCTGACACACTAAGGGGTGTGTGCGATTCAGTAGTATGTTACCTTGGACAGTGTGACCAAATGCATTTCAAACTTTGCTTTTAAACTTCAGTTCACAGTTGTTAAGTTGTACCTTTGATGTACTGCTGCAGCTTGGTTTTTGGGAGAGTGATTTACACAAATCAGAAAGTAAGTTTTAAAAATTTAGAACCTCAAATTACTTGTCTTCAGAAATACATGTATTTTGTTCTGAAGTGAGTCAAATTCTGAGACCAGCACTTTAATCCTTTGCTATCTTCTTTTTGAATATTAGTTTTATAAATGCAAGTGCTGCAATAAGGAAACCATGGGTTTGTTTCCAATTCCTAGGTTTTGGATGGAATAGATTCATTGGAAACACTAAGGAAAGCTGACTCACTTCCTTTTTAGGATATGAGAAAAAATATTTAGTTGAGACTGCCAGTGTAGTTGAAAAAAATTAATAGCTTTGATTTTGCTTTACCAATTTTCTTGATTTAGTGTATATTTTCTTTAAATTTACTTAGTTACTATACATGAATATGATCATTTCTCCCAAGTAATCAAAAGTGAAATGTTAAATATCCATTGGTTTGAATTTAGATTTATGTATTGGACTGAATGGGGTGGAAAACCTAAAATAGACAGAGCTGCCATGGATGGAAGTGAACGTACTACGCTAGTTCCCAATGTGGGACGAGCAAACGGCTTAACCATTGATTATGCTAAAAGGAGGCTTTATTGGACAGACCTGGACACCAACTTAATAGAGTCTTCAAATATGCTTGGTAAGCTGTATTCTTTTGTTGTTGTTGTTCAGAGGGATAGTATATAATCCTTTCTGTGAAAAAATCAGTGGCTGCTGTTTACCATAGGTTAGAGATGATACCGTTAATAAAACTTCATATGAATGTCTAGGTTCATCCTCTGTCTCACATTGTATCCTATTTATTAATAGTGGGCCAAGGACTTGGATTCATATCTCTTTAATATGTGGAAATTTCATTACTGTTGGGCTTATAATGAAATTTATAACTCCCTAGATATTTCTGAAGTGACTTTTTGTAGCAGTAAAATAAATATATACATTTCCACCTTTTTATGGAAGGAAAAAGAGTTGAACTGTAGACCTTTATGGAGGGAAATAAAACCACAATCAAAATAGACCATCTACATAAGTTTAAACAAACTCAGTGATTTTTAGAACAAAAAAATATTAGTTTGAGTTGTGGGGTCAGACTGCAGATGGATTGATTTCAGAAGACTTGTCTGGTTTAAGAATTGCTTTTGAAGGAATTTTTCTACTTTAAATTGCTTACAAAGGTAATGTTTTAAATGTTACCTTTTCTTTTTCTTTGCCAACAAGACTCACTTTTTCACATATCATATCTTTCTGCGTCTCCCCTGTCTGCTGCCTTTCTGAAAACAGGACTCAACCGTGAAGTTATAGCAGATGACTTGCCTCATCCTTTTGGCTTAACTCAGTACCAAGATTACATCTACTGGACGGACTGGAGCCGACGCAGCATTGAGCGTGCCAACAAAACTAGTGGCCAAAACCGCACCATCATTCAAGGCCACTTGGATTATGTGATGGACATCCTCGTGTTTCACTCCTCACGGCAGGCAGGATGGAACGAGTGTGCTTCCAGCAACGGGCACTGCTCCCACCTCTGCTTGGCCGTGCCAGTTGGAGGTTTCGTTTGTGGATGCCCTGCCCACTACTCTCTGAATGCTGACAATAGAACTTGCAGTGGTAAGCTGCATTCCCCCCCTCAATGCAAACTAAAGTTAGAGAAGGAAGCGCATTTTTGAAAACACTGTAGTTCATATTCTTTCTAGAGAGAGAAGTTGTCAAAATCCAGAGTTGATTATTTGTTTTTATAAAAGAGAAGGACTAAAAGTGAAAAAGTGCAAGTTTTTCAGTAATAACTGGTTGATGTTATGGAAAAATTGATATTATAGGAAAAGTAAATATTTTATCCTTGGGGATTAAACATGAATAGCAAAATTTGCATAGCTTCTTTGAGAGAACACGCATGTGTGCTAGACATAATTCATATTTATTCATGGTGAAGGAAGGAAAGAACAGTACAAATAGTACAACAAAGAGACTCTACAAAACATGATATGCTTGTCCTTTGAAATTCACAGAATAGGTGAAAGATGAAAAATGTAAGTGTGCAAGAGGCCAGGTTTATGAGTAAATGTAGCCAGTATGAAACAATAGTAAGTAGATGGGGAGGCAAGCTAGAGCGCACAGGCTCTGAACACAGTGAGTGCTTGCCGCCTTATTCTAGCTAATGGTAGCAGGTCGTCTCATCCAGCCCGTGAATCTGGGTTCACACGCACAAAGACACACACACACACACACATGCACTTTCTGCTTGCAACGCCAGGACACAGTGTATGACAAAACATTGTTGGCTTGGGGAATCCTGATTTATGACTCACATGTATGTGAACGTCCATGTCTTTTGGATACACAAGAACAAATTAGAAATTGGTAGATACGATAAATAGAGAATTAGATCAGGAAAAGTAGATTTGTAGGAGAAAGGTAGGGTATGGTTCACTATGTTAGAAGGTAACAGTTGCTGTAGGATATTGGATATAATGAATGACTGAAATTACTTTATTCTGTGCCTGAAAGTATAGGAGGTCACATAGGCAAGGATTTAGTGTGTTCTCACACAAGGCTTAGTTCTGAAAAAGAAAGAACATCAATTTATAGTTGAATGATTTCGAGTCTCTGTCACACATTAGTTTGAGTTTACTTAAAGCAAGTCAGATTTTTTTAAGCCTTTTGATTTTTCTTATTTGGACAGTGGGAATAGTAATAGTAACTACCTTGTAGGATTGCTGTGAAAATTGAATAAAGTATAGCATGATTTGATTGCTCTGGAGAATGTATTTGAGGAGGAAAATAAGTGGGAGCAGGTAAGTCAGTCAGACTGCTGTGATAATGCAGGTCAGTTTGAACGGAGTGGTGGAAGTTATAGAGAGATGTTGACGGATTCAAGATATATTTTGAATGAACCGAACTTGGTAATGGATTGTATATGAAGAAGGAGAAGAGGGAGGAAGCAGGATGATGCCTGGATTTTTGATTTGAGCAGGTGATAATAAATGGGAAAGATTAATTTTCAAGAATTAAAAAGTAATTTTAGTCAGGTTTATATGGATTTTCCTATGGGAGATAGAAACATTAAATAGGTAATTAGATAGAGGAATCTCTAGCTCAGAGAAGAAGGGGCATAAGTTTTAGAAATGCCAGCATGTATTTAAAATGGGCACTTAGGGAGAAGGTGTATACCTGGCGGTAGTTTGAGCATTCTTTGGCATTGCTTTTCTTTGGGATTGGAATGAAAACTGACCTTTCCCAGTCCTGTGGCCACTGCTGAGTTTTCCAAACTTGCTGGCATATTGAGTGCAGCACTTTCACAGCATCATCTTTCAGGATTTGAAACAGCTCAACTGGAATTCCATCACCTCCACTAGCTTTGTTCATAGTGATGCTTTCTAAGGCCCACTTCACTTCACATTCCAAGATGTCTGGCTCTAGATTAGTGATCACATCATGATGATTATCTGGGTCATGAAGATCTTTTTTGTGTATTCTTGCCACCTCTTCTTAATATCTTCTGCTTTTGTTAGGTCCATACCATTTCTGTCCTTTATCGAGCCTATCTTTGCATGAAATGTTCCTTGGTATCTCTAATTTTCTTGAAGAGATCTCTAGTCTTCCCATTCTGTTGTTTTCCTCTATTTCTTTGCATTGATCATTGAAGAAGGCTTTCTTATCTCTTCTTGCTATTCTTTGGAACTCTGCATTCAGATGCTTATATCTTTCCTTTTCTCCTTTGCTTTTTGCCTCTCTTCTTTTCACAGCTATTTGTAAGGCCTCCCCAGACAGCCATTTTGCTTTTTTGCATTTCTTTTCCATGGGGATGGTCTTGATCCCTGTCTCCTGTACAGTGTCACGAACCTCATTCCATAGTTCATCAGGCACTCTATCTATCAGATCTAGTCCCTTAAATCTATTTCTCACTTCCACTGTATAATCATAAGGGATTTGATTTAGGTCATACCTGAATGGTCTAGCAGTTTTCCCTACTTTCTTCAATTTGAGTCTGAATTTGGCATTAAGGAGTTCATGATCTGAGCCACAGTCAGCTCCCGGTCTTGTTTTTGTTGACCTGTATAGAGCTTCTGCATTTTTGGCTGCAAAGAATATAATCAGTCTGATTTCGGTGTTGACCATCTGGTGATGTCCATGTGTAGAGTCTTCTCTTGTGTTGTTGGAAGAGGGTGTTTGCTATGACCAGTGCATTTTCTTGGCAAAACTCTATTAGTCTTTGCCCTGCTTCATTCCGTATTCCAAAGCCAAATTTGCCTGTTACTCCAGGTGTTTCTTGACTTCCTACTTTTGCATTCCAGTCCCCTATAATGAAAAGGACATCTTTTTTGGGTGTTAGTTCTAAGAGATCTTGTAGGTCTTCATAAAACCGTTCAACTTCAGCTTCTTCAGCATTACTGGTTGGGGCATAGACTTGGATAACTGTGATGTTGAATGGTTTGCCTTGGAGACGAACAGAGATCATTCTGTCATTTTTGAGATTGCATCCAAGTACTGCATTTCGGACTCTTTTGTTGACCACGATGGCTATTTCATTCTCCAAGCCAGAGTTCAGCAATAGGTGAACTGTGAACTCCCTGATGTTCAAGCTGGTTTTAGAAAAGGCAGAGGAACCAGAGGTCAAATTGCCAACATCTGCTGGATCATGGAAAAAGCAAGAGAGTTCCAGAAAAACATCTATTTCTGCTTTATTGACTATGCCAAAGCCTTTGACTGTGTGGATCACAATAAACTGTGGAAAATTCTGAAAGAGATGGGAATACCAGACCACCTGACCTGCCTCTTGAGAAACGTATATGCAGGTCAGGAAAGCAACAGTTAGAACTGGACATGGAACAGCAGACTGGTTCCAAATAGGAAAAGGAGTACGTCAAGATTGTATATTGTCACCCTGCTTATTTAACTTCTATGCAGATTACATCATGAGAAACGCTGGGCTGGAAGAAACACAAGCTGAAATAAAGATTGCCGGGAGACATATCAATAACCTCAGATATGCAGGTGACACCACCCTTATGGCAGAAAGTGAAGAGGAGCTAAAAAGCCTCTTGATGAAAGTGAAAGAGGAGAGTGAAAAAGTTGGCTTAAAGCTCAACATTCAGAAAACAAAGATCATGGCATCCGGTCCCATCACTTCATGGGAAATAGATGGGGAAACAGTAGAAACAGTGTCAGACTTTATTTTTCTGGGCTCCAAAATCACTACAGATGGTGATTGCAGCCATGAAATTAAAAGACGCTTACTCCTTGGAAGAAAAGTTATGACCAACCTAGATAGCATATTCAAAAGCAGAGACATTACTTTGCCTACTAAGGTCCGTCTAGTCAAGGCTGTGGTTTTTCCTGAGGTCATGTATTTGTGTGAGAGTTGGACTGTGAAGGCTGAGCGCTGAAGAATTGATGTGTTTGAACTGTGGTGTTGGAGAAGACTCTTGAGAGTCCCTTGGACTGCAAGGAGATCCAACCAGTCCATTCTGAAGGAGATCAACCTTGGGATTTCTTTGGAAGGAATGATGCTAAAGCTGAAGCGCCAGTACTTTGGCCACCTCATGAGAAGAGTTGACTCACTGGAAAAGACTCTGATGCTGGGAGGGATTGGGGGCAGGAGGAGAAGGGGACGACCCAGGATGAGATGGCTGGATGGCATCACGGACTCGATGGACGTGAGTCTGAGTGAACTCCGGGAGATGGTGATGGACAGGGAGGCCTGGCATGCTGCGACTCATGGGGTGGCAAAGAGTCGAACACGACTGAGTGAGTGAACTGAACTGAACTGTATACCTGGCTGTCAGCAAACCTTTTCTTTAATGAGCCAGAGAGTGAATATTTAGGCTTCGTGAAGCCTGTGGTCTCTCACACACCTCTTCAGCCCTGTCCACTGTGATGTGAAAGCAGCCACAGATGATGTGTTTTTAAAATTGGATCAGTTCTGATAAACTTTGTTATAAAAACAGGCAGCAGGCCAGATTTTCCTTGTTGGCTATAGTTTGCCAGTTCCTGGTCTGGAGAAAAGAAGGGGTCTGGTAACCTCAGGAGCTCTGCTAGAGGAGGGAAAGTTCTCAGTAGACACTGTAGAGCAGCATCCAGAGAGGCCAAAGGATAGGACCCAGAAGGTGGGAGAGAAGATTGTTTCAGAGTAGGACTGTGTTGTGATTGCTGCTGAGAGGTTGAGTAAGGTGAGGCCTAAAATATCCACTGGATATTTGGGTGAGATGGTTAATCATCCTGAAAGAACATAATTTCAGGAAAGTTAACAGTTAAAGATGGAAATAGATCAACAAGTGAATGGAGCACAGAAAGGGGATAATAGTGTGTATGTCATGTAGACTTTTTTTTTTTTCTTTAAAGAGTTTGACTTTGGAAGGAGAAAATAGGGGTAAGAAGTGATGGAGGATGGAGATAGAAGAATATGGAAAGGCCTTTCGAGGTCATTGTTTGGGATGTTTATACCAGTGTGTTCTAGGTGGTAAATGAAGGTTATGAGAAATCACTGCTGAGTGTCCCTGATGTCTGTGTTGGGCTGTTTCTGAGATGATCAGCAGTGTTTCCAGAGGCTTCCTGTCCATGTATTCTTTTTTTGTAACGTGTATTATTTAATATTTGTGCAGAGGTGTCTTAAATCCCAAAGCAGATTACAAGAGAAGTTTAACACAAAGTACTTGCCCTCAGAAAGTTTTCTAACGTTGTGTCGTTTACTCCTGGACGTGTGTTTCAAAAGCTAAATCAGATCATGGCCTTTTTCTGCTCAAAATCTCCTCTTTCACGAGGAGTGAAAACCTCGTTCTTCTAATGACCTACAAGTTCCTGCACGATCTGTTCCTTCACATCCTCCCCACCGCCTTGCTTCTCTGACTGCAGCTTTTACTGTGCTTTCTCTCTCCATGGCAGCCACACTAGCCTCAGTGCTCTTTTCACAGGTGCCAGTGACTCCTGCTTCAGGACTGTGGTACTGTGTAGCTCCTCTACTTGGAATGTTTTCCTGCAGACATTTGCATGCATATACTTCAGCTTCATGTCTTGACTTAGTCGTGACCTCGCCAGAGAGACCTCATCTGCCCTATTTAAAGTTTCAAGTCCTCCTTCCACCCCGTCTCGCGTTGCCAGCCCCCCTTACCTACAATTCTTTTTCCCATGACTCTTAATCACTCTCCGGTATACTGTGTAATTCATTAGTTATATACTATAGCGCCTTGATTATGTTTATTACTTACTGTCTCTTTATTGAAATGTAAACTCCAGGAAGCAATTTTTTTTCCTGTTTTTTAACTGATGTATATCTAAGGTGCCTAAAATAGTTTTCGGTAAATAATAGTCATTCAAGAAATCATTGTTCAGTAGAAGAATGAAGAAGCAAGACAGGATTTGGAAAAACGGGTGCTTTTCCATTCAGCAGCTTTGTGACCTGGGAACAGTTTCTTAACCTTTCTTTAAAAATTAGTTAACTATTCTGTTTGCTCATCTGTAAAGTGGAATAATTTGGGGGACTAGAAGACATCTAGTATGATGTGTGGCATGTTGGAGGTTCTAAATGAATGCTTGTTTCTTTTTTTCCCCCAGTTCTTGGAAATAATTTTGTTTTCTTTCAAAATCATGGCTACAGGGCTCTCCTTAATGATGTCATCTCATGCTTTTTCTTCATTTGTTTACTTATGTATTCTTTCAGTGAATATTTACCGAACAGCTAATCCACACTGGGCATTATTTGAGCCAATGAAGAATGTATTGCTGAATGAAACAGACATTAATCCCTGCACTTGTGGAGGTTACGTTCCATCAGGATAGATAGTGAACTAAATAAGTAAACTGTATCATGAGGTAGATGGAGATGAGTGTTATGGAGAAAATTATGAGCAGGAAAGGGTGAGTAGTAGGATCTTGATGTTAAATAGCATCACGAGAGAAGTCCTGGCATAAAAGTGACACTATGTCAGGAACTGAGGGAGGTGAGGAAATGAGCTGTGCTGGCTCTCTAGGAGAAGACCTGTCAAGCAGAGGGGAACATGTCTGGCATGTTGGAGAAACACGTGGGGGCCAGTGTCTCTGGAACAGAGTGTAAAGAGATTAAGTCAGAGAGGAAGCAGGAGGCCACATTGTGTAATCCTGTGTTCAGTACTGAAGCAGTTGGCCTCTGTGGCATCTTTGTGCAGATTGAGAAAAGGTGTTTCCTCTGGGTACATGCAGATGCACAGGTGCTTGACTTGGCTACCCAGGTGTGGCCTGGACCTCAGTCCCTGCTTGAGGCCTTTGGCATAGCTCAGAGATAGCACAGTCCATTGTGGTGGGCTTGGGCTGGTCACTTACAATGTTCTTATACCAGAGTGGTACCTTTCTTTTAAGCTTTAGGCGAACACTTGTGTCTTCGGAGGAGAGCTGAAAAGCTCCTGCCTGCTTACACCTTCTCCTCCAGCTTCTGCATGTGGGAGTGCAACACTGAGACCGCCCGTCTTCTGCAAGAGACGAGGGGGTGGTGGTTTGAGGTGATATAAATTAGCATGGGTTTAGGCTTACAGAACTGCATATTCTTTGTCCCTTTTGTAAATAAGTCAAAACATCAGCTTCCTCCTGGAACTATTTAGCCAACTGTAATTAATGTCATCCATAGACTTTTTGAAATGAGTATTTATTTGGAGCCATATTTGGCTTTGTCATCATCTATGTTTCTAGAATACCTAATCGTGAAAGCTTACTAAAGGTTAAAATTTGACTCAAAGAAAAAAACAGTACAAAGTGAAACATAACTAGGAGCCCAATATATATTTGATTAATTATTTCCCAGGCAGGAAAATTAGGCAGCTAAAACTATGGGGTCTGTCTTCTGAGTTTCATTGTATATCTTAATATGCTATTTTGTTGGAAGCTTACTATCAGGACCTTTTTTTTTCTGTTTTCTTGATTTATAAGGAAATAGTACTGCCAAAAAAATAATTCTTTTTTTTTTTTTTATGGGAGACTTGTTAACTACTCTGTTGTGACATGTATTCTTACTAATTAAGGTGTTGGTTCTACTAAAATTGCTGAAAGTTATTAAATCAGTGTGCTGTAGACTCTATACAATGGAGAGTTCAGTGGAGTCACTGAAATATTTTCTAAATCTTCCAAGCTAGGTGTGGACTTTGAGCCAGTGGGAAACTTAAAGCAGAATTTCAGGGTTGTGAATACCAAGTTTCTTTGTGAGAAGCAGTGATGTCTTCAAGATTTAAACTGATGTACGTTTGGGTGTAGGTGTAACATCAACCAGGGGACCACAAGTAAGGGCACTGTGAAGAATGGGGTTTAGGGGGAGATAAAGCAAAGAGTTCTGTTTTGGCCATTTGTGTTTATATCCCTGATAAGGACAAAATTCTGCTGGATTTAGGTGATGACTGAGCAACAAGAGAAGAGTGTATAATTTGGGGATTTTTACATTTATTTTAAAGATTTTTAAAAAGACTGTTAGACTTTGAAGTTTTTGGTAGCATTGTCAGATGGTGTTCTTTTCTAGATACTCTCCTCCATTAAAGATGACTGCATAGTAATCAGAGGCCTAGTCCCTGGGACAGGGAAGTGTTGTCTCGGATGCATTTCCCTGTTTCATAGACTTCAGGCATCAACTAGTGTGTGACTTTTTTTTTTTTTTTTTTTTAATGGTTCCCTCTCCTTGCAACCATTACATCCCCACAGTGTAAAACAAAGCCTATATATCTACAACCCATGAGGGTTTGTTTCATTCCTACTAACACCACATTTATTATTGCCACTACTGATAATAAGCAATAGCTATTTTTACTTGACATTTATATAATGCCTTATAGTTTTTTTGTTCAGGTATTGTACAATTGGGGCTTCCCTGGTGGCTCAGTAGTAAAGAATCCTACTGCCAATGCTGGAGATGTGGGTCCAATCCCTGGATGAGGAAGATCCTCTGGAGAAGGAAATTGCAACCCACTCCAGTATTCTTGCCTGGAGAATCCCATGGAGAGGAGCCTGGCGGGCTACAGTCCTTGAGGTTGTAAAAGAGGCATGACTTCGTGACTAAACAACAACATTGTACAATTGACATAATACCTTACCTTTTTATTTTTACTTGTGTTATAAAATTCTTATAGCAACTCAGTGAGCAGGACAGCATAACTATAACCTAGTTGAGTAAATTTCGACCCAAAGAGGTTGAAGGCTGTAGTTAAGATCAAGTGACTAAATTATGTGAGAACTGAGACTAAAACCACTTTTTAAGTCTCTTTTTTTACCTATGGAGACCCAGACTTCCTTTTACCCACAAGAATAGATGAGGGAGGAGTTAGGATTATTTACTTGGTAGACAGGGGAATTTTGTTTGTCAAATGCTTCATTGAAATCAGGTGTCCTGTGATGATGCCACTGTGGACATTGGACAGAGAAAAACTGGCTAGTTGGCTGTGTCATAGCGTAAATCCATAACTGGTTTAGTAACCAGAGTGTGATCAGTGTTTCCTCTAAGAGTTCTGAAGGCATTCCAAAGGGCTTTGTCTCATACAGGTCTTCAACATACATGTCTGTTTTTGTGAGATATAGACAACAGGCCGATCAAATCTTTGAGTGGTCTGAGACTTAGGATAACTGTTTCATATTTGCTTTTTTCTCTCTTTAAGCTCCAACTACTTTCCTGCTCTTCAGTCAGAAGAGCGCCATCAACCGCATGGTGATTGATGAACAACAGAGCCCTGACATCATCCTTCCTATCCACAGCCTTCGGAATGTCCGGGCCATTGACTATGACCCCCTGGACAAGCAACTCTATTGGATTGACTCAAGACAGAACATGATCCGAAAAGCACAAGAAGATGGCAGCCAGGTAATCCAGGGCTCAGTTCAAAATCCGGTTCTTCTGTGTAGTTACTGGACCAACTAGCCATCCTATTCTACTCATGTCATGACTCTGCTTGTGTGTGTGTGTAAAGCTGGAATTCTGAACCTGGCAGCACTTTTTCTCTCCTAAATGATCTTTGAGTAAACAGTTGTTTGCTAGTGCTATTGAAATGAAGATTGTATTGTATTAAAATAACTTCTGCTCATATATTAGAATGACTTTGTCAGTCCACCCATATCCATTTATATTCCATTTTACATTTTGTTTCGTTTACATGGAGTGTTGGAAACTTTGAAAGCAAATAGACCCTTGGTTCTAATCTCAGCTCTGTCACTCACTAGGATTCTTATGAATCTTTAGGGGAAAAGAATGTAAAGCACATAGCCCATTACCTATTACACAATAGGTACTCTATAAATAATAGTTCTTTTACTAGTAACTATTATTTAAAAGTTTCAGAGAATGGGAAACATAAAACACAATCTTAGTAAAATTAAAAGCATCTAAGATATGTTGTTATTAATCTAATGGTTTTTGGTTTTGTTTTTGTTTTGGTAAATATTACTTGGTGACTGTGGCATAGGAATGAAAGTATTATCAACACATCTTATCTGTGCTTACATTCTAATCATGAGTCACACACCACTGTCCATAATTTGCTTTCTTTTTGTGTCCAAGCAGTATTATACCAGGATCACTATAAATAATTATTTATCATCTTCCTTGTAGCACTAATGCTGTTAGATTTTTAATGTATGAAAATTAGATTGCTAGTTTGTTTTTTTTTTTATATATCTGATCGGACCAAAAAAAGAGCGAGGAGATAATGTATTTAGGTCTGCTGAGAGATAATTTAAGGTATAGTTATAGCTGTATATTACAGATGCAGTTTACACTGTGTAGGTCAGGACTGATTGGCTGATAACTAGTTGATAGAAATTGTAATTGTTGTTATATAGCCAAGGACTTAGCAAATAAATGAGACAGCCTCATTAAGGAGTGTTACCTTGGAGATGCTGAGTAAATAAAATACCATTTATTCAGATAAAACAGATGAACAGTGCCTGGTGTTTTTTTTTTTGTTTGTTTTTAATTGTTTTGAGGGGGTAGATTTGAGGATTAGAAGACATGACTTATAGATGTGGTTTGTAGCCCTGACTAACTGCTGTTGTCTCTAGAGCAGAGATTCTCAACTTACACACTATTAACATTTTTGGCTGGATAATTCTGTGTGGGGGAGGTCTGACCTATATATCACATTTTAGCAAGGCTAAAGAATGTTCAGCAAGGCTTCCCTGATGGCTCAGCAGGTAAAGAATCCACCCCCACAATGCAGGAGACACAGATTCCATCCCTGGGTCAGGTAGATCCCCTGGTGAAGGAAATGGCAGCCCGTTCTAGTATTCTTGCCTGAAAAATCCCATGGGCTGAGGAGCCTGGCCGGCTACAGTCCAAAAGGATTGCAAAGAGTTGGACATGACTGACTAAGCACGCATGCACTGGCCTCTGCCCCTTTAAAAGCCAGTTATACCCCCATAGGTGTAGCAGTCAGAAATGTCTCCAGACATTGACCAGTGTCCCTGGTAGGTGGTGGTTTAGTTGCAAAGTTGTGTCCGACTCTTGAGACCCCGTAGACTAGACTGTAACCTGCCAGGCTCCTCTGTCCGTGGGATTCTCCAGACAAGAATACTGGAGTGGGTTGCCATTTCCTTCTCCAGGGGCACTTGCAAATGCAGAATTGCTCCTGGTTGAGCACCACTGCTTTAGAGCTATTTCTAGAGTGTTCTTCCAGCCACAGCTGTCTCGAGTGTATAGGAAGCAGCTGCCACCTTCTCACTCCCATGTCTCATCAATGCACTGTCATGTTGCTAGAGCAACTAAAACAGCCTCTGTCTCTCTTCTGCTTTATGTCATAATAACCAAGGGAACATTTGAAATGCTCACTAAGAAATGTCCCTTGAAATTTAAGAGTTCCACTCAGGTGTGTGACCACATGCGTGTAAGTATTGTGAGTGATCTCAGGGCTGTCTGGCTTGGAGTCTCATTTTCTGTGTATGTTTCTTTTTCCCTCCTTAGGGCTTTACTGTGGTTGTGAGCTCAGTTCCGAATCAGAACCTAGAAATCCAGCCCTATGATCTCAGCATTGATATTTATAGCCGCTACATCTATTGGACTTGCGAGGCCACCAATGTCATTAATGTAACGAGATTAGATGGGAGATCAATTGGAGTGGTGCTAAAGGGCGAGCAAGACAGACCTCGAGCCATTGTGGTAAACCCAGAAAAAGGGTATGTTACCAAGGGGGAATCTGAAATCCTCATCAGCCTTCTTATTTATCCCATTTATATTCTTGCTTTCTCTGTTTTTCTGCCTAGAATGTCTTTCCTTAGTCACTACTGCTTTATCTGTCGTTTCTACACATACCTCGAGAACTGTTGGAACTATGTTGTCCTCCAGTAATTTCCCCTTGATCTCCCCTGTGCCCCACTCCTCCAAATGTGACATCCTCTTCTCTTAGATGCCCATTAGTCTATATCTGTGCCTCTTTAGTCCTTTCCAGTTTACCTTATACTTGATTATTTTCAGGCTTATATTTTCTCGGTTTTAGATTCCTTTATGATAAGAACTAGTATGTCTTTAATAGAGAGCTTTGCATTCAATTAATAGTACTTAATTGAATATGAATGAATGATAAGGAATTCAGCAAGGAAAGTAGCTTCAGAAGAGTTACAGGAAAGAGATGAACTGAAGTTAAATATAAGAAATAATTCACATATGACTTATTTTCAGTTATGAAATGGACTAGAAAAGAAATTTAAAAGTTTGTGTCCAAATCTGATTACTGCTATATCTTTCATTTATCGTATTATTCCAAAAGCATAAGTGTGCCTGTGTCTAACATTTTGCTTTATTAATTCCTGAAAGTTAACTCCCTAAGAACTTCTGTGCAACCTTTGTTACTGTTTTTGAAATTAAGAAATGTATTCCATGATCTTTTAAAAAATACTCTAAAGCCTTAAAAAATGACAGTATTATTCTACTTCCTTTTGTCTTAACAGAAATATTCTCATTTTGTATGGTTTCTTACTTTAGTAAGCTTAGAGTTTCCTCCTTTCTTTTCAGGTATATGTATTTTACCAATCTTCAGGAAAGGTCTCCCAAAATTGAACGAGCTGCTTTAGATGGAACAGAACGGGAGGTCCTCTTTTTCAGTGGTTTAAGTAAACCAATTGCTTTAGCTCTTGATAGCAGATTGGGCAAGCTCTTCTGGGCTGATTCAGATCTCCGGCGAATTGAAAGCAGTGATCTTTCAGGTACCCAAGAAATATTATTTCTGTTTCAATAATTGAGATGATTCACTGATAGCATTTGTATTTTCCTTCTGTTGTACACATTTCTTTACAGTTCTGTTCGCTAAGAGTAGTCAGCAGCAAGTTGGTTGGGAAGCACTTTTTCTTTAACCATCAAAATGCTTACTCCATCTGTTATCTAATAACTTGCCAATTTTCTTGATTTGGGCTCTGTAAATAGTATGTTTCGAATGCATCTCTTCTCTTTTTTAATTCTTCCACTCTACTTTTCTTCTCATCATCTATGGCCTGAATTCTAGCCTATGATTAGTCTCCTCCCTGTTGATTTTTCCTCCCTGGAAGTTTACACACTGTTCCTAAATTAATTTTCCAAAGCATGGTTTCTAATCATGTTACTGCCATACTGAAGAAACCCTCCAGGGTAGTCTCATAACCCAAAGAAAAAAGTCTGGTTGAATGCTTACATTGGTATTTGTCTTCCACAAACTCATCATAAATGCAAATGAGCTTAACATTCCTGATGTGTTTTAATGAAATTAAATAATTTATTGATCTTCAAATGTACTTTTTCATTTCTCTGCGATCCTCTGTTTACAATCCCAGTTGTTCCCATACCCCCAGTTTCAGAAGTCCAGATACTCTGTGTGGCCTTACCAGTGATCAAGGAAATGAAATTAAAATAATACACTATATGAGAGCCATAAAATGTAAAGTTGACTATTCCCAACATTGGCCAGAAAGGTAACAAGCGGCATGCTCTCATATACTTTTGTGAGGTGAAATTGGTAGAACCTTTTCAGAGCGAAATGTGCCAGTGAATTTCCGTTTCAGACAGCTGTCTTACAGACATACTGAATCAGTTGTACAGGGGTATGTGCTGAGCATTCTTTGTAGTATGTATAAAGAATACATGTATAGAAATACATCTGAGTATATTAAGTGTGTGAAATATTAGTCATTCAATAGATGAGGTGTGTAGTGACATAGAAGGATGATTTTTTAAAATTAAGTTGTGTAATAATGTTATTAAGATTTAGTTGTATTTAAAATTTAAAACTATTATATATATACACACACACAGACATATATATATGCACACACACTATTTACTATATACACTGGCAGATTGCCTCCAAAAATGCAATATATCCTGTACACAGAGAGACATACATGCATATATATATATATATGCACACACATACATACATTACACATATAATATATGTATAAACTATTAGTAAACATGTATATTTGTGTATTCCCTGAAAAATATGCAAACATATATATCTTGAGAAAGGTTTAAAAGTTTAGCATGCTAATAATATGTTGAGTATTTCTGTATCATTTAAAGTTTTATACATTTCAATGTATTTATAATTTTTCAAAAACTAAACGAGTTCTCTCATCAGGTTCAAAAGACTCCCTTCCATTATGTTTTCTTTGATTCCAAACTGTCATGCACATACCTTGCACAGTATATTCTTTCCTTTAACTGATCACCTGTATCTCTTATATCCCATCTCATTTGTTTAATAGTCACTTAGCCCTTACTAATGTTTTAGCCCTTACTAATATGTCAGTGGATTTTTTTCCCTACTTTTCCTTTTCTCTTTTTTCTTCATTTAGGATTTTTTTCTTTAAATAGAGGTGATGCATGTTCTTTAGACAGTTTAGAAAAGAGAAAATCCAAAACACTATCATTATTGATACTATTGATACTTTAATGAATTAGCTTTCTTTTTTTTTATACTTTTTTTTTGTTTGTTTCTCCACTCTTAATTATGACATGGTTGTAACATATAGAAAGTACAGAATTTCTGCTATCCAACTTGGTCAAATCTTAGTGTTTGGCCATATTTGCTTTTGAACCTCCCTTCCTCCTCTCTTGAAAAAAGACAGGGAGAATTTGAAGCTCTTGCGTCTCCTTCCCCAATTCTGTTTTCTTTCCTTTTTCTTAAGAGGCAACTTTTGATGTGTTTCTTTGCCATGCATGGTTTGCTCTGTGTGTGTGTATTTTTTACTGTGTATACTGATAAAAATTTAAACTTTTTTACTTTTTAAACTTAATATAGTCTCATGTATTCTTTTCTCACTTGCCTTTTTCAGATATATCAGTTTTCAGATATATCAGATGGTCCCTATTGAGCCACAAATCTATGTTCGTTATTTTGCTAAATAGTGGTTTCGTTGTATGATCATTCTACAGTTTCTCTATTTCTATTCTGCTGTCTAAACTGCTGTTTCCAATTTTTTGCCATTAAAAGCAGTAGTCTGAACCTAGTAGTGGCATTGCCATGTAATGTGGTATGTATATATGCAACTTGAATATATCTGTTCAGACTGCTCTCCAAAGTGATTGTATCAGTTTAAAATCCCCTCCAGAAGTATATGAGTTTTTCCTCTAGTACTTGGTACTGTTAGACTTCTGAATTTTTACCAATCCAATAATTTTAAAGGTATATCTGATTATTAATAGAATACAAATTTTTCTATTTGATATTGAAATTAATTTATTAGTCACTCATGTTTCTTCTGTGAATTGCAATTCTTAGTTTTGCCCATTTTTCTATTACTGATTTATAGAAATTCTTTATTCAGTGTATTAATGCATTATTAAGTTACATACATATTCAGGGAGAATTGTTATGGTTAAAGAATTCAGTCTTTTCATTTATGACTGGTGTCTCTTTCCATTTAAAAGTCATATGTAATACTTTTTGGTACATCTTTATACTTGCCTCTATAGAGAAAGGTATGTTTTATATAAATCTTTGCTTGTGATTTATCTTTTCACTCTCCCAGTGGTGTCTTGAGATGAAAAGAAGTCACATTTTTAGTGTTGCACAGCTTATTAAGTTTTCCCTGTATGATTAGTTTATGTTATGTTTAAGAAATGTTTACCTACTGCTTAGTTACAAAGATATTTTCTTGTGTTTTTTCCTAACATTTTTTTTTGTTTAACTTGTCTTATTTTAGATCTCTAATCCATTTGGAATTTATTCTTGTGTACAATGTGAGACAGGGGTTTAATTTTGTTTTCCTTGTGACTGATTCAATACCATCTCTTTTGAGAAGACCCTTCTTCCTCTACTCTTCTTTCCTGTTATTTTTGTTGCAGATAAAGTGATTATATTTGTATGAGTTTATTTCTGGACCCTAATGTTCCTTGGTCACCTTGTCTTTGTCTTGTCTTAATTTATAGCAGATTTATCTAGCAGTGTTTATCCTTAGTATTTCTTACCTTGATTAATATTACCTTAATATTTCTTATCAGAGATTACCTTGGCAGTTGTTGACACTTTGCATTTCCATATACATTTTAGAATCAGCCTCTGAGTTTCCACCAAAAACAAAAACACCTAGTAGAATTCTGAGTGGCTTTGCTTTAAGTGTATAGCAATTTAGGAAAAATTTGTTATCTTTATAATATTAGTCTTCTAAACCATGAACATGGTATATCCCTCCCTATATTTAAAACTTTAATTTCCCTTAAGTGTTTTGTAATTTTCTCTATCGACGTTGCCTATCTTTCATTGGAGTTATTTTTTGGTATTTAATGCTTTTGAATGCTAGTGGTAAAGAATATTCTAAATATTTAATATTTCATTTTCTGGCTGTGGCTGGAATAGAGAAATACAGTTTTTATTTTCTTCTCCTACCCTAGTGCATTGAGTTTGTTCCCAACGATCTTGCTAAATTGTTAATAGAATTTTCTGTGTTATGGAATCATTTTGTCTTCAAATGAGGAAAGTTTATTTTTTTCTTTTTCAGTCCTTTTGTCCTTGCTGCCTTACTGCATTGACTGGGGACCACTCCCTGGTACCCCTCTCCCCCCAGTACAATAGTGAACAAAATAATAGAATCCCTAGGTATTTTTGTTTCATTTTTGTATTTGCTTTCCATGATTTGAGGAGAAAGCATCCAATACATCATTATTAGGTTTTTGCTAAGGTTTTTCTGCAGGTAACTTTTAAAAATCAGATTAAGGAAGTTCTGTTCTTGGCAGAGGAACCAGAAATCAAATTGCCAACATCTGTTGGATCATAGAAAAAACGAGAGTTCCAGAAAGACATCTGCTTTATTGACTACATCAAAGTCTGTAACTGTGAATCACAACAAACTGGAAAATTTTTCAAGAGATGGAAATACCAGACCATTTACCTGCCTCCTGAAAAATCTGTATGCAAGTCAAGAAGCAACAGTTAGAACTGGACATGGAACAACAGACTGGTTCCAAATTGGGAAAGGAGTATGTCAAGACTGTATATTGTCACCCTGTTTATTTAATTTATATGCAGAGTACATCATGTGAAATGCCAGGCTGGATGAAGCACAAGCTGGAATCACGATTTCCGGGAGAAACATCAATAGCCTCAGAGATGCAGATGACACCCCTTATGCCAGAAAGTGAAGAACTGAAGAGCCTCTTGATGAAAATGAAAGAGGAGAGTGAAAAAGTTGGCTTAAAGCTCAACATTCAGAAAACTAAGATCATGGCATCTGGTCCCATCACTTCATGGCAAATAGATGGGGAAACAGTGACAAACTTTATTTTTTTGGGCTCAGAAATCCCTGCAGATGGTGACTGCAGCCATGAAAGATGCTTACTCCTTGGAAGAAAAGCTATGACCAACCTAGACAACTTACTGTGGTCAAAGCTATGACTTTTCCAGTAGTCATGTATGGATGTGAGAGTTGGACTATAAAGAAAGCTGAGCACCAAAGAATTGATACTTTTGAACTGTGGTATTGGAGAAGACTCTGGAGAGTCCATTGGACTGCAAGGAGATCCAACCAGTCCATGCTAAAGAAAATCAGTCCTAAATATTCATTGGAAGGACTGATGCTGAAGCTGAAACTCCAGTACTTTGGCTACCTGATGCGAAGAGCTGACTCTTTGGAAAAGACCCCCGATGCTGGGAAAGATTGAAGGCAAAAAGAGAAGGAAGTGACAGAGGATGAGATGGTTGGATGGCATCCCTGACTCTATGGACATGAGTTTGAGCAAGCTCCGGGAGTTGGTGATGGAGAGGGAAGCCTGACATGCTGCATTCCATGTGGTCGCAAAGAGTTGGACACAACTGAGAGTTGAACTGAACTCTTGTTAGTTTTGTAGAAAAAATCAAACTTGGCCTGATACATTATCCTTTTTTTATATTGCTGAATTTGATTTGGTAGTGTTTTAAGATGTTTACATTTATGTTCATGAGAAAGATTACCCCATGATTTTCCTTTCTTACCAATATAATGTACTTGTTGGAGTTTTGCCATCAAGGTTACATTGGCCTCATAAAAAGAAACATTTCCTTTTTTCCTGTTTTCTGAAAAAGGTTGATTTAATGTTGATAGGGTTTTCTTTTTTTCCCTCCTTCCTTTTATATATTCACAGATAATCCTATACTTTTGTCATGGGTTATCTTTCTACTTAAGTCTTTTATACTGGAGTAGATTTAGTATATGCTTTAGTTTGTTGAATAAGTATGTTTTTTCATTGCTGGTTCCGGTGTTTTTTAACTGCTCTCAGAGTAGATCTTGGGTCCTCCAGCAACACTGTTGACTTCTCCTCATTTTCCCCAGTTGTTCAGTTGAGGCCATCCTTACACTACCAACAACTCATCTTTTTTTTTTTTTTATCATTCTTTCTACTGCTGTTTTAAATTTAATTTTAATTTTTATTAAAATAATACATGTAAATGTGGAAATCAAGTGATTCCACTTGACCTGTAACAAAATCCAAGTTTACTGCTCTGCTCCTTCCTCCTGTTAGTTCCTACTCTTAGAGGCATCTCTGATGGTTTAATCAAGAGTCGTTTTAAAATATCTGACTTAAAACAGCTGCTTCTTGATGTTTAAATTTTAGACATCACAATTTGACTTTTTTTGGTGGAAGATGAGGGTTTGCTGTCTTAAACCATATGTTACTAAAATACTGATATGAACTTTTCTATCATCCACCCAGCTAAAAAATTATCCCATTCATCTTAAAAACTATGATTTAAAAAAAATTAAATCATAATTTTTAAGCTCATAATTATTTGTTATTTATGGGTACGGAAATATAGCCATCACCTTCATTTCTTTTTGCATCTTTTTTCCTCTCTGAAATTATTCTTGTCTAATTTAAATATTGATTCAATATGTGCAGATGCAGCAACCAATCCATCTTTTTTTTTTTTTTTTTTTTCCTGTTTCACTGAAGACATACCTCTTTATCATCCTGATTCAGTCAGCCTGGATTGGCTTGCTCTTGGCCAGCCTCCTTTCACCGTTATCCCGGGGATGTGCTTGCTAGTTGTCTTGGTGCTGAACCTGCTGTTTCATAGTTTCTGTTTCTTTGGCTCATTCCTTTTCCCTGAGAGATTGCATCCTCTACTACCTACTTGAAAGGAGGTTCATAGGAGATTAATATTCTAGATCTGTTGCTTGTCTCTTATTCAGCTTGCAAATTTTATATTGCTTTTCTACTCTTATGTCCTATTTTTCCTTATGCCTATTATGCCTTCATTGTTTACTATCATTTTAGTAGATTTTTAGGAGGGCACGTAAGTAGACTTGTGTTTAACTCTCCATGGATCTGAGTGTTGACTTAGTGCCTTCTCATATGTATGTCCCCGCCTTTCGTCATTTATTAAGCTTAGCTTTATGCTTGGCTCTTCCCTGGAACTGCCCCTGATATTTCCAAAGTATTAAGCTAGTATCTTTCTTTGATTGAACTCATCAATTAAGAACCAGGGGAAAGTTCTATAGATATTTGAAGGATGATTAGGAGGAAGAGGGAACGAATGGATGTATGTTTTCTGTTTGAATGAGGGTGAAGCAGTTGGGGTGGTGAGCAGTGGGGCACAGATTTCAGCATATGGTGTGAAAAAACTTTCTCATAGTTCAGTAACAGAATCGGTTGCCTTTCCAGAATCTGGCTGGCTTTGTGTCTGGGGTATTTTAGAAATACTTATTTTGAGGCGAAGCTTGAACCAGGTAATGTATGAGTCTTTGCCAGTGTTCTGAATGGCTGAGTGGGTGAGTGAGGCTGTTGTTCTCCACAGATGCCATGAGTGTGCTCAGCAGGTCTGGGTAGCCAACAACACAGAGTGCTCTGCCCACCACCACTACTTCATAAAGAGAAGCACTGTTTTGTATGTTTTATGTATTAGAGATCCTCATAAGATTTATTTGGAAAAAAATGGACTGGTTTAAAAAAATTGTTTTGAAAATGGCTCTAAAGTTCTTTTCTACATTTCTGTGAACTCAGTATTTGCTGTGTATTGGACACTTAATTTGCTCTTGATTGCACTTAAATGTCTAGTCTGTTATCTGGTATGTATATATCTTTTCTTCTGAGAAAGATTTTTAAGTTTTCTGTTAGAGAGCTTATCATATTTTCCTTCTCAGTACTTCTAGAGTCTTCACGGGTTTTCAGTCAGTTGCTGTTGAATGTATGACTTGACTACATGAATCATTTCTATTGAACATTCTCCTTTCCAAGGGGCCAACCGAATAGTATTGGAAGACACCAACATTCTACAGCCTGTGGGCCTGACTGTGTTTGACAACTGGCTGTACTGGATCGATAAGCAGCAGCAAATGATTGAAAAGATTGACATGACAGGTCGAGAGGGTAGAACCAAAGTCCAGGCTCGAATTGCCCAGCTTAGTGACATTCACGCAGTAAAGGAGCTGAATCTTCAGGAATATAGTAAGTGCTGATGGTGTGTTGCTAGTCCCAAGATTCATGTTTGTTATTAGAAGTGACAGAAATTAAGATGTTGTGTGTCTTCTGTTTTAAGATTTTCATACACTTATAGTTTTGCCATTTTTTAAAAAGTCTTCATGTCTTTAAAACCTTAGACTTGCCTGGAAAATTTTTCATATTAAACTTGTTTTCCCTATAAAACAAGAGTTAGAGAAAGGAATGGTGTGTCTCATTTTCAAAAATCTCCCCGCCCAGGAACAGCAAGGACTTGCTTTTCTTCGCTTTTCTTCACCATTTTAAGAATACTGGTGTAAAGCCTGTATCCGTACATCCCCACGGTTTCAACAGAAGCAGAAGTTAACATTTATATAATGATGAATATAGTTATCACGAAAATAAACCTATTCTTTGGCAAAAACAAAACAAACTAAAAATTAGTGTATAAACATAGAGAAGACTGTGCTTAATAAGTGCTTGTTTTTTCCCCTTTTGGTTAAGTTTTTCAATTCACGGCTTAGGAAAGTGGCCATAAATCATTGAAAACTTAAAAATGACTAGTCATCTTGGCTTAGATAATATGTATTAATATAATACTATTAACTCTATTAATACAGTATTAACATTAGAGTTAGTATTAATATTTGTTAGTATCAACATTATTAATAAGTTAATATTAACAGTAATTAATACTATTAACTCTATTAACATAATACTGTTATATCTCTCATTGGATGAACCATCCCAGCAATCACTACTGTAAGTCTTACACAGTTATATCAGGAATGCAGATGTTAAAATGGAGGACTAGTGAGAGAAGTATTCACTCCTGAACTTCTCAGCACCATGTTTTCCAATCAAATTGGAGTATTTAAGAAGGAAACAGGAATGAGAACGCCGTAGCTGGTTCAAGTCTCTATTGTGTTGTCACTGTTCGTGAACTTAGAAGTTAATTAGAGGTATTTGAGATTTAATAGTTAGAATTGTCATTCAATGTTATGATGTGTAATTCATGCTGAGTATTTAATAGAAATAAGTTAGAGATGATGTAATGGCTACGTATTCAGTTGATACATGAGCTTTTTATGGCAGAAAATCTATGGGTGTTTTTGGAATTTCAGGGGGAGTATCTTTTTATAGTTCAACACTTATATCTGGTTTATATTTAGAAAAACTTTATTTTTCAAAATTTGTAAAAACATTAAAGAAAAGGAGATTGTTTATCAAGAGTATCTTGGAATTAAAAGGTTGAGAAACACTTCAGTATAGGTTGTACATTCTGATCCAAGGACTGATGTCTGCTTTGGGACGTCTGTGTAGTACGACATATCTGCTCGTTTGTGCATAGCTGACTCTCTCCATCTTGTCAACATACAGTGAAGCGGGACTGATGTGTTACTGACAGAGTCAGATGATAAATGAGTGGCCACATTTGCTGTTGGTATTCTGGGATGATAGCTGTCAAGTTGCTTTGGACGTGAGCTAAGTAGAAAAGTCAGAGCAATGATTTCATTAAATATAACTTATGAGACTTATGAGACAGAATTTGAAATGTGCCTGACAGTGTATTTATTTAATTTAACCCAAATAGGAAGAAATCAAACATTTGTAACATTGCAAGTTCTTTTGCGGTTGACCAAGCAAATAATTTTGATGGTCTCTGAGTGGTTGAATTCATGTGAACTTGTTTTTTCTTCTAACAGCTCTTAATTTTTAGCAGATTCCTCCTTAGAATACACTTTTTGAGCAAAATCATCATCTCTCTCAGAAAGGTAGAATTTCTGAGCTAAAAATCTTTAGAAGAATTTTTATATTTTAAAGAGAATAAGATCCAGGTTTCAGCATTCTCCCCAGCAATTTTTTTACTTTGAGTAATCAGCTTTTCTTACTCATAAAAATTAACATGAGCTGTACCATTACCTTACTTTAAATACTTTAAAATATTTTATGTATAAATATGTAAAGATAGTGGCTACATATAAATATTTTGTGTCTTAAATTGTCCTTGTTTTCTTGTAGATTGTGTAGAGATGGTGTGAGTAATTATATTCAGTGGAAATAAAGTCCAAAGGAACTTTGAATTTGATTTTCTTGGTAACTCATAAATAATTGATTTTGGCTGGGCTTTTCTTCCTCCCTCCCTCCCTTGCTATTCTTTTCCCTTTCGTTTTTTCTCTCTCTCATTCTCTTCTCTTTCCTCTTTTCTTGCAGGACAGCACCCTTGTGCTCAGGATAATGGTGGCTGTTCACATATCTGTCTTGTAAAGGGAGATGGTACTACAAGGTGTTCTTGCCCCATGCACTTGGTTCTTCTTCAAGATGAACTATTATGTGGAGGTAAATATGTTGTTATTTTCTTCTAAAAGTGTAATTCCAATCACATGTTCCAAAACTTAGTCTAGCATTCTTTGACAGTGAAATTACTTTCTCCTAACTTGATTGGTCCCTTGTATTTCATACATCTGCACTGTCCTAGGCTTTGGGGTTTTCTAAGATTGAATGCATCATGACAAGAGATAGGTGTGACCTGACCCTGGGCCTAAGGCAGAAGAGCCTTTTTAGGGGGAAACTCATAACTGTAAATGAGTGTATTTCTTAATAACAAAGTAGTTTTTGCTCCCTCAAAGGGTAACAAGAATTAATTCCACCTCCTGTAATCTTAATCTACTGAATTCTGTTAGTTTATGTGTCATTGTTGCGAATGTATCCAGTGAAAAGAATACTGTTCAGATCTATCAGCAGTTGCCTGTTGTTTCTCTTACTTATCTAGCCAATAAAAAAAGAAAAAAATTTTTTAAGGTATCACTGAGTAGTAGTAATGTTTAGTGAAATTGGTTAAGTTACTCATAGGACCACAACAAAGGTGTATCCCTTTATTAAAGCATAGTATAGTAGCATCAAATGCATTATAATATTTATTCTCTTAATTCAGAAATTCTCCTGCTGCGGATAATTCTATGTGAATTCAACCAAAGGAAAAGGACTGTTTTCTATAGTGTGGGAATTTAAAAACAATTTCTAATGATAGGAAAATGATTTAATAAAATAACTGAGCTTATGTAGCTATTAAAAATTATGATCATAAACTGATGTAAAAATGTAGCCCAAAGTTGGCTCAAGTGGGGAAAAAAATATTAAAATGGTGTTTTATTGTGTGATGAGAACTACATAAAAAGTAAATCTCTGAAAAAAAGATTGAAAGGGTTTACATTCAAAATATAAAAATTATTGATAAGATGGTATTATAAGAATACTTTATTCTTCTAACTTTCAAGTTTTTTAAAAAATATAAATGACATGTATTGAGTAGTAGCTATGAGGATCTCTGTCTGGACCGCAGGAGATGTGAAGATCTTTGACACAGAAAATGCAGTTTAGTTGGGGAGATCAGCTTTGTGCACAGGGAAAGTTAAGCTCTGGTTCTTGAAGTATCTGTCTCCAAAATAGCAGGTATTACACAATGATGTAAATATATATAATGCACTGATCTGTACATTTAAAAATGGTTAAAATGGTAAACTTGTTACATGTATTTTGTGTGTGCTTAGTTGCTCAGTTGTGGTCAACTCTTCACAACCCTTTGGATTGTAGCCTGCCAGGCTCCTCGTCCATGAGATTTCTTTTCAAGCAAGAATACTGGGGTGGGTAGCCATTTCCTCCTCCAGAGGATCTTCCTGATCCAGGGATTAAACCCTGGTCTCCTGCATTGCAGGCAGATTCTTTACCCGCTGAGCTATAAGGGAAGGCCCCAAAACAGAATCTAGTTGCTTAAAGTGTGTGTTAGTTGCTGAGTTGTGTCCAACTCTTTCTGACCCCAAGGACTGTAGCCCACCAGGCTTCTCTGTCCATGGGATTTCCCAGGCAAAGAATACTGGAGTGGGTAGCCATTCCCTTCTCCAGGGATCTTCCTGACCCAGGGGTTGAACCTGGGTCTCCGCATTGCCAGCAGATTCTTTACCATCTGAGCCACCAGGGCCATAATTAAAAAAAAAAAAAAAAAAAGCAAGTGTTTCCATGTCAGAATGCTAGATTATTGCTCCAGTAAGGCAAATCTTAGAGAAATATGCCTTTATGTAGACACAGATAAAATGGAATCAATGATATCACCTTTCATTTAGAAAGCGTCTTTTAAAAGACCAGTATTTTTTTCTTCCTACTTAGTGATTGTTTTTAATATATGTATTAACCGAATAGTCAGTGTGCTTTAACAGATGTGTACAGTGATGTTACTGGCACCCATTTCAAGTGAAAGAAAGTGAAAGTCTCTCAGTCATGTCTGACTCTGCAACTCCATGGACTGTTCAGTCCATTGAGTTCTCCAGACAAGGATACTGGAGTGGGTAACCTATCCCTTCTCCAGTGGATCTTCCCGAACCAGGAATCAAATTAAGGTCTCCTCCATTGCAGGCCGATTCTCTACCAACTGAGCGCTCAGGGAAGCCCACCCAGATGCAAGACATGCAGTATTGTCATTAAGAATAGTTCCCTGGGTCTTGGCGCCCAGTTCTCTTCCTGGAGTAGTTTTCATCTCCATGGTTTAGCTTTACTTATTTTTGAACGTAATTTACATAAGGAATCATGATGTATGTACTCTGTGTCTGGATTCTCTTGCTTACTGTAATATTTTGAGATTCATTTTTATAGTGAGTGGAGTGCTGCAGTCTGTGGTTTTCTTTTTATTGCTGTATAGTGTGTTTCATTGTATCAATACAAATAAGCCTCAGTTTTATTATTCTTGTGTTCAGGGACATTTTAACTGTTTTCAGTTTTTGTTAAGAGTGAAACTGCAGTGAATTGTGAATTCAGTAAATCTTGAATTTATATACAAGATTTTTCTTGTGATTTAATGTAGATTTTACATGCATGCCTCAGTCATGTCTGACTCTTTGTGACCCCATGAATTGTGTAGCCTGCTAGGTTCCTCTGTCTGGGATTCTTCAGGCAAGAATACTGGAGTGGGTTGCCATGCCCTCCTCCAGGGGAACTTACTGACCCAGGGATCAGACCTACATCTCTTATGTCTCCTGCACCAGCAGACAGGTTCTTAACCACTAAATCCACCTGGGAAGCTTAGATTTTACAGTGGAGGCAAATGAAATACACAATCTGAATTTTTCTGTTTGACCTTCTCAAGATGTGTTTTCATTTGAGCCTGTGTTACCTCCCCATCATCTCATTTTGTACTTCTTCCAGTCTGAATGTGTTTTCAAACTGGTCTCACCATATTTTTACATTTTAAAAAATTTTTGAGGAGAGCTTTTGTTTGTGTAGCTTATGTTTATCTATGTTTACTGTGGTAGGATTTGAAACCAAGAACTTTAAAAAATACTTGTTAAAAATAATAATAAAGCATTACATGTTCTCAGGTTAAAACCCTTAAGAAAATTGATGGTATTTTTCTAAAGCAAAATAATTTTAGTGAGAAATACAGCATTGTTTTTACATTTTTAAAAATCTTTTGAGTGTTGAGCTGGATTCTCTTGTCTACTTATGCATTCAGTCTGCTGTAGTATGTAGCTTCATTGAACTGTATGAAGAATTTTGGCCTCAAAGATACATAGTTGGAAACTGGAGGCTATAAGTAAATAGCCTTTTCAAATAGTTATATATATGCATGTTGAATTCTACACCAAATCTTGACATATGATAGTTTTCTATAGTGTTAGTTGCATTGTGGAACTTGAAACCATATCAGTTCACTTTTCATAGTCTCTTATATTGAAATCCATTAATTATTTTGTACCATGAATGGGTATTTTATCCATGCACTATTTTGTAACCTTATGCGTCTTGGTCATTTGGAAATACTAGAATTCCATTCAGAAATTCCCAGATCATCAGGTTTTGATGCATTTTATTATACAGTATCAAAACAATCACATTAATATTACCACCAATCTCATCATAAGAATTTTTAAGTACTAGGAATCTGTCAAGCTAACAGTGTTGGATACAGGTCTTCTAAAATTACAATTTCTGATAGAAAGTTCCATTGTTGTATAATTTGCCACAAAAGTACGTTATGATTTGCTATTGTTTGAAATCACTGGTTCATTTTTTAAAAACTTCCCACAAAATACCCAAGTGCAAATATCAATAGTTTATCTGCCACTTGTTCTTTCACATTAAAAGGGTATCACGTTTTGGAATGCGTTTACAGCTCAATGTTTTTCCCTTTGGAAACCTTGATAGGCAGCCCGAGCTTTGTACATGTTTTCCATTTTGTCAAATAGTATTGAGGAGATGTGTACTCAGAGAATTGACTTTAATGTAATTAGTATTTTTTACTGATTCATCAAGAACATTCTTCAATGACACTGCCCCACCGCAACCCCCACCCCCCACCGCCGTGTGTATGTATGGTATATGACTATGTAGAATGCGGTGACTGCTGGTATAGTTTGGGGCCCTTGCCCCGAGTCTGCTAAGGTGCCAAGAGTTTTACCTTCTGTGGCATCAGTGCACGTGTAGTGAGAAAGGCAAGTGATATGTTAGTATTGTAAAATACTGTGTCAGTTCCCTGGAAAGAGGTCATAGGTCAAGAACCCCCAGGGTTCGTAGATCATTCTTTGAGAACCTCAGGGCTGGAAAGGTTATGAATTCTAAGATAACTTTAAAATGTTTGAAGGGGGATGACTATAATGGTAATTCCTGGGTTATGTGTGAGATTATAACAGATTGCAAATTCAGTACTCCTACTTAAATTATAATATATAAGAAAACTTTCTGCCTTATAGTTTTGTAAGTTAGTGAATCTCAGTGAAGTAGTGTAAAAATCATATCTCTTTTCCGATTCAGTAAGATAATTTATAGATTTTATTATAAAATGTTTTGTATATGTTAATTATTAAATGGGCTTCACTCAGGTGTAAATGTCAGTACCTCTGTGTGACTATGATTGTGTTTTTCATTCCCCTCCCCCTATTCATTTGAAGAACCCCCAACATGTTCTCCTCAGCAGTTTACTTGTTTCACGGGAGAAATTGACTGTATCCCTGTGGCTTGGCGGTGTGATGGGTTTACTGAATGTGAAGACCACAGTGATGAACTCAATTGTCCTGTGTGCTCAGAGTCCCAGTTCCAGTGCGCCAGTGGACAGTGTATCGATGGTGCCCTGCGGTGCAACGGAGATGCGAACTGCCAGGATAAGTCGGACGAGAAGAACTGTGAAGGTATCCTCACTTCCTAGGCCTGGTTACAGATTGCCTTTCTCAATTAAGTTGTTTGAAATTCAGACTTTTGCTTTGGTTCATTCAGTGGTAGATTTGGGGTTTTTCAAGTGTGTTTGACTTTATTATTTCTAAACATAGTAGCATGTTCTAAATTGTCTTAATTCACTTAATGTGTGTAAGATCATTAATAAGCTTTGCAGCTGAGAAATGACACCAAAAGATTAGCCCTTTAGTATGTAAAAATGGTCCTTGTTTGCAGTGAGCTCTGAATGGGGCATCCCTGGTAGCTCAGCCGGTAAAGAACCCGCCAATGCAGGAGACTTGGGTTTGATCCCTGGGTCAGGAAGATCCCCTGGAGAAAGGAATAGCTACCCACTCCAGTATTCTTGCCTGGAGAATTCCGTGGACAGAGGAGCCTGGTGGGGTACAGTCCATGGGGTCGCAAAAAGTTGGACATGACTGAATGACTAAGCACACACACGACGCACTTATTAACAACATAAAGTCATTTCATGATTTCTTCTCATCCACTAACTTTTAACAGAGTGTAAAACAACCACAACAAAAATATTCTCTGGAAATTTTTAGTGTGTAGAAATGCATGTAGAATTCTTCTAATGCTTAACAGAGTTGTTAGTGAAAGATGGAATTTAATATAAAGGACAAAATAGGAAGCTTCCTGCTGGATTGCTTTTTCTTCTCTTTTCTATCTCTCAGTTGAAATCCCCAGAGAATTATTTGTAAGTTTTCTCTAGAAGTCTGATTTTTCACGTGTGCCTGGAAAGCTCTCTTTGACTTTTGCCAGATTTTACACAATAGCAAAACTAAGAAAACTATTTACATTTTTTTCCCCACAGTACTCTGTTTAATTGATCAGTTCCGCTGTGCCAATGGTCAATGCATTGGAAAACACAAAAAATGTGATCATAATTTGGATTGCAGTGACAAATCAGATGAACTGGATTGTTGTAAGTATGATGAGAGTGTTACTCTTAAGGTAGAATTTTCTTTTTTAAAATAACTTTATTAGTCTTGAAAGTGTGAAAGTGAAGCTTGCTCAGTCATGCCCGACTCTTTGGTAACCCCCTGTATTATACAGTCCATGGAATTCTTCAGGCTAGAATACTAGATTCGGTAGCCTTTCCCTTCTCCAGAGGATCTTCTCAACCCAGGTCTCCCACATTGCAGATGGATAAGGGAGAATTCTTAATGTTCTTTTCCTTTTCATTATGTGTGAAGTTCACTTACGACCAGTGCTTTCTTATTAAGAAGGAAGTTATTGATATTAGTTATTTGTACCTGAGATTTCTTACATTTTACATTTAATAATTTCTTAAAGATATTTTTCTTATGTTCAAAAATTTTCACAGAAACATTTTTGTGAAAACTAAGGTTAGGAAATTCTCAGTTTCAATATGTAGAAATTAGTGGTCTAAACCTAAGAGTTTCTGAACATTTATTGTTTAGTCACTAAGTCATATCTGACTTTTTTGCAACCCCATGGACTGTAGCCCACCAGGCTTCTCTTCACATGAGCTTTCCCTGGCAGGAATACTGGAGTGGGTTGCCATTTCCTTTTCCAGGGGATCTTCCCAACCAAAGAACTGAACCCGGGTCTCCTGCATTGGCAGGTGGGTTCTTTACCACTGAGCTACCTGGGAAGCCCCTTCTGCACGTTAACACATGTTTAAAATTTCCCTTTTTTTTTTTCATGCATAATTTTCTACCAGTCTCTCAGTGACTTTAAGAGCTTCCTTAAAACACAGCCTGAGAATAGTTGAGCCACCACATATATATTCCTGAGCCTAGAGACCTTAGGCTAAATAGCCTGTTTTTTCTTCAAGGTACACAGCTACTGACTAATGTTCTAACATGAAATGTATCCAAATATTCCATTTGTCAAATATTGACAAATGGCATTCAGCATAAGCCAGGTCTCCCCTGTCAAAACTGATTTTGTGGAATTTAGACAGAGCTCATTTTAAAACTCTTTTAATTGTGACAAAGACTTCAAGCTGATGTTTTTACAAAATTCAAATGGGATCTTCACTGAGACTACTGGGATCTGTTTACGTTTATTCAGCAGACCTTGCTGAGTACTTGTTATGTGATGAGGGTACATCGCATCTGTGCGAGGTTCCTCGAGTTCTCTGTGGCCAGAGGAGGGTAGGAAGAGGGATGTTCAAGCCAGGCAGATGGATTTGAATTCTAACTCCACCAGTAAATTATTTGCTCTTGTTAGATCTCAATTTCTCCATCTTTAAAATGAAGCTAATATTTAGTATGGTGATTGTGAGAGGATTAAATGATTTAATCTATATGAAACAGCTTAAATCAGAGTAGGTGTTATTGATAAAGGAATATGATGAGTAATGATAAATATGCTATAATAGAGATCTGTACAAGGAGTAGCACAAAGAAGAGAATGGTCAGATCTTTAGAAATGAAGATGGGATTCGGCAAGGAAAACATCTTAGAAAAATGTGGTAAGGTTGGCTGGGTATTGATCAGTGAATAGCCTTACTTATGCAGTTAAGTGGAGAGATTGCATTCTAGGTAGAGGGACTCTCTTGTCCTGCCCAAAACCGGAGTGAAATGGGCACTTTTGAGAGATTACCTGTAAATTGGACTGCCGAAATATAGGCTGCTGTCTTGAGGTGTGTCGGCAGAAGCTGATATATGTAAAGGTGAGATCACAAAGGACTTTGCTTTCCCTCTAAAGAGTCTGTAGGCAGTATTCCAGAATAATGTTGTTGCTGTTGTGTTAGTCACTCAGTCGTGTCCAACTCTTTGCGACCCCATGGATGGTAGCCTGCCAGGCTCCTCTGTCCATGGGATTCTCCAGGCAAGAATACTGGAGTGGGTTGCTATTCCCTTTTCCAGGGGATCTTCCCAACCCAGGGATTGAACCTGGGTGTCCCGCATTGCAGGCAGATTCTTTACCCTCTGAGCCACCGAGGAAGCCCCCAGAATGATGAAGAACCATTAAAAATCTGAAGTGGGGGACTGGCATGGCTATGTAATTGTGAAAGTAGTAAAGTAGATGGATTGGAGGTGATAAGATGATAGGCAAAGAAATCTGTTAGCTTGGGTGCTTTCAAATGTTTGACCACATGGAGAAGAATACAAAGATGTGGATGTACGTGTAAAGAAATGAGAGTCATGCAACAGTATTTACCTGTATTGTGTAGAATGTATTCTGAGGTTTTCTGTTTCAGAATGCTAATTCAACACATTAAATTGTTTTTACCAACTAAAGACTTGCAGCCTGTACCTTTAAAATGTTTCAGAGACTTGTAGTTCAGCAGAAGATGGTGGTTGTCTAAATCAAGGGAAGCAGTACTGATGGAGAGGAGGGAGCGGATAGATTTCAAAGTTATTTCAGAAGTAGAATGAAAAGGTTTAGTAACCTAGCTTAGAGGTGATAAGTTTAGGTTGAATTAGCAGGTAACCTCATTGAATGACTGCACTCATAAATGAGACTATATGGCAGAGACTAAAAAGACAGTGGATATCATGTTCAGCTGATGTAGGTTTTAAATTATCTTTTTATATAAATTTAAATGCTTATAATTTGCCACTGACGCCATTATTTATTCATGATTTGCTTTGTCCCTGGAATCTAGAAAATGTTGACAAATGGTGGTGACTGTGAGTTCAGTTTGGATTACGTGGCATTGAACCTGCCCCCTTGAGTGTCCCATTGGAGCTATTCAGAAAGCTGTTAATAACTCTGTGGGTCTGTAGCTCAAGAGAGAGAGATGGGCTTTTCGGTTTATTCTTGATAATTACAGCTGAGGCAGTAGATGAAATCTCTGAGGGAGAGGAAGCAGAGGAGGAAAATGCTGCTGCTAAGTCGCTTCAGTCATGTCCGACTCTGTGTGACCCCATAGACGCCAGCCCACTAGGCTCCCCCGTCCCTGGGATTCTCCAGGCAAGAACACTGGAGTGGGTTGCTATTTCCTTCTCCAATGCATGAAAGTGAAAAGTGAAAGTGAAGTTGCTCAGTAGTGCCGAACTCTTAGCGACCCCATGGACTGCAGCCTACCAGGCTCCTCCGTCCATGGGATTTTCCAGGCAAGAGTACTGGAGTGGGGTGCCATTGCCTTCTCCAGAGGAGGAAAATAGCAGGAGGTAAACAGAACTCTAGGAAGCACCTGTACTTGAGGCAGACAGAAGAGAGTAAAGCCAACAAGAGGGAACATAACAAATAATTGGACCTGGTAAAACTAAGAGAATGGTGTCCTGGAAAGGGAAAGGATCAGACAGTTTTGAGGGGGAAAACGAGCCAGCAGTACTGAATGTATAGAGTTGTGAGTGAGATGGAGAGTGTATTGACTATGGCATATAGGAGAACTTTAATCTTTACCAGACTAGTTTCATTGTAATAGTAAGGACAGAAGTCTACTTTCAATGAGTTAAAATGTGACCCAGAGACAAAAAATTGAAGACAGTGAGTGTAAACTGTTCTTTCTTGAAAGTTGGTGTTAAAAGGAATGCCAAAGCCCTGCAAGGGGGAGGTGGGGAATGAGAAAGATGGGCTGGTTGCCTATGGGCTCAGAGCCCATAGGTGATATGTGACCCATAGCCCCTCCATGGTATGTAACTTGGTGATGTCGTTTTCTTTCAATTCTTAGATTTAATCATAAGATGAGTTTGGCTCTGTGGATGGGAGGTTTTGAGGTGAGGTGGAACAAAAGGAAAGTTTTAAGAGATACGCACTTGTGAAATACAGTCTGACTATTCACAATGGAAGGATTTTCCTTCTCAGTAGAAGAGTAATGTTCTGCATTTGGCGAGCCCTTGGGCTGTATTTTCCCCTCTCTCATGTTGATGCCCTGTTTTAAAGTCTCAGATAGCTCGGGGATCCCATGAAGGTTGCTGACATGGTCCTCTCATGCTCCGACTTTTCTCTCTGAGCCCTCAGCTACTCTGGTACCAGAGACCTTACGTTCCTTGCCCTCAGGCAACTAGACTCACCGTTAAGGCAGCAGCATATTGGGCCTGAGAGCTGATGCTCATTGGTAGCTTCAAATTTCTCTTCACCAGGCATAAATGTCACTTTTCAGATCTAAGATCAAGCTCAGAGCTGATTTTGGCTTCTTTACCATTCCAGGTAAAACATTTGACCCTAAAATTTTCTTAGACATCTTCAAATAATATTGATTTTTATGATATACAGAATGAAGTAGGATAGATTTTGTCTATATATGTGTTTTTAAACTTCTTAATGGTGTTTTAATCTATAATTCACTTAACATTTTTGTTACCAAAAATGTTACAGTTATACTTTCCAATGTATTGTCCTATGTTTGTTTTCACCTAGGAGTCATTCATTTTGGTTCCTAACAGTGACATTTATCTGTCTACGTATCCATGGGGCATGGTGTGTGTATGTATTCATAAAAAGGAAAAAATGTGTATGAGTTGTCTTCGTTAGGCTCAAATTCTGCTTGCACACCCTCTTTCCATTACTGTTTTGAACCTACAGTTGTTTTTCCATTATGTAACTGTACTGCATTCCCATTTTAGATCCAACTGAGGAGCCAGCACCACAGGCCACCAATACAGTGGGTTCTGTTATTGGAGTAATTGTTACCATCTTTGTGTCTGGAACCATATACTTTATCTGCCAGAGGATGTTGTGTCCACGGATGAAGGGCGATGGGGAAACCATGACTAACGACTATGTAGTTCATGGACCAGCTTCCGTGCCCCTTGGTTATGTGCCACACCCCAGTTCTTTGTCGGGATCTCTTCCAGGTGAGCCAGGACTGACCCTTTGAGAATCAAGTCTTGGCAAGATTGCCAAGCTTCCATTATGGAAACAGAATACTGCCTACAGTCTCCTTCAGTGTAGACTGTTTTGGGTTTAAACAGTTACAAGGACAAATGTTCGCTTACTTTTAGTACCTTCTTTTTACACAGAAGACCTTAGGTATGGTTTGATAGAAATTGGCAAAGGATACAAAGCGAATACATGCACATACAGCGTTTATATTAATATATCATACAGTCATTGCATGTACACTTCATTTCTGGGCTTCCCAGGCGGTGCTGGTGGTAGAGAACCTGCCTGCCGATGCAGGAGAGGCAGGAGGCATGGGTTCGATCCCTGGGTCGGGACGGTCTAGAGGAGATCGCGGCAGTGCACGCCAGTATTCTTGCTGGGAAAGTCCATAGGCAGAGGGATCTGGTGGGCTACAGAGAGACTGAAGTGTCTTAGCATGCATGCACTCTGCATTTCTAGATGTGCTGTACTAAAGTTAATCAACTGGCTGTTTGTTGGAAAGAATTATAAACCACAGTTCATTTGGTTCACTACCAAGAGAGCTGTACTACGGAGCCCAGGAATTAGAGGAGGCCAAAAAACAGATGAGGTTTCCTTTTCAGCAGGTTTAGAAATGCCTGATTGATAGCAGGGAGGAATACATCATCTTATGTTTTCTCCTAACTTAGATGAAGACAGTGGGAGGAGGGTTTATTCAAGCATGGCCAGGGTGCCAGATGTTCTGTCCTTGGGGAAGACTGTATTCCTCTAGGGAAGTACAGCTTTCTTTTCAGTGTCTTTTGGTACCCTTAATGAAAAGAAGCCTTTCTTGTAATGAATATGGAGAAAGAGATACCAGGCCAGAAACCCTGTGAAAATAACTTAACTCTGGTTGTTAGCTGTAAGGAAATAGATGATTTTTAAATTGTTAATAGATTCCCTGTTGCCATACCTAGTTTGTTAAAGGTGGAATTTGGAAAGTCACTTGTGAAAAATAGAATTTCTTCTTTAGCATTGTGGTTGTGATTACAACAACATTTGCATCTAGTAGATAAAGAAATAATTTCCCATACATTGAATTTATGCTCTTAACAATGGGTTTATTTTTCTTTTGAGCAGACCGATTTGCTTCGTCTAGCCTGCTGTGCACTTCTGTTCTTCATAGTTCTTTTTTTCTCAGGTCCTCTAAGAGACTGAAAACCTCTCGTCTTGAAGAGCTCTGCTTCCACTCTGGCGAGTAGGAAGGGCCAGGAGCTATTCTTGGCCTTGTGTTATAGGCCAGCTCTCAATGGAAGTCCCCACTTCTAGAGAACATTTATTTGGCTTTTCCATTAAGTGTTTTCAGTGATTATAGGGAAAAGAGGGCATACATTGTTTGAAAATGGAGCTATTTGACTATTGATATTTGTAATTCTAGGACTAAATAAAGTTATTGCATGCCTTCTTATAGACTGCACTCAACTTCAGTATTTATCCTTCATTTTAGGAATGTCTCGTGGTAAATCAATGATCAGTTCCCTCAGTATCATGGGGGGGAGCAGTGGACCCCCTTATGACCGAGCCCACGTCACAGGAGCATCGTCAAGTAGTTCATCAAGCACCAAAGGCACTTACTTCCCTGCAGTAAGCAGCCTGTTTTCCTCTGTTCACTTTGAATGTTGAGATAAATAAGATCTTAGATGTTTAACTTATTTATTAAATATGGGTACTTAGCAATGGTAGTGTAAAAAGTTTTTAATATAGAATTTAGACATACAAGGCCCAAAGGATTTACCATCACCATGTGAGCATTTAGAATGTGCTCAATTTAATGACTGTGTAGCAACCAGCATATTTGAAAGTATTGGACATTAATCTCATATACCAGGTGAAAGTAGAACTGTTGAATAGTACCTCCTGAGAGGCTAAGGACCGTCATTCTGTGACCTCTCAAAAGAAGGAAGAACATGTGCTATTTCTCCTAAGTAAGTAATCTTTCTCTAAACATTTATAATTTTGAAAATCAGAACCGAGTTGTGCTACACTTAGACCAGTAACTTGTAGGCTGCAGATTCCTTCTCATCATCTTGTGTTATTTACCCCTAATGAAGTTGTGTATTGAGGGGTGGAGAGCCACAGTCCTAAAGTACTGTTTTAGGTTAATTCTTTGAAAAAGAGGAAGTGAAGAGGAATATAAACAGAGATGAAGGAAGAGAAGTTGAGAAAAGGCTAATAGTCTCTGTCTGGATAGACTATTCTTATTTCAATCATTTGGTTTTCTTTCCTTTTTAGATTTTGAACCCTCCGCCATCCCCAGCCACAGAGCGATCACATTACACCATGGAATTCGGTTATTCTTCAAACAGCCCTTCCACTCACAGGTCCTACAGGTAATACCCATCCTCCTCCAGTGTCAGTCCACGTATTTATTAGAAGGAAGTGCTTGAGTTGTGAGTTTGCTGTGGCCCTGGCTGAGTAGATGATGATCACCAAGAGAGAACAGGTATCTTGTGGAGAGAACAGGCATCTTGTCTGGGTAATGGTGGTATTGCCTCTACCGCAAACCCTTTTCTTTCAGGGCATTAGACTTCCTTTAATTAACGTATCGTTGATGCGCAATATTATGTAAGTTGCAGTTGTGTAATTTAGTGATTCACAATTTTTAGAGGTTGTTTTGTTCCATCTGTAGTTATTACAGAATATTGGCTATAGTTCTGTGTTGTACAGTATATCCATGTAGCTTATTTTACACCTAATAGTTCATACCTCATTCCCCTGTCCTTTGATTCCTCCTTCCCACTTCCCTCTTCCCAGTGGTGATCACTAGTTTGTTCTCTATGTCTGTGGGCCTGCTTCCTTTTTTGTTATTTTCACTGGTTTCTTGTATTTTTTGGATTCCATGTATAATTGATATCACACAGTATATGTCTTTCTCTGTCTGAGTTATTTTACTTAGTGAATATTCTCCAAGTCCATCTATGTTGTTGCAAATGGCAAAATTGCACTCTTTCTCATGGCTGAGTGTAGTTCATTGTGTGTGTGTGTATGTGTGTATACACACACTACATCTTCTTTATTCATGTGTTGATGGACACTTTGGCTGTGTCCATATCTTGGCAATTGTAAATAATACTGCTGGAAACATTGGGGTGTGTGTATCTTTTTGAATTAGTGTTTGCAGTTTTCTGGATATATACCCCAGAGTGGAACTGTCAGGTCATATGATAGTTCTGTTTCAGTATTTTGAGAAACAATGGCTACATCAGTTTGCATTCCCACTAACCGTGTAAAAGGATTCCCTTTTCTCCACATCCTGCCAGCACTTGTTATTTGTGTTCTTTTTGGTGATAGTCGTTCTGACTCGTGTGAGGTGATAACTCACTGTGGTTTTGATTTGCACTTTGCTGATAAATAGCCACATCAAGCATCTTTTCATGTGCCTGTTGGCCATCTGCATTTCCTCTTTGGAAAAATGTCTGTTCAGGCCTTCAGGGAACTGTACATTTTTTAAAGAGAGCTGCAAATTTTTTTTTGTGGCTGGCTTTTGTAATATTAAGATAGAGCCTCCAGGCTTTGGCAGTATTCTAAGGAAAAGTTACCCCCAAAGTGACTTGATTTCAGAATATATTACTGCTGAGGTTAGGTTTGATTGATCATCTCAGTGGAATGTTGGGATAAGACGAAGGTCCGGAGCGTTAGGAGAGGTCTAAAATAGCAGAAGCATTAAGGGCACAGAATTTGAGAGAAGCTGAAAGAAGCTTAAGTTCAGCTCTTACATATGTTGTTATTACAATCTGGAGTGAACGCTTTCTCATATAGTTGCATGGAATAAATCATGACTCATTAAAATAAACTGCAATGTGTTTGTAAGCCAGAAAAAGGGAGATAACTGTGCCTCTGTGCTGATTTGTGACTCTGTGGAGCAGAGTGAACAGGATCAGTCTTAGTGTGTCATCCTTACTCTTTTGTCTTACTGGACAAGCCAACAGAAAGTCAAAAACTTACATTCTCTTCAGACACTTAGTGCCCGTGTTTATTGGCATCACCCATTATCTTCTCAGTAAGGTGTTTCCTGGCATTCCAATCGATTGCCCTGATGTATATATAACCTTATAGATGTGTAGAAATGAAGTGGAAACTGTTTATACGGTATCTCATTCAGAATCCTTATGTCACTTTATGGATAAGATAGCTTTGACTCCGAACTGATTGATTTTATGTTTTACTTTAAGTGTTGCTTTCCCTACCCCAGATTTGTTCTAAAAAGTCAAAATAGAAAGGCAGAAACTTGAAAATTGAAAAAACAAAAGGAAAGAGCTAAAATTTTACTTTTACACAATTTCTTTAAATTAAACACTGTTTGATTCAGGTAGACATAATTGCATCAAAAACAGTTCTTTTTTATGAAAACTGTTTTGTTCTGTATTGGACTGTAGCTGATTAACAATGTTATGCTGTGATAGTGTCGGTGCACAGCAGTGTGACTTGGCCATACAGACACCTGTTTCCATTCGCCCCCAAGCTTCCCTCCCAGCCAGGCTGCCACATAACATTGAGCAGAGTTCCCTGGGCTGTACAGGAGGCTCTTGGTTAACCATTTTAAAGATATCAGTGTGTACACGTCCATCCCAAACTCTGCATCTATACCTTCCTCCCATGGTCCATGTTGTGTTTCTCCAGCCCCCTACCTCCGCCAGCAGCGCTAAGTTTGTTCTCTATGTCTGTCTGTCTCTCTGTCTCTGAAAAACAGTTCTTATTTGACTGTTGCCCACATCTCAAATTAAGCCCAGTTTGTTTCTTCAGTGTGAAACTTTTTATCATTTAAATTTTCTTAAAGTAAAATAAAAAAAAAATAAAAAAAATAAAAAAAATTTTCTTGAGGGTTGGGGGAAAGTTGCAAAACTTAATACATTTTGTTAATCTGTTTCCTTTCTCTCCTCTGGTGTTTTGTTTTTTTCCTCCTCTCCTGTGGAAATGGAAGTATTGGGCCTTTTAAATGTTGAGCCAAGAAATATCACCAAGGTCACTACCTGATTGGACAGAAAGATAAGACATAAAAAATACTGTGACATCATGTCAATACTGGTAGTAAAAGTGCTTGAGAACCTGCTTAGCAGGTCGTGTAACTTTCGGTCTTCTGTAGCCATTTCTTTTGATATGGAGGGCTTGCCTCAAATGGCATGCATCCTGAGGTGTGCTACCCGGCATAGCGTCAGATGTTTTATAAATTGTTGCCTCAGTTTTACACTTGCTCTTGCCCCACTGGTGCAGTCATTTTATATGATGAGAAAGCATATAAATAAATCCTGACTGGGATAAATATGAAATAAGATCAGCTTTACTATGCTTAGAAAGTGGTATAAGAAGTTATAGTAGAAATGATGGAAAAATCAACACTTTTTAAGTCAGCTCTTAATTTTACCAGTACATTTCTCTTTCCAGTGTACCTTTTTCTTTAGTTAGCCATGCTACAGACTTAACAGTTATAGATTGGTTGAAAAGATAGCTTATAGGGTGTACAGAAATAAATTAGGTCTCTGAAATATGTTTTGGAAAACTCACTGGTTCTGTATGGATTCCTGGAATTTGTCATTTTGGTGTTCAGTTAGAGCCGCTCTTATGACAACATGCTTGTCTACATACAGTATAGGAAATTGACACTCCTTTCCCCAAATCACAGTAATTTCTCTGTACTGATAGTAATGGGATAGATAGGTTCCTTAGGCTGTCTACCAAAATTCAGCCTGGCTTGTACAGTATTTGTACAAGAGAGAATTAAGTAAAGAGAGTAATGAAGTCTTCAGTCATCATTAAATTATTCATCAGGTAAATCATAGAGCGTTTGAAGAATGTTCAGGGAATGCTCACGTGTTTGAGTAATGTAAAATTATAAAGACACGTTCTCACAGATCATGGAAAGGCAGAAATTGATGTCCACTATACAGACTAAATCCCAGGGACGGGGGAGCCTGGTGGGCTGCCGTCTCTGGGGTCGCACAGAGTTGGACACAACTGAAGCGACTTAGCAGCAGCAGCATACAGACTAAATGCAAAATGAGAGATTTTTTTCCAAAGATGACCATTAAATACAACTTTGGGTAGTTCCCTTTTATTGATACAATGTTACTTAAAGATGTTGTTTTTTAGTCACTAAATCTAGTCTGACTCTTTATGATCCCATGGACTGCAGTCTGCCAGGCTCCTCTGTCCATGGGATTTCCCACACAGGAATACTAGAGTGGGTTGCTATTTTCTCCTCCAGGGGATCTTCCCAACCCAGGGATCGAACTCGCATCTCCTGCATTGCAGGCGGATTCTTTACTGTGGAGCCACCAGGGAAGCCCAACTTAAATACGTAAGCACACATCCAGAGGTTAGGATGAGTTCATCATTCACAAGATAATGCTGTCTTCCTCCTTCAGCCTGCCTTTAAAAATTGCCTCTTGGTTGGTGCCAGTTTAAATTGTCATAGTTGATTGTCTTCCAAGTCAGGTTTACATTTAATGCCTTTGTATTTGGATAGAGAAACCACTCTTCTATAAACTGATTCCTCTTCTCCTGCTTTCTTCCCTGTATCAGCTACAGGCCATACAGCTACCGGCACTTTGCGCCCCCCACCACGCCCTGCAGCACAGACGTGTGTGACAGTGACTATGCTCCTAGCCGAAGGATGACCTCAGTGGTGACGGCCAAGGGCTACACTAGTGACTTGAACTATGACTCAGAGCCTGTGCCCCCACCTCCCACGCCCCGAAGCCAGTACTTGTCAGCAGAAGAGAACTATGAAAGCTGCCCGCCTTCTCCTTACACGGAGAGGAGCTACTCTCATCACCTCTACCCACCGCCACCCTCTCCCTGTACAGACTCCTCCTGAGGAGGGGCCCTCCTCCTCTGACTGCCTCCAACACAAAAGTGTAAATACGAATTTGGTTGAGATCTGGAGGGGGGGGAGGGAGCTATTATTGAAGGATGAGGCAGACCGTGTACAGTTAAAATTATAAATGGGGTAGGGAAAACTGGAGATATTTGTACAGAAGGAAAAGATATTTATATATTTTCTTAAAATAGCAGATTTGCTGCTTGTGCCATAAAAATTTGTATAAATAATAAATTTGTACTAAAAGTTTTATTTTTGCAAACTAAATACACAGAGCATGCCTTAAACCCAGTGAAGTGACTGAGTACAAAGGAAACAGGAATTTAAAAAACGGCATCACTGACCAGGAACGTCTGGGGCTTTATTGATACCAAAAATTAAAAAAAAAAAAAAGCAAGAAATTAAAGTCCATCTCAGCAGCAAACCATATATACTCAGAAGGAGCCCAATGGCCTTCATGTTAACTACCATTTGAATCCCAACAAGTTTAAGAAACGAAAGGCAAAAGAAAAGAATACTAATTTTGGATAAAAGGCTTTGTTTTCTCTAGGGGTCCAATAATTTTAGCGAGGAAGATAGATATTTCTAAAAATTCATTCGGGGTGCTGCTGTTGTGGGAGAGATGAGCTGTCTGGTAAAATGCTATGGGGCCGTTTTGTTTGCAAGCCTTCTGTCCCTATCTTAAAAGTCACCCCTCTGTCATACATCAGTTTATTTCCTGGGTGATTTCACCTTGCTTCCTCCCTTAGCAGCATTATATTTTGCCAAGATACCATAATTTATTCACTATAAAATCTGGGGATTGATTAAATAGAATTTGCTAAATAAAAGTTTTGTTTTAATATTTCTACTAACTCCATTCCCCAGTCAGCTTAGCTCTTCAATTGGACTGCTGTGTCCGCATAAGGATCAAAGGTTAGACAAGTTACGGTTCCTCTTTATTCCAAGATTGTTTTAATGCTCAATACAGTGTCTTTTTACAGCACATATAGAAAGTGTTTAAGAGTTACAAATTTAACCATTAAGTTTTTGTTGTAAATTAATCATATATCCTTGCAGTACTTTCAGCATATAATATCACAGTATGAAATCATTTTTATATATATATTTTTCCTAGTAAAACATTTAAATATGTTCCGGTTAGAGACAATCTATTTTAAAAGAGGATTTTTTTTGTTATCGTTAGGTTTTCCCTTTATTAGTTGTTGGTGACATTTTCATGTTCTTTAGGCTGATTTTTCTCAGAATGATCTCTACACACATAACCTCTTTCTAATGTGTGGCGTGAGTTGAATACAGTATCTTTCTGTTAACCTAATGTGAATATTAGATTGTTTTCAAATTATCCATGAATTACTCTTATAATCACCTCTTATATATTTTACGTGTCTTCTCTCTTACTCCATTATGGATTAAGGTGATTTAACAAATTTAACGATATGGCTTACATGAGAAGGAAAACTGAACTTTCCAGCTGTCGGAACCTGAGTAGAGGGGATGATGGAAGGCTCTTCCATGCCCTGCCTGCCCCGTGTGGCACTGCGGCTGCTGCTGCTCAGCTGTCAGGGCTGACCCGTGAAACGACGCTGGCACTGCGCTGCCACCTTGCCAGAAGTCAGTTTCCTGCTTTTTCACATGTTTCCAGCATTTCTCTGCTAAAGTTGAATGTGTTTTTAAACTAATGTGTTTTTACCTTAACAGATGTTGGTCAGTTACTTAATGAATGATGATTTTTGTTTGTTTGTTTTAATTCTGTTTTGCTGAGGCCACCCTGTCTAGATTTCAGGGCCCAAGAGAAAACAATGGAAGAAAGGATTTACAATTTTGGTGGAGGTGAACTAACTTTTTAAGCAATTAAAAATACCTAAGTAATCTTTTTAAAAAATTAAAAAATGCAGTTTCAGAATATCACATCGGTTATTGGGGTACCTTATATGAATCTGGTACACTTGATTTTGCGTATAAATAAATGGTAATCCATCAGTGTCTTGCATTTCAGTCAGAAGAGTGTTAACTCCTCCTGTTGACGGAACACAGTGCTCAAGTTCTAACAGAATGGAAATTAAAATTGCATTCTGTGACACATAGAGGCACTTGATGCTCACATGAAGATGGAAAGGTTAGCAATAACTGGGTATCAATTAAAATATGAGAATTCTCGATGTTTACATTTTTTAATGTGCATCTTTATCTGGTGGGCTTCCCATGTGGAAACTTGCACTATAGTGAACTAAGAAGAATATTGCCTTGTTATATCTCAGTTCAAGTGCTTGTACTGCGATGGCAATGGCCTCTTCTTGCAAAATACTAATTTGTGTGCCAATTTGTTTGAAATTATTTGAAGGCAGTTCAGCTTAGTCTCAGAATCCTCTTTCTCAATGTTTTGAGATGGAGTCTTAACATTTTGGGGAATATTTGAAAGGTACAGTTTGAGAGAATTGGCAAAATTCAGGATGGATTTATTGGTCCTCAGGTTATATGGACAGTTAAGCTTTAAAGTAGACCATCTTGTTTATGAAACACAAGATCTTTAATTGGAAGATAAAAAATTAACATGAGCACAAATCGGGGGAAAAAGAAAACAGTTTTGAATTTGGATTATTTTGAATTTTTGAATTTGGATTATTGCTAGATGCATTAGCCATGCTGAGGGGCAATGAATAAAATTTCATTATATTCCTTAAATATAGTAGTATTTGTTGTGATTGTGTATCTTGAAGTGTGCCCACTTAGTGATGTGATTAAAATGACCTGAGAATTGAACTTTAGCATAGCATACTTTCTGTGCACTACAGTAAGCTTTTCTTCGCTAAAGTGGTCTTTTATACTTCTAAACTTTTATAACCTTGAACTTGGCTCCTGCAGAGCTTTGGTTTTTTGAACCCTGGCCCAAAGAATTTTGCTGTTTATATCAGATAATGGCATATTCACAATTAACAAAAAAACAGTTAAGGCGTAGAATTTTCTCAATACTGATTTTTATTTCAGGAAATTTTCTTATGCATCTTACACTTGCTGTAAATCTAGCATATCGTGAGATATTACGTTTAGCAGAAAATTATCATTATTTTAATTTTAATACAAAAATACTCTGATGTACCACCAAAAGATATCCGACCCTTTAGTCAGTTTGAGAACAGCTGTTCTGAAGGACTCATATTTAGAAATGAAGACACTACAGTACATTTTTATCTAATATAGACCATTAATTGGGATGGGGCTTTGAGCAGAGGATTGACTTTGTTCATCATTTTAAAATATTCCAAAGTCAATAATTTATATAAGACCAGCTCACTTGATACTAAGATCTAGAAATAGCCACTGTCTGCATTATATTACAGTCAGTTTGGCAGTATAATTTTTTTGTTTGGTTTTGCTCTAGAGGCTCATTAATGAGGAATACTGCCAGTAGGTTTAGTAGCTGTGTCTTATGTAACCTATTAGTGAACTGTGTATATTTTTGTGACATGACATCAATAATCATAGTGTAGAGACTATTTTGGGTACAGGAAAGGCCTGCCTTCAGCAAACAAGCCTGGCTCTCTGCGATAGGTCTGCTGCTGTTGTTTTGTGCCTAGACTAGATTCTTAAAAAGTATAGTTTTTAAAATTGCTTTATCTCTTGCAGGGGAAGACTTGTTAGTTCATTGATTTTGCATGTCATAAAAGCAGCATGATGGTTATTACTATTACACATCTAACAAGATTCAGAAAAAAAAAAGAAACCCTGGCCTTTTCATAGCTCCCAAGTATGTCATACTTTCAATATGAGTAGTACTTCATTCTGAATAATGACATGAGTAGTATGCCTGGAGTGTGGATATGAATATGGGATTATCAGATGGCTGACAAGTGTTTGAGCATCAATAAATGAGACTACAGACCAAGTGTAGACATGGACCAAGTCTTAAAGAAGTTCATAATCAAGCACTGTTTAATACATATTCTCAGAATTCTTAAACTCAAGAGATTTAATTTTGTTTGGTACGCCTTTCCTTATTTCACACCTAAAGTGAACCCAGAGAAATAACAGATGATTTTACAAAGTACTGTAGCATATGTGTAGTTTCTAACTTCTGGAATTGCATCATTTTACAATGGGCTCAAACTTTAGCTTTTGAAATTCTCAAGTTTTAAAGGATTTGGACCCTAACGCATAACATGATTTTAAAATTGTGAATCCATATACTTGAGACATTTGACTGGATTCTGCCTCTTTTTCAACTAATTCTGTACCTGAATGGAGAGGGAGGAAGAGTCTTCAGTTTATCTAGATGATTTAGAATGAAATTACTGACCTCATCCTTCTTAAGGTAAACTTGTTGTTCCTTTTCTTTTTTTATAAGCCATTCTTAAACCATTCTTAAGTTACTGCTGAAAGAAAATCATCATGACTTTGCAGATACAATTATAAAGAAAGTGATGTCTTATACTCAGAAGTGGAAATAACTTTTAATTTTCCCATTACTTCGGGTTTGTCCAAAAGTTAACACCAAAGAATTATACAGTCTGCTTTGCTTAACTGTCCATTCTTTAAGAAATAATTTTGTAAAAAATCACATATAAGCAGGGCAGGGGTATAGATATATAGAAAGATATATATATATATATATATATATATAGAGAGAGAGAGATCTCTATTGTATCTCACTAAATATTAATGCCTAAGTAAGAATATTAAAAGGAAAATAAAACAAGTCTGATTAAGGTTACATGAAATTGAGTATCTAGGATTAATTGAGAACATTTTAATGAGAGTAAAGAGGATACTGAGACGCTTAAGCTGGACTAGCCTGATTTGCAAGTGAAGGATCTGGTGCTGCTTTCAGATGTTTTATCCTCTGTGTTTTTAAATTTTTTAAGCTTTAATCTTCGTCATTGTCTTAAAGTCAGCTGGTGTTTCTTGTTCATGGACTTTGGTACGATGGTGCTTTGCAAGGATGTAATTATATTTTAATGACCAACATTTGGTCAGCCCTTGTCCACTATTCACGTCCCCCTTTTGTAAAATAAGTGCTTTAATTTTAAGCTGTATAAAAAATACCTTGTATAAATCCCCCTTTTGATTATTACAATAAGTTGAGTTGTAACAAATGAAATGTTGATTTTTATAATAAAACAGTGAAAAATAAAAGTGTCATTTCTTTTCAGCAAGAAATTAAAACGGTTGTGCTTTGCTGTGATAAATGAATGCTGTGTTTCACACACAACAGAACTCACCTTTATTATTTGCATTTCAAATAAAATACAACTTTGGAAGAGAGGTTTGAGCAAGGCTTTGCTTTGTGCAGTGTTGACAATACCTGTGATTGGGAACAAAATACGGAAGATTTGGGTCGGCTTATCCTCTGCGCAGCAAAGCCAATCTACTGACGCCAGGTTGTGGTAAAGGAAAGCACAGCATTCATTTGGAGGACGCCAAGCAAAAAGAATGGGAAGTTTGTGCTCAAAGACCCAAACTCCCTAGTGGCTTTCAGGAAAGGTTTTTTAAAGGCAATATTTGGGATAAAAGCTGCAAAGGACTTGACCTTGTTCTGATTCAGTTCAGTTCAGTTGCTCACTTGTGTCCGACTCTATGCAACCCCTTGGACTGCAGCATGCCGGGCCTCCCTATCTCATCACCCACTCTTGGAGCTTACTCAAACTCATGTCCATTGACTTGGTGATGCCATCCAACCATCTCATCCTCTGACATCCCCTTCTCCTCCCACTTTCAATCTTTCCCAGCATCAGGGTCTTTTCATATGAGACAGGTCTTCGCATCAGGTGGCCAAAGTATTGGAGTTTCAGCTTCAGCATCTTCCAGTGAATATTCAGGACTGATTTCCTTTAGGATGGACTAGATGGATCTCCTTGCAGTCCAAGGGACTCTCAAGAGTTCTCCAACACCACAGTTCAAAAGCATCGATTCTTCAGTGCTCAGCTTTCTTTATAGTCCAACTCTCACATCCATACATGACTACTGGAAAGACCATAGCTTTGACTAGATGGACCTTTGTTGACGAAGTAATGTCTCTCTGGTCTCTGCTTTTTAATATGCTGTCTAGGTTGGTCATAACTGTTCTTCTAAGGAGCAAGCATCTTTAATTTCATGGCTGGAGTCACCATCTGCAGTGATTTTGGAGCCCAAGAAAATAAAGTCTGACACTGTTTCCACTGTTTCCCCATCTATTTGCCATAAAGTGATGGGACCAGATGCCATGATCTTTGTTTTCTGAATGTTGAGCTTTAAGCCAACTTTTTCACTTTCCTCCTCTTTCACTTTCAAGAGGCTCTTTAGTTTTTCTTCACTTTCTGCTGTAAGGGTGGTGTTATTTGCATGTCTGAGGTTATTGATATTTCTCCCAGCAATCTTGATTCCAGCTTGTGCTTCATCCAGCCCGCCATTTTGCATGATGTACTCTGCATATAAGTTAAATAAGCAGGGTGACAGTATACAACCTTGACGTACTCCTTTTCCTATTTGGAACCAGTCTGGTGTTCCATGTCCAATTCTAATTGTTGCTTCCTGACCTGCATACAGATTTCTCAAGAGGCAGGTCAGGTGCTCTGGTATTCCCATCTCTTTCAGAATTCTCCACAGTTTGTTGTGATCCACACAGTCAAGGGCTTTGGTATAGTCAATAAAGCCAAAGTATATGTTTTTCTGAAACTCTTGCTTTTTTGATGATCCAGCAAATGTTGGCAGTTTGATCTCTGGTTTCTCTGCCTTTTCTAAAACCAGCTTGAACATCTGGAAGTTCATGGTTGACGTACTGTTGAGGCTGACTTGGAGAATTTTGAGCATTACTTCACTAGCTCGTGAGAAGAGTGCAAGAGATCAAATTGCCAACATCCGCTGGATCATGGAAAAAGCAAGAGAGTTCCAGAAAAACCTATTTCTGCTTTATCGACTATGCCAAAGCCTTTGACTGTGTGGATCACAATAAACTGTGGAGAATTCTGAAAGAGATGGGAATACCAGACCACCTGACCTGCCTCTTGAGAAATCTGTATGCAGGTCAGGAAGCAACGGTAAGAACTGGACATGGAACACCAGACTGGTTCCAAATAGGAAAAGGAGTACGTCAAGGTTGTATATTGTCACCCTGCTTATTTAACTTATATGCAGAGTACATCATGAGAAATGCTGGACTGGAAGAAACACAAGCTGGAATCAAGATTGCCGGGAGAAATCTCAATAACCTCAGATATGCAGATGACACCGCCCTTATGGCAGAAAGTGAAGAGGAGCTAAAAAGCCTCTTGATGAAAGTGAAAAAGGAGAGCAAAAAATTTGGCTTAAAGCTCAACATTCAGAAAACGAAGATCATGGCATCTGGTCCCATCACTTCATGGGAAATAGATGGGAAAACAGTGGAAACAGTGTCAGACTTTATTTTGGGGGGCTCCAAAATCACTGCAGATGGTGACTGCAGCCATGGAATTAAAAGACGCTTACTCCTTGGAAGAAAATTTATGACCAACCTAGATAGCATATTCAAAAGCAGAGACATTACTTTGCCGACTAAGGTCCATCTAGTCAAGGCTATGGTTTTTCCTGTGGTCATGTATGGGTGTGAGAGTTGGACTGTGAAGAAGGCTGAGCGCCAAAGAATTGATGCTTTTGAACTGTGGTGTTGGAGAAGACTCTTAAGAGTCCCTTGGACTGCAAGGAGATCCAACTAGTCCATTCTGAAGGAGATCAACCCTGGGATTTCTTTGGAAGGAATGATGCTGAAACTGAAACTCCAGTATTTTGGCCACCTCATGTGAAGAGTTGACTCATTGGAAAAGACTCTGATGCTGGGAGGGATTGGGGGCAGGAGGAGAAAGGGACGACCGAGGATGAGATGGCTGGATGGCATCACAGACTCGATGGACGTGAGTCTGAACTCCGGGAGATGGTGATGGAGAGGGAGGCCTGGCGTGCTGCAATTCATGGGGTCGCAAAGAATTGGACTTGACTGAGCGAGTGAACTGAACTGAACTGAACTTGAGTATTCTTTGGCATTGCTTTTCTTTGGGATTGGAATGAAAACTGACCTTTTCCAGTCCTGTGGCCCCACCCATCAAGAGAAAATTGGATTAAAGATTTACTGATCATGGCCCCACCCACCAGAAAAAGACCCAGTTTCCTCCTCAGTCAGTCTCTCCCATCAGGAAGCTTCCCTAAGCCTCTTACCTTCTCCATCAGAGGGCAGACAGACTGAAAACCACAATCACAGAAAACTAACCAGCCTGATCACATGGACTACAGCCTTGTCTAACTCAAACTATGAGCCATGCCATGTAGGGCCACCCAAGATGGACAGGTCACCGTGGAGAGTTCTGATAGAATGTGGTCCACTGGAGAAGGGAGTGGCAAACTACTTCAGCATTCTTGCCTCGAGAGCCCCATGAACAGTATGAAATGGCAAAAAGACATGACACTGAAAGAGGAACTCCCCAGGTCTTAGGTGCCCAATATGCTGCTGGAGATGAGTGGAAAAATAACTCCAGAAATAATGAAGAGATGGAGCCAAAGCAAAAAAAAAAAAAACACCCAGTTGTGGATGTGACTGGTGATGGAAGTAAGGTCCGATGCTGTAAAGAGCAATATTGCATAGGAACCTGGAATGCTAGGTCCATGAATCAAGGTAAATTGGAAGTGGTCCAACAAGAGATGGCAAGAGTGAACATCAGCATTTTAGGAATCAATGAACTAAAATGGACTGGAATGGGTGAATTTAACTCATGACCATTATATCTACTACTGTGGGCAAGAATCCCTTAGAAGAAATGGAGTAGCCATCATAGTCAACAAAAAGAGCCCAAAATGCAGTACTTGGATGCAGTCTCAAAAACGACAGAATGATCTCTGTTCATTTTCAAGGCAAACCATTCAGTATCATGGTAATCCAAGTCTATGCCCCGACCAGTAATGCTGAAGAAGCTAAAGATGAATGGTTCTATGAAAACCTACAAGACCTTCTAGAACTAACACCCCAAAAATGTCCTTTTCTTTATAGGGGACTGACATGTAAAAGTAGGAAGTCAAGAAACACCTGGAGTAACAGGCAAATTTGGCCTTGGAGTACAGAATGAAGCAGGGCAAAGGCTAATAGAGTTCTGCCAAGAGAATGCCTGGTCATAGCAAACACCCTCTTCCAACAACACAAGAGAAGACTCTACAGATGGACATCACCAGATGGTCAACACCAAAATCATATTGATTATATTCTTTGCAACCAAAGATGGAGAAGCTCTATATAGTCAGCAAAAACAAGACCAGGAGCTGACTGTAGCTCAGATCATGAACTCTTTATTTTCAAAATCAGACTTAAATTGAAGAAAGTAGGGAAAACCACTAGACCATTGGGGTATGACCTAAATCAAATCCCTTACGATTATACAGTGGAAGTGAGAAATAGACTCAAGGGATTAGATTTGATAGAGTGCCTGAAGAACTATGGATGGTGCTTCGTGACATTGTACAGGAGGCAGGGATCAAGACCATCCCCAAGAAAAAGAAATGCAAAAAGGCAAAATAGTTGTTGGAGGAGGGCTTACAAATTGTTCTGATTGGTTGGTGGTAATGTAGCAGTGGTGTTTCAGGAATCTCCGTCATCAACTTTGTGATATCACCTGTGGTCAGCATGTAGTAACCATCGTCTACCTGGTTGGGAGGGTCTTAGTGTCTGTGGAATAACTCAGAGATAGGCATCAGATTGTTATATATATCTTTGAGAAGGAGCTGTTTTATCACAGAGCTATTGTCATTACTTTTCTTGCTTGACTGTTTTTCCTTTATTTCTACATTCCCCCACTTCCCTAATTAGCAGGAACTTCAGGAATCTCGGAGACTGAAGCCTTATTCTGCAGGCAAGAAACAGGAGGGCCCCACAGGCTCCAGCTTAGTTTCACAATTTGTGCTTCAGAATGCTCTTGTTATTAGTAAATTCCTGGAAGACATCCTGATGTAGGCTCTGAGTCACCCCCTTCTCCTCCAAATTCTCTTTAAAAATGAACATTGCTTTTCCTGGTGCAGAGCCCAATAGGATATGATGATACTGAAGGGTAGCAGAGTATACCACTGCAAAATATGCCACGTTAGCATCTTGATTATTTTGATCAGTAGGCCCTTAAAAAATAGCAAATGCGGAGAAAAGCTGTCTCTGAATTCCCATTATCTACCTAAAGACAGATTATCTAAAAGGAACATCATTGTCATAAATGATAAATTCTCTCTCCTGAGACTTTCATCAACCAGGGAAGATTGACATCACAGGAGTTCAGTTCAGTTGCTCAGCCGTGTCTGACTGTTTGCAACCCCATGAACCAAAGGATGCCAGGCCTCCTTGTCCATCACCAACTGCTGGAGTCTACCCAAACCCATGTCCATTAAGTCAGTGATGCCATCCAACCATCTCATCCTCTGTCATCCCCTTCTCTTCCTGCCCTGAATCTTTCCCAGCATCAGAGTCTTTTCCAGTGAGTCAGCTATTCACATCAGGTGACCAAAATAATGGAGTTTCAGCTGCCACATCAGTCCTTCCAATGAACACCCAGAACTGATTTCCTTTAGGATGGACTGGTTGGATCTCCTTGCAGTCCAAGGGACTCTCCAGAGTCTTCTCCAACACCACAGTTCAAAGCATCAATTCTTCGGTGCTCAGCTTTCTTTATAGTCCAACTCTCACATCCATACATGACTACTGGAAAAACCATAGCCTTGACTAGACGGACCTTTGTTGGCAAAGTAATGTCTCTGCAATAGACTGTCTAGGTTGGTCATAACTTTGCTTCCAAGGAGTAAGCGTCTTTTAATTTCATGGCTGCAGTCACCATCTGCAGTGAATTTGGAGCCCCCCCAAATAAAGTCAGCCACTGTTTCCACTGTTTCCCCATCTATTTGCTATGAAGTGATGGGACCAGATGCCATGATCTTCGTTTTCTGAATGTTGAGCTTTAAGCCAACTTTTTCACTCTCCTCTTTCACTTTCATCAAGAGGCTCTTTAGTTCTTCATTTTCTGCCATAAGGATGGTGTCATCTGCATATCTGAGGTTATTGATATTTCTCCTGGCAATCTTGACTCCAGCTTCTGCTTCCTCCAGCCTAGCATTTCTCGTGATATACTCTGCATATAAGTTAAGTAAGCAGGGTGACAATATACAGCCTTGACATACTCCTTTTCCTATTTGGAACCAGTCTGTTGTTCCATGTCCAGTTCTAACTGTTTCTTCCTGACCTGTGTATAGGTTTCTCAAGAGGCAGGTCAGGTGGTCTGGTATTCCCATCTCCTTCAGAATTTTCCACAGTTTATTGTGATCCACACAGTCAAAGGCTTTGGCATAGTCAATAAAGCAGAAATAGATCTTTTTCTGGAACTCTCTTGCTTTTTCGATGATCCAGCAGATGTTGGCAATTTGATCCTTGGTTCCTCTGCCTTTTCTAAAACCAGCTTGAACATCTGGAAGTTCATGGTTTATGTATTGCTGAAGCCTGGCTTGGAGAATTTTGAGCATTACTGGTATGTGTGAGATGAGTGCAGTTGTGCAGTAGTTTGAGCATTCTTTGGCATTGCCTTTCTTTGGGATTGAAATGAAAATTGCCCTTTTCCAGTCCTGTGGCCACTGCTGAGTTTTCCAAATTTGCTGGCATATTGAGTGCAGCACTTTCACAGCATCATCTTCCAGGATTTGAAATAGCTCAACTGAAATTCCATCACCTCCACTAGCTTTGTTCGTAGTGATGCTTCCTAAGGCCCACTTGACTTCACATACCAGGATGTCTGGCTCTAGGTGAGTGTGAGTGATCACACCATCATGATTATCTGGGTCGTGAAGATCTTTTTTGTATAGTTTTTCTGTGTATTCTTGCCACCTCTTCTTAATATCTTCTGCTCTATCCATACCATTTCTGTCCTTTATTTCTTTGCATGGAATGTTCCCTTGGTATGTCTAATTTTCTTGACGAGATCTCTAGCCTTTCCCATTTTATTGTTTTCCTTTATCTCTTTGCATTGATCACTGAGAAAGGCCTTGTCTTCTCTCCATGCTATTCTTTGAAACTTGGCATTCAAATGGGCATATCTTTCCTTTCCTCCTTTGCCTTTGGCTTGTACCCTGCAAATAAATGCTGTACTTTCCTATACCAAAGCCTGGAGTCAGTAGGTTGGCTTTATGAGCAGACCTAAGTTGGATTTGGTAACAATTTCTGCAACCACGTAGGGGCTCATCATCTCACATGGGTGTGTCTCATGTGGCACCTTAGACCCTAGTTTGTGGTGGTTCTGACTCTGTCTAGCAGCTGCCTGAGCACATTTGTTGCTTGCACTGACTGGGAGTCATTGGCCCACAAGCTCTTGATATTTGTGGTAAAGAATACATGGCATTTGAAGGAGGTGGTTGAAATGTCTCGTGAGTAGCAGAAGTCTTTTGTGTGATGATACCAGGGTCTTCTTCCCTATAGTGTTGCCTTAACCGGAAGTTTTCTTCAGTGTTTGGGACTTGGTCATTTGGCTTTGGTCTGAGTGGAGCACTGCTTTAATTGGCTTTTCCCTTTTGGACTGAGGAGTCTTTCTGACCCTTTTGTACCACCTGCGTTGTACCTGGAGATCTCTGGTTTGGACGAGGACCCACACATCACCATCTAGAACAGAGAAAGGAGGTTCCTCACTCTTGAACTAAGGAGCTGTGATCCTGAGAGACCTCATTGCACTGGTGTTTCTTTTGGCACTTACTGGTGGATATCTGACAGTACCATCCGTGGATCATTAATGACAGGTAACCTGAGCTCTATCTTATAGATCCTTGCAGTATATTTTGTAGATCTGAGAGATCTTTAGCTATACTCCCATGAAAGAAAAAAAGATTTTTAAAACTGCTTGGCCTTGTTACTCCTTGAGATATGGAGAACAGTGGACGCTAATGGCTCTCTAAATTATAACATCATCTTTCAACTAGAACTGTTTTATAAAAGGGAAGGAAAATGTGATGAAATTCCTTATGCATAGGCTTTTTATGCTGTGGTGTCTAATTAAATCTTTTGAAAATGGTTTGGCTTTGAGCCTTTTGGAACTGGTTTGGCTTACATATTGGGGGTCGGGGGAGCGTTGTGAGTGTATAGTTGTATTAAAGAAGGTGCAGTGTTTTGATTGGTGGACTTGAGAAACAAAAATTCATTTCCTGAAAATAGCTCTTTATGAGCACAAGCTGGAATCAAGATTGCCGGGAGAAATATCAATAACCTCAGATGACACCACCTTTATGGCAGAAAGTGAAGAGGAACTAAAAAGCTTCTTGATGAAAGTGAAAGAGTGAAAAAGTTCGCTTAAAGCTCAACATTCAGAAAACGAAGATCATGGCATCTGGTCCCATCACTTCATGGGAAATAGACGGGGAAAGAGTGGAAACAATGTCAGACTTTATTTTGGGGGGCTCCAAAATCACTGCAGATGGTGACTGCAGCCATGAAATTAAAAGACGCTTACTCCTTGGAAGAAAAGTTATGACCAACCTAGATAGCATATTCAAAAGCAGAGACATTACTTTGCCAACAAAGGTCCATCTAGTTAAGGCTATGGTTTTTCCAGTGGTCATGTAGTGATGTGAGAGTTGGACTGTGAAGAAAGCTGAGTGCTGAAGAATTGATGCTTTTGAACTGTGGTATTGGAGAAGACTCTTGAGAGTCCCTTGGACTGCAAGGAGATCCAACCAGTCCATTCTAAAGGAGATCATCCCTGGGTGTTCTTTGGAAGGAATGATGCTAAAGCTGAAGCTCCAGTACTTTGGCCACCTCATGTGAAGAGTTGACTCATTGGAAAAGACTCTGATGCTGAGAGGGATTGGGGGCAGGAGGAGAAAGGGATGACTGAGGATGAGATGGCTGGATGGCATCACTGACTCGATGGACATGAGTCTGAGCGAACTCCGGGAGATGGTGACGGACAGGGAGGCCTGGTGTGCTGGGATTCATGGGGTCGCAAAGAGTCGGACACGACTGAGCGACTGAACTGAACTGAACTGAACTGAATGATGCATCCTACAAAATTAGGCCACCCTCAGTTGGGGTCCATAGATTTTTTTCTATAATCCTGTTAGGGGAAGCACACTGATTGAAACCACCCACCCTGGCCAGGCACCATAGTAACCATTTGCATGAGTTGTTTTATGACAGGAGATCCTGATGAGGAATACGGAACTAATAAGCCACCACCAACCGGAATAGTTCGGGAAAGGTCTAAGGGAGACACCGCGTGTCCGTCCACTTCCCGGAATCCCTCTTGCTAGCATCCATCTTGCCTGAGCAATGTGTGTGCCACCAGGAAAGACTCTGAATTAGAATGATTGGCCAAAAGACCACCCGGAAACTAATCCCATCACCATAAAACCTGAGACTGTGAGCCATGTAGCAGAGCAGTTCTCCTGAGTTTCCTTACCCTACTGCTCTCCACCCGGGTGCCCTTTCCCAATAAAATCTCTTGCTTTGTCAGCACATGTGTCTCCTCGGACAATTCATTTCCAAGTGTTAGACAAGAGCCCAGTTTTGGGCCCTGGAAGGGGTCCCTCTTCCTGCAATAATACCATGTGGCCACAAACTCCTTTAGACTCCAGAGAAAAATGATGATGATGGAGCTCTTTTGACATTCTAAAATGTTTTTTTTTGTTTGTTTGTTTGTTCTTCTGTAATGCAAATAGAGGAAGCAGGTTTTCTAGGAGGAACTTGCATTTCTCTCCCTGTGCAATGCGAGAAACTTTGATGTCTACAATTCCTGAGACTAAAGGGAAAAAAAGGAAAAAGAGGGAATTTTAACTCTCTCAGGAAAACTATGAGATCTATGTCTATATGGATGGATGTATGTGTATGTTACAAGGATGCTATGTTTTTACCTCTGGTTGATATTATCAAAATTAATTTGTAAATGATCTCCATTTAATTGGCTTAAAGGAAAGTAAGCACATACATAAATTCTCAGAATTAGAAAGTCACCCGAATGAATTTCAGGTTCACATAATTGGGAAATATTTAGTATTAAATATTTCTGGTATTAAAATTTATTGATTTAATGTAGACATGTTTTTGATTCATTGACATTAAATAGAATATTTTTATTGTACCTAGTTTTACTGAGCATCAGTAAGTTTTTAATATTCCTGTTACAAAATTTGTCAGCAAGGAAAATAAATTGTTATGATGAAACTTTAAGGTATATGAAGTTGTTCAGTTCAGTTAGTTCAGTCACTCAGTCGTGTCCGACTCTTTGAGACCCCATGAATTGCAGCACGCCAGGCCTCCCTGTCCATCACCAACTCCTGGAGTTCACTCAGATTCATGTCCATCGAGTCAGTGATGCCATCCAGCCATCTCATCCTCTGTCGTCCCCTTCTCCTCCTGCCCCCAGTCCCTCCCAGCATCAGTGTCTTTTCCAATGAGTCAACTCTTTGCATGAGGTGGCCAAAGTACTGGAGCTTCAGCTTCAGCATCATTTCCTTCCAGAGAAATCCCAGGGCTGATCTCCTTTAGAATGGACTGGATCTCCTTGCAGTCCAAGGGACTCTCAAGAGTCTTCTCCAACACCACAGTTCAAAAGCATCAATTCTTCGGCGCTCAGCCTTCTTCACAGTCCAACTCTCACATCCATACGTGACTACTGGAAAAACCATAGCCTTGACTAGTCTTTGAGAATATTTAATTTGGGAATATCTACTTGAAAATCATCTCTCCAGGTTTTGGTAACTTGAAACTTAAATGATGGAAATTTATTGAATATCCAGGTCATCTCACATAAGGTAAAATGCTGAAACATTAATTGTTAGATAAATCTAAGTTTACCTACTTTTGTCTTCTTGTGAGAGAAAAACTAAGAATGTTTGTGTTTGTTAGACACATATCTGGTACCACAGTGAGGAAAGAAATTGTGCCAGGAAAAGATGTTAGTTTCTAGAGGTTATAGAATGTATTCATGAGTCGGCCAATCAGGAAATGCTGGTATGTTCACCGTTGCTTACTTCGTGCTTTTCACTAGAGATTAAGGTCTTTGATAGTTAAAATTTGTAATATATATGTATGTAAATAGTGTTGGAGAAGACTCTTGAGAGTCCCTTGCACTGCAAGGAGATCCAACCAGTCCATTCTGAAGGAGATCCGCCCTGGGATTTCTTTGGAAGGAATGATGCTAAAGCTGAAACTCCAGTCCTTTGGCCACCTCATGCAAAGAGTTGACTCATTGGAAAAGACTCTGATGCTGGGAGGGATTGGGGGCAGGAGAAGAAGGGGATGACAGAGGATGAGATGGCTGCATGTCATTACTGACTCGATGGACGTGAGTCTGAATGAACTCCAGGAGTTGGTGATGGAGAGGGAGGCCTGGCGTGCTGCGATTCATGAGGTCGCAAAGAGTCTGACACGACTGAGTGACTGAACTGAACTGAACTGAACTGAAAGCTACTAAACTAATAAGGAAAGCGTTTCAGTATGCAGGGAAAGTTGGAGGTGTGTTTTTATTAAAAGAATTTATAAGAAATTAAAATTATTTTTTTAAGGGAAAAGAAAGTAATTTTGTCCTAAAGCTGATTACTTCTAAATGGGAAAGGAAATAAAGGATAAACTAATATTGATACAGAAAGTTGTAGATTTATAGAAACGAAAAAGAATCTTTAAAAGGAATTATTTGTGTGATCAGGACTAGGATTAGAATGACTTTAACTGAGCAAATAAATTTTAAGATTGATAGTAAAGCAGTACAAAGCTTGAATTATGTTTTTCTGTTAAGGGAACAAAATTTTATTAGCATATTGATCAGATTTTGATAACAGATTATAAAGTTTCTTAACTTCTTAAGTAATTTGTTGTAACTTTCTGAATTTGCTCTTAAAATCTTTTATTGTCACTTTGGTTAAGTAAATAAGTATTGTTTCACAGTGACCTATGAGCTGATTCGACCAGGTGTTCTGAAACTTTTTCATGTTTCTGACAGACTTTCTAAATATCAAATTCTAATTGAAGTGCGTTTGATCCCCAGCTATCTTTAGAATGCTGCAGGGGAAACCAAAAACATCTCAGAGAGAGAGACTGAAATAGTTAGGGTTATTTGGTATATCAAAATTGTCAAGTGATTGGTAATAAATTTTCTTAGCTTATATGGGTAAATGTCATTAATACAAAGATTTTGGAAATTGTATGAAATTTTAAAAATCTGGTATATTTTGGTATAATGTTATCAGTCACAATTCTAGTTATTAAAATATCTGTCACATCAATAACCGAGTTTCTTTGTCTATTACAATGTAATTGTGTGTTAAATGGTGTCTTTTAAAGTCTTTTCATTTATAGAGTTGTTTTGCTATTATTGGTAGTTTTACAAAAAGAAAATGTTTCATCTTCAAGAAGATTCATAGAAAGGACTTTTTGACAAGTATAGATTTTCGTAACATTTAGAACATACTAATGAACTGGGTAAGAAAGAATTCTGACAAAATACAGTGGCTTCATAATACTGGTAACAAAGGATTAATTACATAAGACTAAATGCTCGAGTGAATATGGTTATAACTTTTATGGGTTTTGTCTGAAATATTACTGGCTTTTAATCTGTGTTTTCCAAATACAAGGAACTTTTCCCCTCAAAGTACTTGTGGCCTGTAATAACTTGGTAAATTATACTTTCGTAAATAGGATGGAAACATTTATCTTTTCTCTCTCCCTGATTCCTTTAGAAGTTAGAAACCAAACTTGGGCTTCCCGGGTGTTATAAAGAATCCACCTGCCAGTGCAGAAGCCACAGGAGGTGTGGGTTCAGGCCCTGGGTCAGGAAGTTCCCCTGGAGGAGAAAATGGCAACTCACTCCATTCTTCTTGCCTGAGAAATTCCATAGACAGAGGATCCTGTCTATGTACTGTCCAGGTACTGTCCATGTACTACTGTCCATGGGGTTGCAAAGAGTTGGGCCCGACTGAGCGACTGCACATGCATATATGTATGCATGTTCCCAACACCCTTATCAGGTGAATAAAGAAGGTCCCTTCCTGATGGTGCAGGAATCTCAAGATATTTTCAGGATCTCAAGAAGAGAGGAATTCACCCAGATTTATAGCTATCATAGGCAGAATCTGACAAGCCGTTGGCATCGTTTTTCTGGCCTTGAGAGATCTTTTAAAGATTTAATCTGAGATTCCTTGTGAAAAGTTCCAGCACAACTAATTAAAAAAAACCAAACAAACAATGAAACCCAATGTCATCAATTACAGCTATATAAATAAACAGGCCAAGTTTATTGAAACCAGACTAATTTTGCAGACAGGTTTCCTTTTAGTGAGAGAAAGATTATGTTTCTGTAGATATTAAGTTCTAAAATTTGTTAGTTGAGGTCTGTATTTACTGTCTAAGACTCACCTCCCAGATAGTTCCTTGTGTTATGTCACATAATTGTAAAGTTTAACTGAATAATTTAAAGGATGCTTTGTTTGTTTCTGAAGCTTATCACAGCCTTTTATCTTTGCATGAAGATCAGATGCCCCATGACCTGCAGCCAGGAGATTATATATCCTGGAAAAAGCATCATTTAAAGGACTTTGTCTATCCCAGATAAAAGGACGTTTACCAGGTGCTCTTAACGAGCTCATGCACAGCAAAACTACAGGAAATTGTCTCTTGAATTTGTGTTTCTCACTTAAGAAGGGCCTCTGCATTGAACTGGTCTATAGTAAAGACTGCTGACCCCCCAAACCCAGACCTGCACTAGGATGAGAAGACAACAGCAGGTAGGCAGCTGTACCCACAATCTGGACCATGCTGGTAAAATCAATCCCACTAATCTAATTGAACTATTTACCAAATGTGTGTCTCTCCATCAACATTGCATTCTAAACATACATTACTTCTAAACGTACTGTTGCCCTCAATGTTTAGGATGGTAAGAAAATTCTCTAGTGAGGTTGTCACAGAGAATTATGAATTATTATCATAACTACTCATGACATATTTCACTGCAAGTCTACTGCTAAAAGCACATATATAATATTTGTGTTATAATTCAGCATAATTGGTAAAATGTATAGCTTATAAAATATTTTTCTGTTAGCATACCTCTGTGCTGTTTCACTGCTTCTGATTAATTTTCCCCCAACATGGACAACTAGGCAGATATGTATATTTATTGGGGCAGATTTATATATATATTAATATTTATATTTTTATATAATTATATAAATTATATATATAAATATATGATCAAAGAGGAGGCCTATCCCTGAGGGACATTATGGACCCAGGGCAGGCAGCAACCACTCTAGCACTGAGGGACAAATATTCTGATATATCAAAAGATTTGTAAACATATGGGGAAACGATTGAAGAAATCTTCACATATTGAGTTATGGAAAAGTCATTCTGGCTTATACATGATTTAACTTTATTTTTGAGCTTTATTTTTGAACTTTATTCTGATCAGAGTGGCCTATTTTGTGGCCTGTCAATCATGCATTGTATATCTGCTATGGCCATCAAGGAAGGAAAATCATTTGAAAGTCAAAATGGGGTGGCTGTGGTTCAGGCATCCAGGGTGGAGCTGGGTGGCCGTTTTGGATGTAAATGGAGAGGTGAGATGAGAACTTGAATTCTGTGATCTGTGTCGGGCTCAGGGATGCAACTAGCCATTCTCAAAGCAGTGTCTGCTGGGAGCTGCCACCTGCAACCTTATGATCTCATGTTCTTCTCTTACAGCTATTAAATTTTCTTTTTACTATGGGAATAGTAACAAACGGCTCAAGCCATAGTCTCCCAGCAGAAAGCACTAGATTCTTTACCCAGAATGTGTGTGTTAGTCATTCAGGCATGTCCAACTCTTTGCGACCCCATGGATCATAACCTGCCAGGTTTATCTGTCCATAGAATTCTCCAGGTAAGAAAACTAGAGTGGGTAGCCATTTCCTTCTCCATAGCCAGAATACTACTGGACAGTGAAATTGCTGTAGATTAGACTTGTCATCTGTCGGTTTATGAACTGTTAAGTCTTGTGTAAGTGTATACGTATGTGCATATGTTAGTGATGTTTTTAGATGTACAGCATACATTTTAAACTTTCCACAGGTTACTTTCAAATGAAATTATGCACTTCATGTAGAGCATGGAATCTTGCAATTATATTTCCATCTCTTTCTCCACATCCCTGTACTATCACACATTTTATTCTACATATGTTATAAATCTTACAATAGGTTGTTTTTATTTTTTCTTTAAATGGTCCATTATCTTTTAAAGAGATTCAAATAAGAGTATTTTATCATATTTATCATTTCCAGTGCTCACTGTTCTTTGAGATACAGATTTCTATTTGATATAATTTTCCTTCTGCCTTTTCACAGTCATCTTTTTGCTGACCTAAGTGAAAGCAACCCGTGTTTTACCATCAGTATCCAAATAATTGGGCTTCCCAGGCGGCACTAATGGTAAAGAACCCGCCTGCCATTGCAGGATACCTAAGAGATGTGGATTCAATCCCTGGGTCGGGAAGATCCCTTGGAGAAGGAAATGGCAATCCACTGCAGTATTTTTGCCTGGAAAATCCCAAGGACAGAGGAGCCTAGTAGGCTACAGTCCATGGGGTTGCAAAGAGTACGATGCTTTAGCACCCTAATAATTATAGGATTTTTGTAGATGCTGTTAAATTTATGAAGTTGCCCTGTTAAAAAAAATGTTTAATTAAAAAAAATCATCTTTTTGTTGTATAGAGTTCTATGCTGACAAGTTTGCTTTTTTCTTTTCATGCTTTAAAGTTATTAATCTTCTTCAGTCTTGTATTGTTTATCAAGAAAATTTGCTGTCATTTTTATTCTTGTTTCTATGTAGTGTACCTTTTTCTCTGTCTACTTTTAAGATTTTGATTTAATCATCATTGGCTTTGAGCAGCTTATGATGTACCTTGGTGTAGTTTTCTACATTTTTGGGGTTGTTGTTGTTGTTGCTTGGCATGCATTGAGTTTCTTGGTTCTGTAGGTTTGTAGTTTTCTTCAAATTTGGAAAATCTTCAAATTGTTCAAATCAGTTCAGTTCACTGGCTCAGTTGTGTCCGACTCTTTGAGACCCCATGAGTTGCAGCAGGGCAGGCCTCCCTGTGATCTCACACGCTAGTAAAGTAATGCTCAAAATTCTCCAAGCCAGGCTTCAGCAATACGTGAACCGTGAACTTCCAGATGTTCAAGCTGCTTTTAGAAAAGACAGAGGAACCAGAGATCAAATTGCCAACATCCGCTGGGTCATCGAAAAAGCAAGAGAGTTCCAGAAAAAGATCTATTTCTGCTTTATTGACTATGCCAAAGCCTTTGACTGTGTGGATCACAATAAACTGTGGAGAATTCTGAAAGAGATGGGAATACCAGAGCACCTGACCTGCCTCTTGAGAAACGTATATGCAGGTCAGGAAGCAACAGTTAGAACTGGACATGGAACAACAGACTGGTTCCAAATAGGAAAAGGAGTACATCAAGGCTGTATATTGTCAGCCTGCTTATTTAACTTCTATGCAGAGTACATCATGAGAAACGCTGGGCTGGAAGAAGCACAAGCTGGAAACAAGATTGCCGGGAGAAATATCAATAACCTCAGATATGCAGATGACACCACCCTTATGGCAGAAAGTGAAGAGGAGCTAAAAAGCCTCTTGATGAAAGTGAAAGAGGAGAGTGAAACAGTTGGCTTAAAGCTTGACATTCAGAAAACTAAGATCATTGCATCTGGTCCCATCACTTCATGGCAAATAGATGGGGAAACAGTGGAAATAGTGGCTGATTTTATTTTGGGGGGCTCCAAAATCACTTCAGATGGTGATTGCAGCCATGAAATTAAAAGATACAGGGAGGCCTGGCGTGCTGCAATTCATGGGGTTGCAGAGTCGGACACAACTGAGCGACTAAACTGAACTGGGGCCTCCCTGTGCATCACCATCTCCTGGAGTTCACTCAAACTCACTTCCATCTAGTCGGTGATGCCATCCAGCCATCCTCATCCTCGGTCGTCCTCTTCTCCTCCTGCCCCCAATCCCTCCCAGCATCAGTCTTTTCCAATGAGTCAACTCTTCGCATGAGGTGGCCAAAGTACTGGACTTTCAGCTTTAGCATCATTCCTTCCAAAGAACACCCAGGGCTGATCTCCTTTAGAATGGACTGGTTGGATCTCCTTGCAGTCCAAGGGATTCTCAAGAGTCTTCTCCAGTACCACAGTTCAAAAGCATCAATTCTTCAGTGCTCAGCCTTCTTCACAGTCCAACTCTCACATCCATACGTGACCACTGGAAAAACCATAGCCTTGACTAGATGGACCTTTGTTGGCAAAGTAATGTCTCTGCTTTCGAATATGCTATCTAGGTTGGTCATAACTTTCCTTCCAAGGAGTAAGCGTCTTTTAATTTCATGGCTGCAATCACCATCTGCAGTGATTTTGGAGCCCCTAAAAATAAAGTCTGACACTGTTTCCACTGTTTCCCCATCTATTTGCCATGAAGTGATGGGACCAGATGCAATGATCTTAGTTTTCTGAATGTTGAACTTTAAGCCAAATTTTTCACTCTCCTCTTTCACTTTCACCAAGAGGCTTTTTAGCTCCTCTTCACTTTCTGCCATAAGGGTGGTGTCATCTGCATATCTGAGGTTATTGATATTTCTCCCGGCAATCTTGTTTCCAGCTTGTGCTTCTTCCAGCCCAGCGTTTCTCATGATGTACTCTGCATAGACGTTAAATAAGCAGGGTGACAATATACAGCCTTGACACACTCCTTTTCCTATTTGGAACCAGTCTGTTAGGCTGGTAGAAATCGCTTCCCAAGTCACTGTTGCTCTGATGTCCTACCCCCTCTGCCCACCCCCAGTCTTATTTCTTTGTGTTTTATTTTGAATCTATTGCTGTGTCTTCAAGTTTACTTAGCTATTTTTACAGTGTCTAGTCTGCTATTTCTCCAAGTCTGCTATTAATCCAATCCAATGTATTTTTCATCTTGGAGTTATAAATTTCTTCCCTAGGAGTTTGATTTGAGTCATATTTATCTTTCCTCTGGCTTGTTGAACATACAGAACACAATTAGGATGGTTTTGATATCTTTTAATAATTCTATCAACTGTATCATTTGTGTGTGTGTGTGTGTTTTAATGTTCCCCTCATTATATGGGTCTAATTTTCCTGCTTCTTTACATGCCTTGTCATTTTTTATTATATACCAAGAACTGTGATTGTTACCTTGTTGGGTGTTGCATATTTTTATGATCCTTTGAGGATTCTTGAGCTTTGTTCTGGAACACAGCTAAATTACATGATAACAGCTTAATCCTTTTGGTACTTGCTCTTCGCTTTTGTTGGAGAGAACTATAAGTATGTTTAGTCTACAGCTAATTTTTTCCCCACTACTGAGGCAAAACTCTACTATGTACTCTGCCTATTGCCATGAGAATTTTGAGGTTTTTCCTTTCTGGTTAGTGGAAATAGGCCCTGCTCCCAACCCTGTGTGAGCCTGGAAGAGAGTATTCAGCTTTATATTTTCAGGCATTTCTTTCCCAAGCCTTGGGTAACTTCTTCACACACGTGTGTTGATGGGTATTCATCTGAAAACTTAAGGGGAACTGTCTGCAGATCTCTAAAACTTTGTGTGCCATTTTCTTCTCTCCATTTGCCCTGCAAATTTGAGCTGCCTTGGCCTTTTTGCACTTCCAGGCTCTGCCTCCTCTCTCCAAGGAGAATGTTCAGCCCTGTAAGGGCTCCCTTTTCTGTAGCGTGGCCTGGGAACTCTTTACCTGCAGTAATCTAGGGCAGTCATTGGGCTCACTTTTTTTCTTATCTCTCAGGGACCATTCCTTCATTACCTGATGCACAATGTGTTGATAACTGTTCTTTCATACATCCCATGTGTTCTTCCAGTTGTCTTTAGCAGGAAATTAAATTCAGTTGCTAGTACTTCATCTTATCTTGAAGCTGCAGATGATACTGAAACACTTGGAATGGTTGTTAAAAGTACACATACCTTCAGCCGTGTTTTGTCCTTACTGATTTATAGGTTAGAGCAGTGAGCTTAGGGTGTGATTCTGCAATTGTGCACTGAAAATGTGCCAAGCTTTTACAAAGTTAAATTAGACCTAATACTTGTTGTTTAGTCCCTGAGTTGTGTCCAACTGTTTTGCGACCCCATGGACTGTAGCCCTCCAGGCTCCTGTGTCCATGGAATTTCACAGACATGAATACTGGAGTGGGTTGCCATTTCCTTCTCCAGAGGATCTTCCTGACCCAGGGATTGAACCCAGATGTCTTGCATTGCAGTCAGATTCTTTACTACTGAACCACCAGGGAAGCCCAGATATAATACTTGTTTACAAAATAATTTATATAATCCAATGCAAAAGACTTATTTTTATGAGTATAAAATATATTAGGTATAATGTCTCTCTACAGGGTGTTATGGAACATCTTTATGGGGAAAGGCATCCAAATGGCCTTTCCAAATGGTGGCCCAGGGAAGGTTAGTAAATGCTTCTTGGGAAAAATGAAGACGCAAATTTGGAAAAATTGGCTGGAATGAGTTGCAGTAGGAGAGATAGGGGAAAGAGAACTGACCAACAAGAACAGTCCAAGTGGAGAAAATGCTGTTATGAGGCTCAGAGGTATGAGGTTACGTCATACATGTGGGGGACTGCAGATAGTTTGGAATAAAGAGGAAGTGATCTCTAGTGTCTCCCTCTGTAAAGGGAAACTCCTTTCTCCCTAAAATGTCTGAGTTTCAGTGCGGGGGAAGAAAATAAAAGAGAACAACTCCTTTTTATCCATAAGGGTAGAGTAGTGAAACATGCCATAATAGATAGCTCTGGCTTTCCCTTGAAGATGAATATGTCTGATTAACTCATTCATTTATTTGTTCATCAAAGGTCTATTAAACTCTTGTTTTACATCAGGCTACATGCTGGATACTAGAGAGCCAGAAATTTGTTGTAAGACTAATTTGATAGCACTGACTCTTTGGGATCCCATGGACTGTAGCCTGCTAGGCTCATCTGTCCATGGGATTCTCCAGGCAATACTGGAGCGGGTTGCCGTTTCCTTCTCCAGGGGATCTTCCCAACCCAGGGATGGAACCCACATCTCCTGCATTGGCGGGTGGATTCTTTACCATTTGAGCCACCAGGGAAGACCATAATTGGATAGTATTTCAAAAAATTGTTTTGTGCCTTAAACACCTACTCTGGAACATACTTCACATACTAAAAAACCTCACATGGAACAGTATCAATTTCAGAAAAACAATTAGTGACAGCTTTGAGAGGAGAAGACATTTTCAGCTTAGCAGAGGGCAGCATACAATAGTGGACATAAGTAAACACAGCATTAAGTAACAAGCACTGTTCTAAGCACTTAATATAAATTAACTTCTATGATCCTCACAGAAATCGTATGCTTTTACTTACAGTTTATTTTAACCATAAACATACTCTTTTGACAGTTGTCTTTCCACATATTTATTTCACCAAGCACTAATCATTACACTAGCCCCCAAAATAACAAAGTTCTAGAGACCTCTAGAAGTAGAAATGAGGTCACTGAGATAGTTGAGGGTGACCGAAATAATCATTTTCTGCCAAATAGAAGTTTTTTGAACTGCCAAAGAATTGTCTAGAGCAGGGAGCCAAAAAAGGCAGATCAGGCAGTCTCTCCCCAGGCTGGCCATAAACTCGAGAGTCTCTTTGACCCCTGTCTACCAACATGAACAGCTACATCAGCCTAAAGGCAGGCTTGAAACAAGGTCAGACCATCTCCAGTGAACTTTGAAAAATAAACAGTACTAGAAACCAGAGAGTAAGCACATGCACCATTTATCATTTCACCTTCATGAGGTCAACAAGTGTCTGTCACGCACTTTCCCTAAAGTGGCCAAGAGAGGTTGGGTGATGGTTCCTGTTGTAAGCATTTGAATGGAAGGTTATCACTTGTCTTCCTAGACTTTCTTGCATACTCAGTGGACAACCTGAAACATGGATGCCGGGGGCTATGCTCTACATCCTAGGAGCCGGAAACAGTCAAGGTCTCTCTTGATGCCTCTTGACTTGCAGGAGTAATGGTTTTTCAGCCTTTGGTGCTCCATCTGCCTTTTCCATTTGTGTTTTCTCCCGTAGTCTGTGCTGAGACCAATGTACACAAGACCAGAGCTGAACCATGAGTATTCCAGGTTACAAATCCTCTGATGTCTCAGTCTACTTCTTCATGTGGTATCCTAAGTATTTTCTCCTAGAAGGGGAAAAAGAGAAATAGGTTTTTAGAATTCCAAATTTGATTCAGTACTGAAGTGAAAACATATGCCTGTTAACTCTGCTTTCTCATCCCAAGACTGACCTGAGACGTGGAGATGTGTTAGAGTTGGGGGAGGGTTTGGAAAGGTGACTAGCATCCTTGGTATGCCTGAAAGGAAAACACCAGCTAAGGACTTACATTACACACTCAAGGTTGAGTGTGGGAAGAGTCTAGATGGGAAGAGTCTTTGATGCTGTATTTAAATTCAAAAAGGTTGATGACTATAGAGGTTGCTAATCTCTCCTTTCAAGGTGCGGTAGAAGGGGTGAGGTTGCAGGACCACAGGATAGCTATGTGAATAGTGCTTCAAGTGAGGCAAAAAGGGCCAAGGAATAAATGAAAATCAAATCATGGCTTGTTTGGCATGCTTTGTGGATAGAGTCACTATTCACTGATTTGACTAATTAATTATTGCTCTCCAGGGCTTCCCTCGTGGCTCAAATGGTAAAGAATCTGCCTCCAATGTGAGACACCCATGTTTATCCCTGGGTCAGGAAGATCCCCTGGAGAAGAGAATGGCAACCCACTCTAGTATTCTTGCCTGGAGAATCCCATGGACAGAGGAGCCTGGTGGGCTCTAAAAAGTCAGACATGACTGAGAAACTAACACACACATTGCTCTCCAAGTATTGGCTGAGCATCTGTGACTTATGTGAAGGTAATGGAAACCACGAGAGAGAAAGAAGAGGATGAAATATATAACCCTGCCTTCATAGGCTTGTGGTTCCATTGGGAAGATTTGGTGCACTCCTGTGCAACGTGGAATGCTGAGATATAATACTTAGGAACCCTGCTCCTGGAAATTGTATGCCTAGGAATAGCTTTTCTCCTTCCACACCACTACAGGGACACTCCAGAGAGTCACTGAAATCCCTGGGGCAAGGGAAGGCTGGCCACCAGTGTCCCCTCATTCCTGTTCAGTGAAACTGAGTTCACATGTCAGTCCACATCTCTACATTCCCATAGTCATGTCGACTAATAAATATTCTTTCATCAGCATCCTTTATTTTTTGCAACTCTGTCTCTGACTTTGGAAAAAATTAGTCCTTTATTTTTTTCCCTTCCCTCTGCTAATTTCTAGCTTTGTGCTCCAAATTAAACCTAACTGTGGCTAAGACTTAAGATTAGGATTTATGATGACCTGGAAAAGTAAACTAATAATTTTGAATTGAAAATACATGTGATAAAGAACTAGTGCCACAAAATTCTAAAGCCTTTGAAAATTCACTTTATTATTTCTACCCCCAAAAAATCCATCTGATTTCTCTGATTGGAATTGTTTTTCTCTCTAGCACTAGCAGCCAAATTAAAAAATAATAGAACTTATTCTTTTTATTTGCTTATTAGAATTACAACCACTATTTTTAATGACAGATTTCATGAAATATAGTATAAAATTCACCCTTTTAAGAATGTATAATTCAGTGGCGCTTAGTGTATTCAGAGTTGTGCAACCATCAGCTCTATCTGATTTTAGAACATTTTCATTATTACAGAAAGAAACGGTGGCCATTAGCAGTCACATGCCATTCTTTCTCCCCAAAGCCCTAGGAAATCACTGACTCTACAAATCTGTCTATTCTGGACATTTCATATAAATGGAATCATACAATATATGGCCTTTTTGTCTGACTTCTTTCACTGTGCATAATGTTTTCAAGGTTCATCCATCTGTCCATACTTAATTCCTTTTTATGGCTGAATATTACTCTACTGTATGGATATTTCACATTTGGTTTTTCCATGCATTATTCATCATGGAAAAACTTCTGTGTTGTTTCTACTTTGGGGCCTTTATAAATAATGAATACTGCTCTGAACATTAATGTACAAGCTTTTACGTGAACACTTGTTTTCTGTTTTCTTGGGTATAGACAGAGAATGGAATTGGTAACCCTACATTTAACATTTTGAGGAACTGCCAAATTGTCTCCCAAAGAGGTCGAACCATTTTAGAATCCAGCCAGCAATGTATGGGGGTTCAAATTCTCCACATCCTCACCAACACTTATCTTTTTTGTTTTAGCCATGCTAGTGGGTGTGAAATGGTATCTCATTGTGGTTTTGATTTGCATTTTCCTAATGTTGAAACTCCAGTACTTTGGCCACCTCATGCGAAGAGTTGACTCATTGGAAAAGACGCTGATGCTGGGAGGGATTAAGGGCAGGAGGAGAAGGGGAGAACAGAGGATGAGACAGCTGGATGGCATCACCGACTCGATGGACATGAGTCTGAGTAAACTCCGGGAGTTCGTGATGGACAGGGAGGCCTGGCGTGCTGCGATTCATGTGGTCGCAAAGAGTCGGACACGACTGAGCGACTGAACTGAACTGAACTGAACTGAATGTTGAAATGCAGATGTCAAGCAAACATCTTTTCATGTGCTCATTGGCCATTTGTATATCTTCTTTGGAGAAATGTCTGTTTTTAAAGTATAGCGATTCATTCGGCTGTGTCGGGTCTTAGTTGTGTCACGTGGGATCCTCACTGTGTCATGCACAATCTTTTGTTGCGGAGCCCTGACTCTCTAGTTGAAAGGTGGATTCTTAACCACTGGACCACCAGGGAAGTCCTGGAAATGTCTGTTCAAATTGACTACCCATTTTAAAAATTGGTGGAGTGTTGTTCTTTTATTGTTGACTTGTAAGAATTTATTACATGTTCTGAATATATAATTTGCAACTATTTTTTCCCATCCTGTGGGCTGTCTCTTTACCTTCTTGATGGTATCCTTTGAAGCAGAAATGTTCTTAATCTTGACATAGTCCCTTTTATTTCTTCTTTTGTTGTTTGTACTTTTGGTATAGAAAAACTATTTTTCATAGAACACTTCTGGCGTTTCAGTTACATTAGTTAACTAGATTTTGAGAACTGGCTTGTAAATCCAGCTGATACTTACAGTCCCTCTGGAAGAATATATTAAGACCAACAATGATGGTAATTTCCTGTATATAACTGTAGTGCAAATATAAAGTGTTGTAAAGGCTCAGAGGCTGGTAAGGGTCTTGAGCTGGAGTAGTCAGGAGGGGCTCTGGGGCAGGACTTGAGGGGCCCTGGTCCTGATGGGCCTTAGAGCTGTTGAATCTGAAGTGATGTTCAGGAATCTATCCTCCTCCATGAGTTAAGGCAGCTTGAATTTGGAGTACTTAAGAGCCTTGTTCAGATTAGCTCCTTCCTGCTGCTGCAGTCCCATCAGTCATGCCTGACTCTTTGCAACCCAGTGGACTGAAGCCCACCTGGCTCTTCTGTCCTTGGAATTTTCCATGCAAGAACAATGGAGGGGGTTGCCATTTCCTTCCCCAGGGGATCTTCCTGACCCAGGGGTAGAACCTGTACCTCCTGCATTGGCAGGCGGGTTCTTTTACCACTAGCACCACCTGGGAAGCTCAGATTAGCCACTTAAGGGCTATCATATCTGGTGCGACAGTGGAAGATAGTAAAGAACAGAAGTCTGGGTAGTTTAATGGGCAGCTACCAGTGATTGTGGTGGGCACATCAGCCCCATAGGCATGATCAGCTTACTTCCCATCCGGTAGCCAAGAGACTAAGCCTGTTTGGAGGCCCTGGGGTCATGCTGGCCATGCCCAGAGCAGACTCAGGTCTTTTCCCGGCCTCTGGACCACCCTAGTAGAAAGAGGACTCATGATAGTAGTGCATGTCCTCCTAGGAAGGGCTGGAACCGACAAAAATGTCCTATGCCTGCTGAGGTTTAGAGCTCTGGGGTAAAGCAGTTTGAAAAGGTTCCCCTTATGAGGCCATTTGAACAGGACAGTTTTAATTAAGTCTCAAAGGAAAAGGGTAGGGGAAGGGCTGAGGCTGAGGAATCAGGGTAAAGATGTCTGTTTTTCCTGATAGCAGATAATTTAAAAATAGATGAAAATTAAACTGCTCTTCAGTTTGTATCAAAATGTCCCTGTCGGAATGTATGGGTCCCAACAGCAATGACAAAATGTCATAAGCCCTGAACCTCTGTGTAAAGATTATTCCCACATCCCTGAGAGAATAAGGAACTTCTCCTAGTCTCACTGCCAGACTTCCGTTGCCTGCAAAATTTGTGAAAACAGAAATTGTATCTATCCAAACATTTTATATCTCAGCATCTCTTCATTTCCTGTTCTGTCTGACCAGTCCCTCTCCTCTCACTCACATACCCCACATACCCTTTGGGAGCTCAGTAAATATTTATTGATAATGAAGATAATAACTAAAAATATGTTCCCATCAATGGGGTAAATCTCTTGCCACTCAAGTGTCCTAAACCCATGAGAACCGCTTCAAAGATGTGTTCCCTTCACTTAAAAAAAACAACCCCCAGAAAAAACCCCTTTCCATGCCGTGCCCCCTGAGTTCTGGGAGGATTTCATTTTTAGATAGAATGCACTTACCCATCCACCATGCTGCTGGATCCAGGGTGAGAAATTCTCTTTCAGGTACTTGGTTCCAAAACCCAGCACCCTGTTCATGGGGTGGTTGTCGATGGTCGTGAGCTTGGCTATGACATCTATTGCAAGAGCAGCTTTAAAGCCCTGAGCTTTGACCTCTGATTCTCCCCGGGTATCCACGCCCCTTAGGAACTGGTCTGTGATGGTCTTGACAACAGAATAGGATAACCCATCCAGGAAGCAGGCCATCAAAACTTTATCTTTCTTTAACTGTGTATGAGAGGAGAAACAGTATATATCAGCCTTGGCTGGGGAGGCAGACTCTCCGGCTGAACACTGGGCAACTAAAACACCCAGTGGAAAACCCTGGTTTCTAATCTCAAATGTGGAACCATATCCTGCAGGACCAGACAGGGCATGGACTTTCTCTGTGATTTCCTTCTGTGGGAACCAATACAGACTGAACAGCCTGTTCACAGGACATTCAACAAATGTTTCCTAGCACTTACGACAGGTGGTAGGTACCATGAATGATTAAGATGCATCCTCACTCAAGGGGCTCAGAGTCTACTGACACTTGTAACCCAGTGAAAGGTGCTTTGTTAGAGGTTGTGTAATGGGCAGAATCCACAACCTTGGAAATCACTGTTTTGGCTCAAACCCCTGCTCCACTTATTATTAGCTGTGCAATCTTGGAGAAATTACTTAACTTCTCAGTTTCAGTTATGTCATCTCTAAACTGGGGCGACAGCCCCTATGAAAAAAAAAGTGAAAGTGAAGTCGCTCTTTTGTGGCTGACTCTTTGCAACCTGATGGACTGTAACCTGCCAGATTCCTCCATCCATGGGATTTTCCAGGCAAGAATACTAGAGTGGGTTGCCATTTCCTTCTCTAAGGGATCTTCTCAACCCAGGGATTGAACCTGGGTCTCCCACACTGCAGGCAGACTCTTTACCGTCTGAGCTACCAGGGAAACCCAGGGTAATTTTGAAACACTTGGTCTTGTGCCCAACATGGAGGAAATGCTCTTGAAATGTTAGCATGTGTCCAGGATGCTTCAAAAGCTCAGTTAGTAGGGAAACCTTCATGAATTACCTGAGTTCATGTGAAAAGAAAAACAAAATTGAATCCATTGATTCCTTTCCATTGTTCTACTCAATTGATTTTACCTTATACTCCTCTCTTGAATGTTTTATTTCTTAGCTTTCCTCCCTTTAGAGTATCATGGTCTTAGAAAAAGAACAATACTGGCTTGGCTTTTTTTTTTTTTTGGCCATGCTGCATGGCATATGGGATCTTAGTTCCCTGACCAGGGATTGAACCCATGTCCCCCGCATTGGGAGCATGGAGTCTTAACAGCTAGACCACCAGAGAGGTCTCACTGGACAGCCTTGAGAGCTACAAGGTTCCTCCTTCAAACGGGGAGAAATGACTTGCCCAGTACTCCTATCCACTGATGCTAGTTCTGGAGAAACACAGGGTCATCATATGCCTTGTTGTTTTCTGCTTCATCTGCACCCCTGACCGCCCTCTACTATGGCCCCAAAGCTCTCCTATTTCTTCCTCTTTTTCTTTGGTCTGATGCCTTGGTTTCCTCAAGGTTTCTCATTCTGTACCATCGCATATTTCTCCCCCATCCTGGTCACCATCCTCTGGGACACCTCTGACAAGGGCATTAAGGAGCCACCGAGCACGCTGGGGTGGACTGAGGTGGGTGGCTGGCTAGTTAGAGCTGTTAACCCCTCCTGCAGAGCCCCACGGACTTGACTTCCTGCCCACGGATCCTTGCAAAACAAGAGAGTGTGTCCCCAGGTCAGCTCCTGATGGCCAGTTGCAGGAGACCTCATAGCCATCCATGGGTAACACACAGAGACGAGATGCCTTCAGAAGCCGTGACCACACCGGGGCCTGCCCGCCACCTCCTTACCTGAAGGCAACCCTTGCACATACCTGATGGGAATAACCAGTCTCAACTTCTAATTGGCCTGAAACCCAGCATTCTCCAGGTCACGCTAACCCGTCCCCTGGCCGAACTGCTGAGAGAGAACAGTCCTGCCGTTCTAGGGGGAGATTTCAGACAACACTCCAGACTTGGAGCAGCTGTGGGACACAGATATTCAGGCTGCAGAGCAAACACAAGAGTCTAAACTTCCCTGAGGATCAGTTACATGGGGAACTAGATTCATAATTCTATTCAGCGAATTTTAATTTATTGGTGACTTTTTTCCTTTCCAAAAATTCCGAGGAGGCTCCAGAAGGTTTACTTATGTTTTCCAAAGTGATTCATTTTTGAGACCCTGCCAGCATGAAGAGTTTTGACTCCAAGGGAAATAAAATTTAGGCCTTAAGTGGAAACCAGAACTTTGAAAAAGGAGTACAACCATCAGTCCAGTTCCATTCCCCAGTACAGGGCGGGGACACAGAAAGAAAACCCATTAGTTCAAGACGCTCCCTACCTCTCTTTCCAACTGCTCCCCCGAATATTTCAGCAGCTCAACAATTCTGGCTATTATTTGGTCTTCTTCTGTCAGGGGAAAATTACAGTTATTTCTTTCAAGAGAAAAAAAAAATCTTGTATGTTTCCAGGGACAAACTTGTAGCCTGGTTAGGGAGTGAGGAAGACCATGCACTTTGTAACTTCCAGCAAAGTAAATCTTACTTCTGATGACGCCCAAAGCATTCTGAACACCCTCTCCTCCATCCCCTTCTTTCCTCCCCTAGTCCTCTGATTCTCACCGTGAAACTTATCACTTTATTTGCTCTAAGAATGCTGCTAAAGATGCATGAGCTTATCTCTAATGATACTTAGAAGAAAAATTTTTTAACTTTTTATTTTGTATTGGGGTATAGCCGATTAACAACACTGTAATTGTTTCAGGTGGAGAGTGAAGGAACTCAATCATCCATATATATGTATCCATTCTCCCCCAAACTTCCCTGTGTTCCAGGCTGCCACATAACACTGAGCAGAGTCCCCTGTGCTATACAGTAGGTCCTTGTTGGTTATCCATTTTAAATATAGCAGTGTGTACATGTCCCTCCTAAACTCCCTAACTGTCCCTTCCCCCCTGATACTTAGAAGAAATGTCTCTCAGGTCTTTGGGCTTTTCCTGAGCAGGTGGTCTTTTCCCATGTAGACACCATAAATCCCTATTTGATCATATTCATCCTTTGTGTTAACTGCTAGAAAACTCAGAAACTGTGGCTTCCTAAGAGGAAGGTACAGTCTTCCTGAATTTGGGGAATTAAAGTCATTCCTAAACCCACCTATGTTCCTACTTTTTTTTTTTTTAACATTATCTTTCAGATTGGACTTATCTAACTAAAACCTGCACTTTGTATGCTGTGTCTTCACAACAGGGTAGAGTCTAAGGAAATACAATGAATAAGTTCTCCCACCCCAAAGGCTAACATGGCAGATGGAGACGAGATGGCTCCAGTTGGTGTGTGCTGTGTGTGTTGGAACAGGGAAGGTGGAGTCTGCTTTCCCTTGTCTCCAAACGTGCTAACAGTGAGATAATATTAGGAAAACAGTCATTGCTATAGTGTTGAATCCAAACAGAGACAAGCCTGTTACTGAGGGAACAGCATGTTTTCCTGTGGCATAGTCTCTGAAGTCATGAAGTCCTCATGTGTGTCCCAGAGGAGAAGGGGAGGAGAGGCCAGGAAAGTCCTGCCACAAGGTCGTGTGAAGGGCAACGAGGTAGGAAGCCTGAGACCCAAGTCACCTGGGAGAAGAAGGACTGGGTGCTTCCGCCGCCCGTATGTAGTTTGTATCTGACTCTGTTGCCTCTTTCTGGGAAAGCTGCTGCAGCAGCAGTCCCAGCTTCTCATGTGCTGGAGGATGGGGGTCTGACCTTTGGCTTGGCTTCGTGTCGCCACTTTATGTGGCCCAGACACACGTGAGATAGCAGTAAAGTAAGAACACTTTGGGTTTTTTTTTTTTTTTGCTCTCCAAGGTTCCCTGCTCTCCCAGCTCCTCACTCGAAGCCCCTTTGGTAGTCTGTGGTCCTGGCAGCACAGCAAGGGTGGACACACTTACCAGTCTGGGTCTGGGGTGGGAGGGCACCGTCATGATTGTAGAATTCCCTGCTGCCTTGTCGCGTGATGTGCTGCAAACTCAAGAGCCAGCTGGGCCCCTCATCGTCCACTGGAGTTTGAGAAAGAGAACCACAGGCTGGACAGTCATTAGTGAGGGAAGGTCAGACTGAACTCCTCTTCTTGGGCACTTGGTCCTGTTTCTCTCAACTCTGGGCTTCCCTGGTAGCTCAGACCGTAAAGAATCGCCTGCCAATGCAGGAGATGTGGGTTCCATCCCTGGGTCGGGACGATCCCCTGGAGGAGGGCGAGGCAACCCACTCCAGTATTCTTGCCTGGGAAACCCAGGGGACACAGGAGCCTGGCAGAGTACAGTCCATGGAGTCACAAAGAGTTGGACACAACTGAACGACTAACATCTTCACTTTCCCTTTCCCTCAGATCTAGAATTTCTACAGGTCACCTGGGGTCCACAGTCCTGCCTGTTGCTCCAGTTTGGGTGACAACCGACCCAGCCTGGTCACTGCTTCTCAGGTCAGCTTCATGTTTGGCTCTAGGCTTGGTGCCTGACAAGCCCCCTGCTTCTGCACGGGAGCCCAAGGCAATAGTGTAAACTCCTGGGTGGACGCTCCACCTACAGCCTGTGCACTCGCTTGAGCACACCGGGCCTTGGCTGTGGCTAACATGGTGAAATCTAACGCTGTATTCCCCCCCTGCTGCCCCCCGACTGTGAACAAGATTGAGCACTCGCTTTGTACCTCCTCCTGCCCCTCAATAGGAGACTTTTCTTTGGACTTAGCAGTGAGCTTGGCATGCTGCTTCCCTCTGCTGGCGCACTCCCCTTGGCTTGGGCTGGGTTTTCCAGCTAAAGGTCAGTGCCTCCAGCGTGTGGTTGTGATGCCCTGAGTGCAGGTCAGCAGAGATTCCTAAGTGGCGGGGCCCTGAGCTGAATAAATAAATGCGTGCTCATGGACCTCTGCTTGGCCAACACGCACCCTGGGGCAAACGCTCAGAAGGAAAGTTTACCTTTCTTGGTACTTTCAGCTCCAGACTGCCCTTTGGGACCCTGAAATACCGGAACCCCTTTGGACTTGAAGCCTCCTCCCTGGCTGTGGAGCTCTTCTGGCGGCGGCCAGGAATAAACGATTTCAGCGACTCGGTTGGCAATGGAAACGACTCTGGGGTCCGTGGCTGAAAGAAGACAAAACGGTGCTGACAGGCCCTTCCCAGAACTTTGTCTGGCTCATTGGTATGCACGGTTGCCCGAAATGAAAACACCGGGCCTAGAGGGAAAGGAAATGGCCTGGGGCCGAGCAGGAGTGTGTGTTTGGGGGGGTGGTGGTGGCATTCTTCAGAAAGCCTGGGCAGTTGCCTGGCAGAGGCTGGGATGGGGGAGGGGCGCACAGGAATGATTGCCACCTTGAAACAATTACCCCTCTGCACCCTCTTTTGGAAGTCTTGCAAAATTAGGGTCCCCTTGCCCCTTTGCAACACAAAAGGCAGTGCTTAGTTCTTTGCTTGAGGGAACGCTCATTATGCTTTTATTTTTATTCTTTTTGGGGGCATCCTTTATATCTCAGAGAGCTGGCCCCTATGCACTTTGGAAGGCATTCAGCAGTGTGACAAGCCTTTGGGGGCTGGTCACTGAGGAGAGAGAAATGTCCCTTCTCTTGGGCTGCATTATCAAGGAAACACAGACTCCCCTTGCTGGTATGGTCACGTGTCGTCTTCCCTGCCTCCACGCCTGCTGGGAAACATGCAGAAAATGTGGATAGGTAAACAAGGATGCATAAAATCTAACCCATGACCTTCAAGAATTTACAAGCCGAGAAAAGACTTATGTCGAGCGTTTGCACATGTAACTGGAGAGTAAAGCACCTGGGGACAGGAAGGCTTAAGTGGCTCTGGCCCCGAACGTCACGGCCTGTGAAGGACAAGTCGACTTGGCCCCTGGTGGAGGACGGGGCTAGGGCAGGAGGGCAGGCAGTATTGCTGAGTTATTTGGGAGTAGGATTCCATTGTTAATCTGTCACTATGTTCTTAACACGTAGAAGTTTGTACAAGCTCTGCCTTTGATATGGAGCAGTCATATCATGTAATGTTTAAGAACAACAGTATCTAATTCATAAGACTTGTTGACAGTAACGGATTTGGGCCAGAGGGTCAGTGCACCCAGAGGAACTCCCAGACTTAGTCAGGATAGATGAGCAAGGCAAGGTGTGGGTGTCCTGTGGAGAGCTGGGAGTGACCTCCCGAGGAGCTGCCAGGTGGTATCTGATTCTCTTTCCCCAGATTCTCCCATCACCCTCCTGGGTGTTCACTGACAGGCCACTGATGCCCTGTCCACAATGCCTTCCTTTTAAAAAGAAGGCATAATGGCTTCCTTAAAAAGCTGCGTTTATCATGGTGCTCCATTGGGTTCAAAAACAGATCAGCAGTGGATTAGAGAGAGAAGAACTGGAGAGGTCAAGGAGTGGAGGATCAATGCTTTTCCTTTCCGTTTAACAACAATCCAACCAAAAAGACTTTTCCACTTTTAAATCACCTCACTGCAGCCCAACCAGTCTCCTTGTGAACGCTAGTCACCTATGCAAGGAGGTGGCAAGAGGCTGGATCCCCAAACCAGTGGGAGCCTTCCCTTGTGTCCGTGGGAGCTAGGAGAGGAGAGCTGGCACACCTTGCCTCTCTAACCTTGTGCGGTTGGTTGGGTGATCAGCACGTTCTTTTCCATGGAAGAGTCGCACTCTGCCCACCTTGCCTTCAAAGGAGGCAGATGAAGGCCCTCATGGCTGTCCCTCCCTACCTCCCAGCCTCCACCACGTGGTCACAAGACCACCAGAGGACACAGAGGTTGTCCCTGAGCTGACTAACCTGTGTACCTGTTTCTATGGGTTGGAGGAATGCAGACAAAATATGTGCAGGAAAATCTATAAGCAAACACATCTTGAAACTCAGATGAATTAATCTGGTTAAGATTCCCATTCTAGGGACTTCCCTGGCAGTCCAGTGGTTAAGAGTCTGTGCTTCCACCATAGGAGGTTCTGGTTCAGTCCCTGGTCAGGGAACTATAAGATCCCACATGCCTTGCAGTATGGCAAAAAAAAAAAAAAGAAGAAGAAGAAGAAGAAGAAAATTTCCATTCTAATATCTTTTTTTTTTTTTTTTAAGATTTCCTTCTGATCAGAGTTGGTCTGATCTGATAGGCAAGGAAACATTGGATGAGGGTGGAGAGAAAATGGAAAGGCTGCCCTTCCTTTGGAGTTTATTCTGGGGGCTCATTGTGCAGTGAAGGAGAGCAGGAGAGTGGGGAAGGCATTTGGCTTGAGGTTTTTCTTTTAAAGAGAAAGGACATGGCATTTGGGAGAAAATTCCATATAGGGGAGTCTACTATTTCCTACCTAGTATCCCTTTTCTTTATCTTCCTTAGTAACAGACCCCTGAAATGTCAGGGGAAGCTGACAGAACTACCTTTCTCAGCCTCTTTTGCAATAAGGTGTAGGCACTGAGATGTAAGAAGTTGGCTACAGTTTTAAGAAAGCTCTCTAAAAGGGAGCTGGATTATCCAGAAAGATGATAACCTTTTGCCCTTCTCCTTGCTTCCTCTTCCTCCCTGCTTAGAATGTAGACATGATGGCTGGAATCTGAGCAGCCATCTTGGGGTTTAAGGTGACTTTGAGGTTGGAAGCCACTAGCTAAGGGACAACAGAATGGAATCCTTAAAGGCTGGGGAACTGGCAGATCAAGCCTCAACTGCCAAACTGTGGTTTTCTTTTATAGGAGAGAAAAATAACCTCTATGTCAGTGAAGTTACAGAAGATCACAGCTGTGGAGAAAAAAGAGACTCACAGAAAAACTGGGTTGCTGTTTCTCAAATTGGTATTGCCATTTGTTTTTCTACATCCCAAGGCCTGTCACTACTAGACTTTGGTCTTGGGACATAATCTCATAGTTCTTAGTCCAGCCCGGTGTCTGAAATGGCAGCACAGGCTAAATTGTGACCTTTAGTTAAAAGAACCCAGGGGATACCAACTACTGAGTTCTGATTTACATGTGGCAAAAGAGAAAGAGAAGGCAAGTCCCTCGTGGGTCACACCCAGCATAGAACCAGCTGCTGCTGCTGCTGCTGCTGCTGCTAAGTCACTTCAGTCATGTCCGACTCTGTGTGACCCCACAGACGGCAGCCCACCAGGCTCCCCCGTCCCTGGGATTCTCCAGGCAAGAACACTGGAGTGGGTTGCCGTTTCCTTCTCCAGTGCATGAAAGTGAAAATTGAAAGTGAAGTCGTTCAGTCGTGTCCGACCCTTAGCAACCCCATGGACTGCAGCCTACCAGGCTCCTCCGTCCATGGGATTTTCCAGGCAAGAGTACTGGAGTGGGGTCCCATTGCCTTCTCCGATAGAACCAGCTAACCACCCACATAATTACCTAAACAAGAAAGCAAAGAGAGAGAAAGGGGAGAGGGAGAATTAACTTAAGTGAATCATTAAAGCTCAGCCTCCTTAGGAGATAACCATTTCTACTTTTGTAGGAATATCTATCTATAGGTCTACACAGAGATCTGGAAATTTTAGAAAATAAGCAAAGGTCCAGTGACCTTCAGTAATCTTGAAATACAGAACATTGTTTTTCTCAGGAAAGCCAGAAAGTTAAATCTGTAAAATCTTCTGTTTCCCGGCAAACTTCAAAGAACAGGACAAGGAGAAAAACCTATTTATGTGCCTCTAAACTGTTCTATCGGAGAAGGCAATGGCACCCCACTCCAGCACTCTTGCCTGGAAAATCCCATGGACGGAGGAGCCTGGTAGACTGCAGTCCATGGGGTCGCCAAGAGTCAGACATGACTGAGCGACTTCACTTTCACTTTTCACTTTCATGCATTGGAGAGGGAAATGGCAACCCACTCCAGTGTTCTTGCCTGGAGAATCCCAGGGATGGGGGAGCCTGATGGCCTGACGTCTATGGGGTCGCACAGAGACTGACACAACTGAAGCGACTTAGCAGCAGCAAACTGTTCTATGGGGCTTCCCAGGTGGCTCAGTGGTAAAGAATATGCCTGCCAGTGCAGGCAACACAAGAGACCTGGGTACGATCCCTGGGTTGGGAAGATCCCCTGGAGTGCAGGAAATGGCAACCCAGTCCCGTATTCCTGCTGGGAAAAATCCCATGGACAGAAAAGCCTGGCATGCTGCCGTCCGTGGAGTCACAAAGTGTCGGACACGACAACACACACGCAGGCAAGCAAGCCAAACTGTTCTGTTTGCTCCAGACCTCAGATCCCACCCCCAGCAGAAGAACCCCTGGAGGGAGGAGGATTTCCTCAGGTTATCCCAACCGTAACTTCTCCCTAAAGCTTACAGGTCTAACGGGAAATGGAAGTTTCCTTGATCGCAGCAAGTGCTCTAAAGCTGTCATTGCGTGCGCTGATTCTCCAATAAGCCTGACAGTCACCACATTTAAAACTTGAGACATTACTGCCACCTGTTGACTAATTATTGATACAGGCCAATCAGCCCAGCAGGAGAGCAGGTTTCTTTTAAAATCTGGGCATCAGGCGGAAGATATGGTTAGAGGGGAAGATGTTTATGCCTAGGTCTGTGGATGAAAGGCAACACTGGTAAAGCCTTGCATGAAAATGTTATGTTCAATACAATGTGTTTTGTCCCGTGAAAGAAGATTTTGTCAAAATGCTTCCTGGTTGTTTTTTGAGTGGCTTGAACTTCGAAATCACTTTTGTATATAGTTATCTGATCTTTCCATCCACCTTCAGTGTACAGATGGAAATGCAGAGGCTCAGAGATGGGAGTTGGCTTCCCTCAGGAAGAACAGTATGAGCCTTCTGGGGATCTTCCCTTTGTATTGGTCTCTGGCACCGAGGATTAGGAATTTGGGCAGCAAGCTTCATTATAGATGGTGGAGCCAGAAAACCAGTCCCGTCACCCATCACCACCAAACTTTTCCTTTCTGTGCAGTCTTAAGGAAAGTAGGACAATTAGGATTGAGAAATGGGCTTCCCTGGTGGCTCAGTGGAATTGGAGAAGACTCTTGAGAGTCCCTTGGACTGCAAGGAGATCAAACCAGTCAATCCTAAAGAAAATCAACCCTGAATATTCATTGGAAACAATGATATTGAAGCTGAAACTTTCATAATTTGGCCACCTGATGCAAAGAGCCGGCTCATTGGAAAAGACCTTGATGCTGGGAAAGACTGAAGGCAAAAGCAAAAGAGAGCAGCAGAGGATGAGAAGGAAATGGCAACCCATTCCAGTGTTCTTGCCTGGAGAATCCCAGGGATGGGGGAGCCTGGTGGGCTGCCATCTATGGGGTGGCACAGAGTCAGACACGACTGAAGTGACTTAGCTTAGAGGATGAGATGGTTAGATAGCATCACTAATCAGTTCAGTTCAGTTGCCCGTCATGTCTGACTCTTTGTGACCCCATGGACTGTAGCACTCCAGGCTTCCCTGTCTATAACCAACTCCAAGAGCATTCTCAAACTCATGTCCATCGAGTCGGTGATGGACATTGAGTCACCGACTTGATGGACATGAATTTGAGCAGACTCCAGGAGACAGTTAAGGACAGGGAAGCCTTGCATGCTGTAGTCTATGAAGCTGCAAAGAGTCAGACATGACTTAGTGACGGAACAACCAGAGTGGTAAAGAATATGCCTGCTGATGCAGGAGACGCAGATCTGATCCCTGATCTGGGAAGATCCCACGTGTCGTGGAGCCACTGAGCCCATGCACCACAAGTGTTGAGCCTGTGCTCTCGAGCCCATGTGCTTCAGCTACTGAAGCCTGTGAGCCCCAGAGCCTGTGCTCTGCAACAGAAGAAATCACGGCAATGAGAAGCCTACAGACCCCAACTAGGGAGTAGCCCAGTCTCCAAAACTAGAGAAAAGCCTGCACAGAAACAAAGACCCAGCACAGCCAAAACAACAACAACAAAAAACTCCAACAAAAGAATTGAGTATTAATAGGTTGGGAAGCTGAGGTTCAAAGAGTTCCCTACCTCAGGGTGGAAGGAGGTGGACCCCCAGGCACACAAAGGAAAGAAGTGGCTGTGGGAGAGAAAGTGCAGTTGGTCCCCCAAAGCTTACCTTTATGCTCTAAGCGCTGGTCCACGCTGGAGCGGGACCTTGGCCATTTTGGACTCCAAGGACTGGCCTGAGGTCCCTCCACCCTTTGTCCCTGGGCACGGATTTCTGGAGGCGTGCTCTGTGAGTCTTCCTCCTTCTCTGCTACCCCAAAGAGGGTCCTCCAAGACGACTTTTTCTTGGTGAGGTTTATGGCCTTCTCGCTGGATTGAGAATTTCTGCAGGGCCATGGCCCCTGAGTCCATGCCTCTTTCACTGGCCAGCTCTCTGGCCCTTTCTGGGACAGACTCCTTGTTCTCAGGTGCTTCGGTGAGAGGACAGCAGTGGTGTTCTGGAAGACGTGGTGTTTGACATAGAACTCCAGAATTTTGAACTCCAAGCTGTCTGAGTCCTCATCATCCAGGGGGATCTCTTCCAGGTCACAGGGGCTGGCAGTGCACATGGTGGGGCTGCAATGACAAAATCCACACGTCTCCTTCCACCTGGGAGCTCCCTACTCTTGGTAGGAAAGGGGAGATGGGGTGAAAGTCAGTAAGCATTTACTGAGCACCTATTCTCTTTGTGGTGTTGGAGAAGACTCTTGAGAGTCCTTTGGACTGCAAGGAGATCAAACTAGTCAATCCTAAAGAAAATCAACCCTGAATATTCACTGGAAGGACTGATGCTGAAACTGAAACTCCAGTACTTTGGCCACCTGATTCGAAGAGCTTGACTGATTGGAAAACACCCTGATGCTGGGAAAGATTGAGGGCAGGAGGAGAATGGGGGTGACAGACAATGAGATGGTTGGATGGCATCACTGACTTGATGGACATGAGTTTGAGCAAGCTCAGGCAGATGGTGAAGGACGGGGAAGCCTGGCTTGCTGCAGTCCATGGAGTCACAAAGAGTCGGACATAACTGAGCGACTGAACAAATTCTCTTTGTGCTAGGAGGCAGGGGGTAGCCGGAGATGGAAAAGCCAGGGTTCTTTCTGCAAGTTCAGATTTGCAGAGATGAGGAGATGTGTACATAGATAACTCCAGACTGAGAGAGTGAGCTAGGAGCTTGAACAAAGATACTGGAGCAAACACAGGAGGTGGGGGAGGAACAGAGAGCTGCAAATAGAGGCAAGTGCAGGCTCCTTGTGGCTGGATCCTGGGGCTTAGAACAATCTGGGCACAGAGCAGACCATAGGTGAATTTAGGTTTTGTCCCTGGGCCCTGCAATTGGACCCTCAGACCTGGCCCCTCCCACCAGTAAGCGGGCACTAGCCCCAGGATGTGGTTTCACCCACCAATGGGAAGGCAACAGTCCCAGGGACTCCTGAACCCTAACGCAATCCTCTAGTTAACTCAGTAATAACTCTGGGTCTCCCTGGGGTTCTAGAGTCAGACATCTTGTGACCTGACCCTGCCAACCAGCAGCTGGCTGCCTTTGCACAAGGCAGGGCCTGACATCCAATTAGGTTGGGGGCCAACCAAGCCTACCAGACTGCCCATGGTAGGCAGCCCACCACAGCAGAAGAACCCATGCAACCACATAGGGAGCACCCTTGGAGCATATAGTGATGAGAAGGGAGTGAATTCTGGGATGCAGAGAACTTTTCCTTCAAAAAGCCACTTCTCTAAGATCAGGAAATGTAACCAACCTACTGGCTACATAGAAATAAGAACAAGTTAGGCAAAACAATGCAACAGAGGAACATGTTTCAAACAAAGGAATGAGATAAAGCCTCAGGAGAAGAACTGAGTGATGTGGAGATAGGCAATCTACTCAAGAAAGAGTTCAGGGGAGGGGTCATAAAGATGATGCAAGAAGTGGGGAGGAGAAGGAATGGAGAGTGAGAAGTTAGAGGCTGTTAACAAAGAGTGAGAAAATAAAAGAACAACCAGAGATGAATACAAAACTGAAATGAAAAATACACTGGAAGGAACTGACAATGAGATGGTTGGATGGCATCACTGACTTGATGGACATGAGTTTGAGCAAGCTCAGGCAGATGGTGAAGGACAGGGAAGCCTGAGTGATGATAGACTGGATGATACAGAGGAATGGATTGTATCATCCTCTGCATCATCATACATTATAGAGGATGATAGAGAAGCTGGAAGACAGAGTAGTGGCAATCATTAATGCTGAACAGAAAAAAAAAAAGAATGAAAAGAAACAAGAGTTTAAGAGACCTCTGGGACAGCATAAGCACACAAATATTTACATTTTAGGGATCCAGAAGGAGAAGAAAGTGAGAAAGGGGCTGAGAACATATTTGAAGACATAATAACTGAAAACTTCCCTACCCAAAACAAACAACCCAATTGAAAAGTAGGCAGAAGACCTGAAGAAACCATTTTTCAAAGAAGAAATACAGATGGCCAATGGGTACAGGAAAAGAGACAAGATGGTTAATAATCATAGTTGCCTGCATTCATATCTTATTAATTATTGAAAATAACAGCTAATTCTATTATTACTTCTGCATCTAATAGCTGAATTGTTCTATAAAGAAGAATTTTACCTAATCAGTTGTTTACTTCTCTATTAAAGTATTTTCTATCATAGTTATATTTTGTTATTAATTTCTAACTTGGGCTTCCCTGGTGGCTCAGATGGTTAAGAATCTGCCTGCAATGCTGGAGACCCAGGTTTGATCCCTGGGCTGGGAAGATCCCCTGGAGAAGGAAATGGCAACCCACTTTAATGGTGAGAAAATATGACCTGTATGTGATGCGGTTTTTGAAAAATTGCTTGATAGTCTATTGTATGGTCAGTTCTCAAAAACACTTCATGTGTGCTTGATCAGAATATGTGTGCTCCAGCTGTTAGGTACATTGCTAAATGTGATTATAAAATAAAACTTATTAGTTATATCAAAAGTATCATTAATCATCAGAGAAACGCAAATCAAAACCACAATGAGATATGACCTCTCACCTGTCAGAGTGGCTCTCACCAAGAAGTCTACAAATAGCAAAATTGACAAGGATATCAAGAAAAGGGAACTCCCATACACTGCTGGTGAGAATGTAAATTGGTGTGTCCACTGCAGAAAACAGTATGGCTGTTTCTCAAAAAAACATAAAAGTACCATATGACCCAGCAATCTCATTTCTGTGTATCTATCCGAAAAAAAAAAACAAAAACACTAATTCAAAAGGACACACGCACCACAATGTTCATAGCAACAATATTTACAATTGTCAAGATATGTAAACAACCTAAGTGTCCATCAACAGATGAATGGATAAAAAGATGTGGTATGTATGTATACACACCAACTCCACACAGTGAGATACTATTATATAAGCTATAAAAGAGAATGAAATTTGAAACAGCATGGAGAGTAAGTGAAATAAGCCAGACAGAGAAAGACAAATACTGTATGATATCATTTATATGTAGAATCTTAAAAAGTGCAACAAACTAATACATATAACAATAAAGGAACAGATTCACAAATACAGAGAAGAAACTAGTGGTTACCATTTGGGAAGGGAAAAGGTGAAGGGGTAAGAGAACAGTAGGGGACTAAGAGGTACAAATTATTGGGTATAAAAAAATAAGCTACAAGGATATATTGTACTGGACAGGGAAAATAGCCAATATTTTATAATAACTGTAAATGGAGTATAACCTTTAAAAATTGTGAATAATTGTTATACATCTGAAGCTTATATAATATTGTACATCAACTATACCTTAATAAAAAATTTTTTAAAACCTTTAAAACATGGGTATGTGGACAGAAAAAAATTGGCACATGTGAATCACTTAAAATACTGCATAAAAGTGAAAGTGTTAGTCGCTCAGTGGTGTCCAGCTCTTTGTGACCCCACGGACTACAGCCCGCCAGGGTCCTCTGTCCATTGAATTCTCCAGGCAAGAATACTGGAGTGGGTAGCCATTCCCTTCTCCAGGGGATCTTCCCAACCCAGGGATTGAACCCAGATCTCCTGCATTGCAAGGCAGATTCTTTACTGTCTGAGACACCAGGGAAGCCTATATATGACTACAGAGTGTGTGTGTGTGTATGTATGTATGTAAAGTATATGTACCATAAGCTATGAAGCCTGGAACTTGGCTGGCCTTCCCAGCACCTAACATAATGCCTGACACATGGTAACCTCTTGATAAATATTTGAGGAATGAAAAAAAATTGTTAAGTGCTACCAGATAATATATGAGACATCTTGTCAAATCTGAATGTCAGGTAAACAACAAATAATTTTTTGGTAGTCTCAAATATTGTGTGGGACATGCTTACACTAAGCATGTCTGCTGTTTATCAGAAATTCATACCTAACAGGGCCTCTTGTATTTTTGTGCAAATCCGGCAATTCTGTGATTAACAAGTGCTGCTTATAAAAATTGAGATCTGAGATTGCTGGAAGCTAGTAAAGTGGACCCAGGTGGAGACTGAGAGACCTGAGTCTCACCAGAGAAAGAGTGGTTAAAAAGTGAGAGGAGAGCGTGACACGTGGTTCCAGATTTGGGGGAGTGACTCGGTGTAGAAGGGGCTGGAGAGCAGCGCTGGAAGGCCCCAGGAGAGCATGTATGAGGGTTTTAATTTGGACCTTCCTTTTGAGTTGGGGAGCTCTGGATGCCTTAGGCAGGACTTACACTTGGGTCCGGAGTAGCGTTGCTGTTGGAGAGAGAAAGGGCCCGACTTCTTTAAGAAACCAGAGTTTGCTAACTATTGATTCAGGAGCAACATCTGAAAAGAGGGGAAATCCTGAGGTCAAGGTGGAGAACGCAGCCCTTCCAGTTGGTGAAAGAAGAGGATTTTGTGGTTTTCCAGGTTAGAAAGCATTTGAGTGCTTGGCCCAAACAAGAGGCCAGGCCAAGGGCAAGAGAAGCAGAGGGCCCGGGAGCCCCCAGGAGCGGAGGGTAGTCAGGCTGGGCAAGTGCCTGCAGCTGAGTCGAAGTATCAGTTAAAACACGTTGGATGCGCTTAACAAGCGTAGGGTATTTTTCCTATTAATCTGCACTGGGAATGAAGGGAGAGCTGTTAAATGGATAGTGAAGTCATATTTTAAAGCAAAGGATTGAGGTTCTTTATCACAAATTGCAGCCCTTCTGCTTTTTGCTGTTCCTATTTAAAGTCAAACTTCTCCTAATGGAAACGTACAGACAAATTTTATACATAATGCTGATGGAAATGAAGCCCTGGGTGGGGCCCCAGAATGTAAGTTCAGAGCCTGGAGTGGAAATTATGAATAGCTCCAGAATAACAAGCTCTCCGTGAGGCTTGTTATAATTCAATGACTCAGTGGCCCTACCCTTTCGACCCAGTCTTCCTTTATATACTCTCTTCCTTATCTACAACAAACTCTGGCAGACCTACTCCCCAAAGCTAGGTTACACAGCATCTTTTCCTGGTCTCTCTTCTTTCTTGGAGACTTGCTTCTCCTCCCCACCTACCCCCCCCCAACCCCCAAAGTGGTTGAAGTCCTCGGGGTCCCCAGTGGTGGCTCGTCCCCTGGGAACACCGCAGAGCTGCAGCTGACCTCCAGGATATCCCAGGATACACAGGAATCACTGTAGGGATTTTTCTAGCTCTGGATTTGTTGGTCAAGCTTAGATCTCGCTTCTCTTCCTGTCGCAGGTCGTGGAGCAAACAGCCCTCATGCGTGCTCCATGATTCCAGTGCTGTGACCCAGAAAGCTGGACAGAACTCTGCCCTGGCCATTCCCCGGTGTGAGGGGCACGGAACACCCCTTGGCCCAACAGACTCAGCCACAGAGCTGACTTCATCGCTCTGGACACACAGGCAAGGCCTGCGTGTAAGACGGGGTGAGGACGCTCATCCCAGAGGGACGTATGCAGACCAGCTGATGGGCTGGGTTTTGTCTGGTTGTCCGCGCCTCTCCTTTTGCACTCTCTGCCCCCTCACAGGCCTCCCCTCCCCTTTCTTCCCTGAACTTCAGACCTTCTGGGATCCTTATCTCTCCCCCACTTGTCATTTCTGAGTAGGACACGGTCTTTAATCCTAAGGGTGAAATGAGGTAAAATGTCTTAATGTTCCACAATAGGAGCTAAACTGAGAGGACCTCAGGTCTCATGAATTAAACACAGACTCAGGCTCTGATTATAGAACAGAGCTGGCAGGGAACTCAGGAGGGAGCCTTCTAGAGAGGAGGGGGAATCCCCCATTTCACCTGCGCCCGGTACTGAAGGAAGTCTCTAGGAGGACTAGACCTTGTACCCAGAGATGCTCTGGGCTCAAATCCAGGGGCTCCTGTCCTCAGCCCATTTGTGCTCTGGAGGAGGGACCTAGTGTTTCCACGGGCTTCTGTCATGCTGCCACATACTCAGACAGGTCTGCATAATATTAAAAATGATTCAGCCAGTTATATTTTCTTAACTCCCCCAGCCATTCTGGAGCAAAGGAGAAATGAAAGGGAAACCTAAATGTCTCTCTTTCCCTTTCCTGAAAACCCCTAATAAACTGTACACTTAGCTTTTAGTTTTAGATTCTTACTTTTGCTTCCTGAGACTTACAGGATCGGAACTCCTAAACAAACGCAGTAAACATTAGGTTTACCAGTCCCCAGTTGGAGCGCCTAATGAACACATCCAGATCTGTAGTTTCCCTCCTGCCTCCCCCATGTCCTGCTGGGAAGGCTGAATCTCTGCTGGTGTTACCTGGTCTTCAGGCTGTCAGTGGTTGCTCCTGCTTCGAGTCAGGTGGATATGTCTATATCTGAGTCTCTTTCCATGAAACTTAAGAGGAAACTGTGGCCTAGTCTTCTTGGCTCCTAATTTCAGAAGGCCCTTGTGATCTAAGACGCCACCGGAGTGTAGCACGTTCAGGTTGGGACTGAGGCTGGAGGGAGGCTTAGGAAGGGAGTCACTTCCTTGTTAAGCCCTGCCCGCAGCTATTTAACTGAAGGAGGGACTGACCTTTGCCCAAGTAATTTGACTCTAGGAGTTCTGCGTCTTTATTAAGGACTCTCACTGCCCTTTAGATCGGGGACAATTATGTGGATGCTCTCCCCTCATAGGACTTTACTTTTCCTTTCATCAGTTTCAATCAAGTTGAATCAACCGCGTGTGTGCTCACTTGTGTCCCACTCTTTACGACTCCATGGACTGTAGCCCTCCAGGCTCCTTGTCCATGGAATTCTCCAGGCAAGAATGCTGGAGTGGGTTGCCATTTCCTCTTCCAGGGGATCTTCCCGACCCAGGGGTTGAACCCGCATTTCTTGAGTCTCCTGCATTGGCAGGCCATTCTTTACCAACTATGCCCCCTGGGAAGCCTGCATCAGTTTAGCAAATGTTTACTGATCACCTCTGTGGCAGGTATGGTCACATGTGTTTATTCTTCACGGCAAGAGGCAGGTGTTAGGGTTACCATTTTATATACTAGGAAACTGAGGCTCAGAGAGCTAAGGTATCTTGCTAGTGGTCCCCCATCAGCTGAGTTGAAATCCAAAGCTAGGTCTTTTTGGCTTTACACTATAGCATAGATTGTACTCGGATAGAACCACTGGAAACACTTCCAAAACGGAATCCAATGCCAGCCATAGTGAAAGCCACAAACGCTGATAAAGGCCACATGTCACAGCTTAGGGATAGAATTTCCTATGTAAAAGAAAAAAGAAACATATGATTTTGCGTTCTATCCAGATTCTTGACTGAAATCCATGAGTGCTGGCTAGTCAAAATGTAAAGAGGAAGGAAGTGTGCACAGTTATGGGAAAGTTCTTTGGTGATTTGAAGCGAATTTTAACCAGCAAACTCATATTATTGTCCATAAGGTATACCAGTCTAGTCAACTTGAGAGATATTAAAGAAATATTGACTATTTTGTTTTTTTTTTTTTAAAAACCAACTTGGTCTCTTTTTGGGAAGAAACGATATATTCATTCAAAATAAGAATCAACAAATGCTTGTAATCAATAAGTAACTCAGATAGTAGGGATGACAGTGGTTATTGGAGTTCAGAGCTACATAACCTAATGACTCTGGTGACAGAAACTGTTTAGAGGTCTTGGCAGGGAAGTATGGACCCAAGGAAGTATGAACACTGGGAGTCAGGCTCACTGAAGACAGACAATGTTCATTCGCCATTCAGCTTTGTGGCGCCCGCCCTCAACACACTAGCACAAAGCAGATGGGGCTCAATACATGGTATATATTAATGGACGAAGCAAAACCTACTCTCTTCTGATTCTAAAAATACACATTAGAGAGTGAGGCTCAAGAGGGAGAGGATATGTGTATAATTACGGCTGATTGATGTATGACAGAAACCAATACAACACTGTAAAAAAAAAAGCACATTTGTTGTAGAAAACTTGTAAAACAAAAAATAGCATTCCTAAAATAAAGACCACCATGATCCAGTCATCCAGTGATAAATAATTTAGAACTTGGTGTAGCTGCTTCCCTCTGTGACAGTATCACCTTGCTGCCCTTGAGGTGTCTGTGTGGCCCCCTGCCTGTTCTCTGCATACTGCCCCCAGGCATGCATCTACCAGGATGCTCCCCTTCAGTCACACGGACCAAGTGACCCCTGCCCCTTGTTAAGAAGGAAGCAACAGACCCCGAATGGAGTCACTTGTGTTGGGCCCATGGCAGCAGACCAGGACTCGATGCCTAAGCTGATGATAATTTCAGCCTTCCGAGGAATGTGATTCCAGCCAAGCTGGAATTTCCTGGTCAGTCTTGGGAAATTTGCAGATAGACCCTTCTGTTCCCCTCAGGAGTGAGGCCTTGCCTAAAACAATACATCTTTGCTGATAATTTCCTTTCGTCTGCTCCCTTGCTGCCTTGTAAAAACCTTTCCTTTTCTGCAGCTCAACAGAGTTCCTCTTTACTTGCTAGATGGGATCCTGCCTGGTTCATGAATCATTCAATAAAGCCAATTAGAGCCTTAACAGTTGACTTCTTGTTATTTAACAGATGTGACGGCAGCAGAGGGATGAAGGAGACTCCTGATGGCTTCATGGACAATGAAAAACACTGGTGAGGTGCCTGTGAGACCCTTTTTGAGGTCATTGTCTTTCTAAGGGCTATGGGTAATTTTCCTCTCGGTTCTTTTTTTTTTTAAGTCTTTATTGAATTTGTTACAGTATTGCTTCTGCTGTTTATGTTCTGATTTTGGGGGCTCTGAGGCATGTGGGATTTCAGTTCCCAGACCAGAGATCGAACCGGCACCCCCTGCATTGTAAGGTAAAGTCTTGACCACTGAACCAATAAAGAAGTCCCATCCCTCTCTCTCTGCATCCAGCTCCTGATCTGTTTGGCATATGGAGGAGGTCAGCTTCTGCTGGTGAGTGGTTCTACCCCCAGCCAACTGAGTTAAGCCCCTAGCCTTTCAGACAACTTGCAAGTTTTAAGTGGAAAACCCCCAGCCCTTGATTCTGTCCATGTAGAGCCCCCGGCTGCACTTTCACATGTTAAATCCCCATGGTTGGTTCAGCCCTTTAGCCTGGTCAAGGTTCTGCGGAAATTGTTGTGGTTCACAGGCCTTCTCTGGGCCAGGTCACAGTGGCATCTCTTGGTCACTGCTGGTGTGTTGAAGTGCACATGTTTGTCTTGTTTTATGTAAATGCTATTGCTAGCGGGGTCTCAGAGGCCAAAAATCTGCAATAATTGGTGGGCACAGGTGATCCATTGCTGCCTAAATCAAAAACTCCAGTGTAGAGACAAGTTGGTCTTAGAATAGGTTAGACCTACAGAAGGTTACCTGCCAACCTCAGGGAAACTTCTGTGTAACGAGGTGCACTGTAGAACACATGAAATACCCAACTGAGCTTCGCACCCTTTTCCTTTGGCTCCAAGTAACCCAAACACTGGGAGAAGGTGATGGCACCCCACTCCAGTACTCTTGCCTGGAAAATCCCATGGGCAGAGGACCCTGGTAGGCTGCAGTCCATGGCGTCGCTAAGAGTTGGATAGGACTGAGCGACTTTCACTTTCACTTTTCACTTTCATGCATTGGAGAAGGAAATGGCAAACCACTCGAGTGTTCTTGCCTAGAGAATCCCAGGGATGGGGAAGCCTGATGGGCTGCCGTCTGTGGGGTCGCACAGAGTTGGACATGACTGAAGTGACTTAGCAGCAGCAGCAGCAACCCAAACACTGAGCTTACAGAATCCTTAAATTCTTTTTTTTTTTTTTTAACTTTTTACGTTGTATTGGAGTATAGCAGATTAACAATGTTGGGATCGTTTCAGGTGGACAGTGAAGGGACTCAGCCATACATACACAAGTATCCATTCTCCCCTAAACTCCCCTCCCATCCAGGCTACCATGTAACATTGAGTGGAATTCTCTGTGCTATACAGTAGGTCCTTGTTGGTTATCCATTTTAAATATAGCAGTGTGTACATGTCCCTCCCAAACTCCCTAACTATCCCTTCCCACCCCCCCACCGACCCCAAACTCATTCTCTAAAGGAGTCTCTTTACATTGGATTCTTAAATTCTAGAGTCAAGCATGCCATCTTCTTAATTCTGTTGCTCAGCTGTATCCGACTCTTTGTGACCCCATGAACTGCAGCATGCCAGGCTTCCCTGTCTATCACCAACTCCTGGAGCTTGCTCAAACTCATGTCCATTGAGTTGGAGATGCCATCCAACCATCTCATCCTCTGTCGTCCCCTTCTCCTCCTGCCTTCAATCTTTCCCAGCATCAGGGTCTTTTCAAATGAGTCAGCTCTTTGCATCAGGTGGCCAAAGTACTGGAGTTTAAGCTTCAACATCAGTCCTCCCAATGAACACTCAGGACTGATCTCCTTTAGGATGGACTGGTTGGATCTTCTTGCAGTCCAAGGAACTCTCAAGAGTCTTCTCCAACACCACAGTTCAAAAGCATCAATTCTTTGGCGCTCAGCTTTCTTTATAGTCCAACTCTCACATCCATACATGACTACTGGAAAATCCAAAGCCTTGACTATATGGACCTTTGTTGGCAAAGTAATGTCTCTGCTTTTTAATATGCTGCCTAGGTTGGTCATAACTTCCCTTCCAAGGAGTAAGCGTCTTTTAATTTCATGGCTTCAGCCACCATCTGCAGTGATTTTAGAGGCCCCAAAATAAAGTCTGCCAAATTGGTCTACAGAGCTCCTCAAAAGCTTCAAAATAACTTCATTAAAAAACTTGTTATGGAAGGCTAGGGAAAAATGAACTACACAGGAGATAAGAGGTACCACCTGTTTCTCCCCATTGTCCGTCCTTATGTGAAAACTCACATTTTCCTCATTCTCTGAACTGCCTTTCCATTGGAGAGACCGTTAAACAGTTACCTGTTAAAATCTCCCAAGGTGCAGGTGAACAGTACCTAAGAACAATATCTCTTTAGGTACTGTTCATTCCTTGGTCAAAGACAAAATGAAGGGCCATAAGTAAAGAATTTCCTCGATTCAGGGAGGGTCCTCATATTTTTTTTTTAAGAGTTCAGAATCCTTATTGGGGTTTGTTACTGCAGGCTGCCAGTTCCTTATCAGCTTGTACAGTATGTCAGTAGGATTTGGGAAGCCTGAAGATGGATGAGGGAAGCAGAAGGCATAATCCTAAGGATAATGGAGATCCTCTCCAACATGGTCCTTTTTTTTTTCTTAATATGAGCAGCTTATTTATTTGTAACATTTATTTATTTGGCCGTGCCAGGTCTTAGCTGCAACATGCAAAATCTTCCAGCATTTGAACTCGCGGCATTTGAACTCTTACTTGTCACATGTGGGATCTAGTTCCCTGACTAGGGATCGGACTTGGGTCCCCTGCATTGGGAGCACAGAGTCTTAGCCACTGGACTAAGTCTCCAGGTGGCCCTTTTATGACCAGATAAAGCTCACAAGATAGTATCTGACCTTTTAAAAGCCATCTTAGGGTCTTCCCACCCACATGGATTGGTCTTTTATTCAAACATGCAGACAAAAGAATGGTGAATTTGTGGCAGACTTGAAAGCCCTGTTTGGAATGGCTCTTCCTAGTACATTCTGGATTACACACAGTAAAGGAGGACACCCAACCCACCCTAGCTGCCCTGTAAATGGATTATCCCCTAAGATCAGGGGGTTGATAAGAAAGCAGAAAATAGGGTAGAAGGCCACTGACCTGATTGAACTCGTAACCACTTTGAAAGGACTTTGGACCAAGATCATAAAGACCCTTCAACAGCTCCAAGGCCAGAGACCTAAATAACACCTGATTTCCCTACCTGGCTCCCTCCTAGGGCTCCACCATCCAAACATGGCCTGAGGATTGACGTTTCCTTTGTAATTAATTGGGGCAATGGAAAAAAAGATTACCTTCAAAGATCTATGCAAATTCCTCAAAATCCACTCAAATGCCCTCAAGGAGGGTGAATGGTAAAGTCACTCAGTCGTGTCTGACTCTTTGTGACCCCATGGACTATAGCCTTCCAGGCTCCTCGGTCCATGGGATTCTCCAGGCAAGAATACTGGAGTGGGTTGCCATTTCCTTCTCCAGGGATCTTCCTGACCCAGGGATTGAACCCAGGTCTCCCACATTGGAGGCAGACGCTTTAACCTCTGAACCACCAGGGAAGCTGGCTCCTCCTAGGACTCATTCAACTCTGAGGGACTCTGAGGTAAACTGCTACACTTAAACAGCCAAGAGGAAATAAAAGTTAATTGAAAATCTTACCAAATTTTGGTAGATACCAGGGCTAGACTTGCTACTTTAAATGCCACTCTCAGAAATCTTAGAGTAAAAAAAAAAAAAGGTTTCCTTAGTGGGAGTATCCAGTGAAGTTCAGAAAGAAACAACATCTCAACCAGTAACAAATGGTTCTGGGACTTTTTACTGAAGAGCATTCTGCTTTGCTCTGTGACCCACCCCTGGTCCATTTTAATAGATGGCAGAGACCTCCTTTCTAAATTAAAAAAGGCTAATAATATGTTTTGCTCACCTTACAATTTTGTGATCAACCTGATCTCAGATTTTTTTTTTTTTTTGGACAAATCTGTCTTTGAAACAGAAGAAGAAGAATTTCAATAAAGATGCCCTCATGTAGCTGAGGTGCCTGAAAATCAGTTGGCTGCTATTAATTCTGACAGTGGGAAATTTAAAAGCGTAGAGCCTATAAAAATCCAGAGAGATGTGACTAAACCTCTTCCTAAGTGGCCTCAATATTCATTAAAACCTGAAGCCACACCAGACCTCATATTAATAATAAAAAACCTAATTGCCCAGGATTGTTCCCTGTATCCCGTAACTCACTGATCTTGCCGATCCAGAAACCTGATGGGAGGGCCTGGTGATTTAGCCAAGACTTAAGAATTAGAAATAAGACAGTCATTATTTCAGGGTGGCTCAGTGCTGTAGACTTTCGTTCAGCCTTTGTCAGCATCCCTGGAGACCCAAGTCAATATTTATTCGCCTTTACTTGGAACAATCAACAATATTACTGGACAATCATGCCCCAAGCGTTCACTGAGGCCCCTTCTTATTTCAACAAGGTCTAAGCACACTCCAGTCCCCCTGGGAAATCGATGTTTTTACAATATGGGGATGACCTCTTGCCATGCTCAGTTACCAAAGAAGCAGCGATAAAATATTCCATCTGCTTGTGCAACGCTTAGCTGAAAAAGGACATGAAGTCTCTGAATAGAATTCCAATTATTTTTGGATACTGTTCATTAGCTAGGTAAAGAATCTGCCTGCAGTGCAGCAGACACAGGAGATGTGGGTTCAATCCCTGGGTCAGGAAGATCCCCAGGAGGAGGAAATGGCAACCCGTTCCAGTGTCCTTGTCTGAAAAATCCCATGGACAGAGGAGTCTGGAGGGCTACAGTTCATGGGGTCAGAGAGTTGGGCACAACTGAACACACACACACACACACGTTACCTAGGTCAGAACCTAAGCACTGAAGGCATCTAGTTATTTCCAAAAAGAATTAAGTTACTCCAAGAATTTCCTAGGCCTACAACTAGGCCTACAGCTTTGTGAATTTTTAGGCCTAGCTGGTTATGCAGACTATGGGGTCCTAATTTTTTTCTGATTGCTTCTCTACTTTATGCTGTGCTTAGTTGCTCAGTCCTATCTGACTCTTTGTGACCCCATGGAGTGTAGCCTACCAGGCTCCTCTGTCCATGGGATTCTCCAGGCAAAAATGCTAGAGTGGATTGACACTTCCTTTTCCAAGGGATCTTCCCAACCCAGGGATCAAACCCAGGTCTCCCACACTGCAGTCGGATTCTTTACTGTCTGAGCCACCAGGGAAGCTCTCTCTACTTTATGAACTTACTAAAACTTCAGTTCCCAAGCCCCTTTCCTGGGAAGATTAAACTGGAACAGGCCTTTTTAAGACTAAAAATAGTACCCCAAGAGCCACCTGCCCTCAGGCTACCTAATGATTCTAAACCTTTCACCGTATTTGTACATAAGAAAGATAAGCAAGCTCTGGGAATGTTCACACAAGAACACGGCCATAAGCGCAGATTGCCTATTACAGCATTCAGATAGCTCGAATTGCTGGTGCCTGTCCCAACTGCCTCAATGCTAGAGAGCCAGCTGCGAAGTTAGTAGAACCTCAGCAGATCTAACTCTAGGGAAAGACATCGACAAACTCCACAGTGACCGGTTCTCTGCTAGGAGAGATCTTTCACCACCTAACCTACATCTTAAACACTGCAAATTTTTTTGGTGTGTGATATATGTTTTATTTATTTAAAATTTATTTTATTGAAGTGTAGTTGATTTAGTGTTGTGTTAGTTTCTGCTGTATAGCAAAGCAATTCAGTTACACACATACGTGTATCTTTCTCATATGCTTTTCCACTATGGCTTATCACAGGATGTTGAATATCGTTGCCTGTGCTATACAGTGGGACCTCATTGCTTACCCATCCTAAATATATAATAGTTTGCATCTGCTAACCTGAAACTCCCAATCCATCCTTCCCTGACTCTCCTCCCCCTTGACAACCACAAGTCTGTTCTTTTATGTCTATCAGCCTGTTTCTGTTTCATAGATAAGTTCGTTTGCGTCATAGTTTGGACTCCACATACTAGTGACATCATATGGTATTTGTCTTTCTGATATACTGAATTTAGTATGATAATCTCTAGGTCCACCCACGTTGCTAACACTGCAGCTTTCTCAGTCCTGCCATATTATGAAAGTGAAAGTGAAGTCGCTCATTCGTGTCTGACTCTGTGACCCCATGGATGGTAACCTACCAGGCTCTGTGGTCCATGGAATTCTCCAGGCAAGAGTACTGGAGTGGGCTGCCATTTTCTTCTCCAGGGGATCTTCCCAACCCAGGGATCGAACCTGGGTCTCCTGCATTGCAGACAGACGCTTTACCATCTGAGCCACTAGGGAAGCCCTTTATATTATGACCCCTGCCCCAAAAAGGTGAGCCCCCAGACTGTGAGGTATTAATGTCCTATTTTGTGACACCGTGTCCCCACTTATGGGGACCCTAGGGAAAGGCTACCCACTCCAGTATTCTGGCCTAGAGAATTCCATGGACTGTATAGTCCATGGAGTTGCAAAGCATTGGACACGACTTTCACTTCGCTTTGGCTAATCCTGATCTAATTTTGTTTGTTGATGGGTCATCTTGTAAAAGCGAATAAAGGAATTTCCAAGCTGGTAATGCTGTTACCATTCAATATGAACTACCTGAAAGGGGGAACCTCCCACAGCAAAGAATGAGGTTGGCTTAAATGAAACATTTGACAAAAGGAGCACCAGTTATTATGAAGAATACCTGTGAAGGGGTTCATAGTATGCTACCCAAAAACATGCAACTTTGGCTCAGGGATATTTTGAGTTGAAGGCCATTAAGCAGAAGCATGCATAAAAAAGCTCTCTGCCTTCTACTTCTACCGAAAAGGAAGGAGGATTGTTACTCACTGGAGACAACTCTAGAGTCTTATTAGCTTAGAGCTTCCATGTGAGAAATCTATACAATGAACCTTGCTAAAAACCCTAATCCTAACCACTAATCCCTAACCCTAACCCTTGCTAAAAACATCCAGCTTTTCCATTAGTTCCCTGCGTACATTTATTTACCTTCCCACAGTTTGTCACCCTCAAAGCCTGAAACTCTTTTCCTTTAGCTTGTCTTTTCTCTACAAATTTATTGTCCCCCTCAGTCTTATTGAGGTAATTTGACAAATAAAATTGAACTATACTTAAAATATACTTGATGATTTGATACAGGTATTTCATTATGAAAGGGTTTTAACCATTGAATTAATGAACACATCCATCCCCTCACTTATTTAATAATTACTTATTAAATTTCCTATTGGTGAGAACACTCAGGGTTTACTTCCTCAGCAAATTTTGATAATACAATATAGTATTATCATCTGTAGTCACCACGATACACATTAGAACCTCAGAACTTACTCATCTTATAATTGAAAATTTGTACTCTTTTACTAGCCTCTCTGCTTCCCCCCGCCCCCCACTCCCTTCAAACTACCATTGTAATCTCTGGTTTCTATGAGTTTGATTTAAAATTTTTTTTTAGATTCTACATATAAGTAATACTATGCAGTATCTGTCTTTGTCTGGCTTATTTCATTTGATATAATGCCCTTTAGTTTCATCCATGTTCTTGCAAATGGCAAGATTTTTTTCTGTTTCACATCTGAAAATATTCTGTTTCTCTTTCTCTGTTAAGATCTATCTATCTAATAAAGGCTTTCTTCTTTGGATGATGCTGTTTCTTGGCTTATCCCTCTGGCTAGGACTTTGAGTATTATGTTGGATAAAAGTGGCAAGAGTGTCTTCTTCCTGTTCTTTCAGCTTTTTAGTGTTGAGTATGTTAGCTGTGGGCTTGTCATATATGGCTTTAGATAATACGTGTTTCTTTTATACCTAATTTGTTGAGAGTTTTTAATCATAGAAGGATTGAATTTGTCAGCTGCTTCAGATATATTTATTGAGATGATCATATAATTTTTATCCTTCATTTTGTTAATGTGGTATATCACATTGATTGATGTGTATGTTGAAACATCCTTGTATTCTAGGGCTAAATCTCACATGATCATGGTATATGATCTTTTTAATGTACTTTTTTTCTAATGCTTTTTGAGAACTTATATCTATGTTTATCAGGAACATTAGCCTATAATTTTCTTTTCTTGTAGGTTCTTTATTTGGTTTTGATATCAGGAAAGTGCTGGCCTCATAAAATGACTTTGGGTATTCCTTCCTCTTTGTTTTTTTGGGAAGAATTTTGAGAGATGTTGGTGTAAATTTTTCTGTAAATGCTCAGTAGAATTTACCAGTTAACGCCATCTCTAGTCCTGGATTTTTGTTCATTGGGAGTTTTTTTTATTATTATTACTGATTCAATTTCTTTACTAGTAATTATTCTATTTAGATTTTCTATTTATGATTCAATATTGGTAGGATGTATGTTTCTAGGAAATGTATTTATTTCTTCTAGGTTATGGAGAAAGCAGTGGCACTCCACTCCAGTACTCTTGCCTGGAAAACCCCATGGATGGAGGAGCCTGGTAGGCTGCAGTCCAGGGGTCACTAAAAGTCGGACAAGACTGAGCAACTTCACTTTTACTTTTCCTTTCATGCATTGGAGACTTAGCAGCAGCAGCAGCAGCTTCTAGGTTATCTAATCTGTTGGCATATAATTGTTTATAGTAGTTTCTTATGATTCTTAGTATTTCTGCATTTTTCACTTGTAACGTCTCCTCTTTGATTTCTGGTTTTATTTGACAGTAATGCAAAGAATTCCTTTCATAAAATGCAAATTGTCTCTTGTGTAATGCAACTGTTTATCATTGTGGAGAAAAACCTGTCCATGGGTACGGACTGGTTTTTCCAGTTTTGCCTCTATTTGTAAAATCATTTCAGTATTTCTTATCTGACTATAAGTGTGCAGTAGCGTGAGTTCTCCTTTGAATTGGTTGTAACATTTTAATTGGTTCTATTATTAATTAATGAGTTAAGTAAAATGTTTGACACATGTTCTGAGAGTTGACTAGGATTCTGGCCTTGATCAAATTCTGAGCCTTTCTTGACGAGTCCTTTAAAGATGTGAACACAACACCAACAGCTCATAGCTACATCCCTAGGATGAGCCAACCCAACCCCCGCATCACCCCACCCCCCACCTTCAAGAGCCTACCTGAGAACATAATTTGCTGTTTGTTCCAACCAACACCTAAATGTAGGGTCCCTGTTCCCCAGTGTCTGTAGGAGGAGAGAAGCCTAACAAAGGCAGACCAACCTCCCCTTCCTATTTTCTGTAATGTACCACTCCTGTGACTCTACCGAGTCCCTACTCTGTCCCTATTCCCTCATTCTCCCTTCAAAATGCACAAATCCAAATTCAGTTCACATTGGTTTCTTTACTGCCATAGTCTATGACTGATTAGTCTGTCCTTAGCACATTTACTGGGTTTGTCTTTGCCAGAGTCATGATTTTACCTTTAAAAAAATTATCTACTAACACTGATTAAATTACTCAAAATCTCTGGCCCTTCATGTTCCCTTCAGGCTATTCTTTGATTGTCTGCTTAACTGACTGAGAGACAGGTGGGTAGAAATATCAGGATTCTGTTAGTGGCTGTGTTTTAATCAATGCCTTAGTTCTTGATACATTTGCAGGTAATAGAGGTACAGTATAACATTGGAGAAGGAAATAGCAACCCACTTCAGTACTCTTGCCTGGAAAATCCCATGGACGGAGGAGCCTGGTAGACTACAGTCCACGGGGTCGTGAAGAGTCAGACATGACTGAGCGACTTCACTTTCACATTTCACTTTCATGCATTGGAGAAGGAAATGGCAACCCACTCCAGTGTTCTTGCCTGGAGAATCCCAGGGACGGGGGAGCCTGATGGGCTGTCGTCTGTGGGGTCTCACAGAGTCGGTCACAACTGAAGTGACTTAGCAGCAGCAGGTATAGTATAGCACAGTAGTAAAAGGCTGAGGCTCCAAAGGTGGTTTGCAGTTGAATATAGATCCCACCTCTTACTAAATGAGGAGTAGGGGAGAATGTTCTGAAGAAGGAAGTAAAAGAAAGACATTTGAAGTTGAGGCTGAAAGGAAGTTCTTGGGCTTAAAAATTACATGTATGAAAGATGTCTGGAGGAGATGCTAAAGAAAACGTATTCTGTCTCTTGTGTTGTGTCACTGTTGTGATCAGGACTGTCGTGATAGGTACAGGGGCTACCTCAATGGGGCTTTGCATAGGGAAGAGAGCCTTGGCTTAGCTGCGAATACAGTAAGGAAAAGTGGGAATTCATAGCCAAGGAGCAGAGTGGGCGGTGGGGGAAGATGGCACCAGTGGATGAAAAATTACTAAGGAAGAATTAGGAGTAAGGGGAGATTCTGGCTGAAATGACCTGATAGGATTCTTGGTGAAGGCAAGCCAGGGTAACCAGACGTTACCTGAGGAATGATCGAGGGTGAAGAACTTAATCAGATATCAAGGGTGGGAGATTCTGGCTACACTGACTTAGCAGGATTCTTGCCAAAACTGGGCTCTTGGATAATGTGCCCAGTGATGGGACCTAGCTGGGCTCAGAGGAACCTGACTAACGTTTGTTCAGGGACAGTCTTTGACAAGGACTGTGACAAAAAGCAAAGATAGGTCTGGAGTTAAGTGTCACACTGAGCCGAGGTTCTTGTAAATGTAAATGACAAAAGAAGGGGTTTTTCAGATTCAGTTACAACAACAGAAGGCAGAAAGAAAACAGAACCACTCTGATTCAATTTGACTCCTCTCTACTGTACCAAGGAAAGCAGTCTCACTTGGGAATGACAGAGAGAAGTTGGAGCTTTAGATGACAGAGATGTGTTGAGCGTCTTTAAGTAGATCTCAGGCCCACAGTAGGAAGACCCAGAACCACCATTTGTAACAGAGAAGAACAGATCTGACTCCATATCGCATCTGTTCCTTTAGCTCTAACCCCTGTGTGGTGTTTGGTCATGCTGGCTCTGAATCTTTCCTAAAAGAATGTTCTCTGTAGCCTGAAATGTACAGGATAGCATATTCTCAGGTCTCTGACCTTGAAAGAGGCAGCATTTTCCCATTCATATAGAGATAAAAAGTTGCAGAACAGAGAATAACATTTGTCCTGTTGGAGGTTTATAGGAACATCGTGATCAAACCTATGCAGACAGCTGCAAGAACAAAGGATTCCGGCACTAAGAAGCTTGTAACAAGCAGCCACATTTCTCTCCCATTCTAGTACAGAAGAAGGCAGCAAAATGGTTCTTTGGAATACTAGTCCATTATCTTCTCCATCTGCTAGCCTTCCAAAGAAAATCACTATTCCTTGCCACAAACCTTATCTCTCAATTTATTGACTTGTCATTTTGATAGGGACAGAGTGAAGAGACAAAATAGGTGATTAAATAGTTAACCCCACTAGGGGATTGTATTAATAACTAGAAAAAACATGGGAGACTTCCTATAAGTTAACGATTGCTCAAGAAAGCAGATTTGCTTAACCACAAAACCAAGCAGGCTTGCTTAGCAAAAAAAAAAAAAAATTGCAACAGAAGTAGGAGACATGCCCCTCACAATAAAACAATGTTGACATGAGAGCTCAGTAACTCAATGATCCCTAGGACATGCTCTCTGCACACAGAAAAGACAATAATTGGTGGACCTAGCTTGACAATGTAGGGACAAGAAAACTCCCCTGCCAGACCTGGAGGAGGAAGCGATGATGGAAGCATGACATCCACTCAAGAAAGACAAAGAAGTTCTTCTCCCCCTCCCCCACTTTTCCTTTGATTATAAAGCCCAGTAAGTTCTCAGGGTGGGGCGCCCCCTCGCCTGCCTGCTTTTAAGCCTTACAAGTGTCCTGTTCTAATAAATCACTTCTTATCTATCTTTTTGCTCTCGATGGATCCTTCTCTGTGCTGAGACATGAAGGACTATGGTCCTGGAGCTCTTTGGAGCTCTTTGGAGCTCCTGAAACGACACCCAAATGGTTTTGGTTTGGCGAGCAGTACGAGCTTGGACTCAGTAACACTGTTGGATTTTGCTTGGTGACTGGGGATAACTTGCATAGTTGTCAGGACTTGGCAGCCTTGCAAAACCTCACACAGATGTTAATTCTCCACAAAATCCTCTACTGAATTATCAGGCAGACGGTTTATGAACCTTTAGAGTAGGGAGTTCCACGTATTCACTGTGAGTTGGTTGGGACAGTTTAATCCCATCTCCCTAGATCAGGGGGTGCTTTTGATGAAGTGAACATTGACTCCAGCAAGGTTTTTGATAAAAATCTCATGAGATCAATGTGAACAAATTGGAAAATTGCAATTTAGATGATGCTGTAATTGCAAAACTTTTCAGCTAGTTTTTCCTTTATACTCAAAGTGTGTGTTGACGGAATGAAGCACTTGATTCTCTGGACTGTTTACTTCTCCATCTCCTTTATTGCCTTGGGTGTGTGAGCTTGGGCAAATCGCTCAGCTTCCCTGGTTCTCAGTATTATATAAAAAATGCTTCAATCTCTAGTTGTTTATAACTCCATGAAAAATTGGTTCACATATGCCTGGAGGGATGTAATTTATTTCTGAGTTCTGTCCTTGATTCTGTTTGACATTTTTCATGATTGACTTATCTAATGGCAAGTACATGGTTGATACAAAGAGGTGGGAGAACACATGGATGAAGAAGAGTTCAAGCCCCAGGGTCAGACAGTCCTGGTATATGAACCTTGGGTATGTCACTTCCTAATTGGATCTTGAGCAGATTTCTTAACTTCATTAGCCTTGATTTTCTATTTGCTTGAATAATAACAAAAACAGTAACAATAATAATGGATTCCATGTAAAGACTAACTTACTCCTTGGAACAAAAGTTATGACCAATGTAGATAGCATATTCAAAAGCAGAGACATAACTTTGCCAACAAAGGTCCATCTAGTCAAGGCTATGGTTTTTCCTGTGGTCATGTATGGATGTGAGAGTTGGACTGTGAAGAAGGCTGAGTGCTGAAGAATTGATGCTTTTGAACTGTGGTGTTGGAGAAGACTCTTGAGAGTCCCTTGGACTGCAAGGAGCTCCAACCAGTCCATTCTATAGGAGACCAGTCCTGAGTGTTCTTTGGAAGGAATGATGCTAAAGCTCAAACTCCAGTACTTTGACCACCTCATACAAAGAGTTGATTCACTGGAAAAGACTGATGTTGGGAGGGATTGGGGGCAGGAGGAAAAGGGGACGACAGAGGATGAGATGGCTGGATGGCATCACTGACTGGATGGATGTGAGTCTGAGTGAACTCCGGGAGTTGGTGATGGACAGGGAGGCCTGGTGTGCTGCGATTCATGGGGTCGCAAAGAGTCAGACACGACTGAGTGACTGAACTGAACTGAACTGAAAGACTAAATAACTACATAAGATACTACATGAAAAAAGACTGATCAAGGTGCCTGGCCCAAAGACAGTTCTCCAGTAACTGTTAGCTCTTATTGTTACATTATCACTAAATTGGGAGAATTTATATTGGATAACATAGTATGTTTTAAAAATTACTGTAGGGCCAAACTATGAGCCTAGAGTTAGAATGTAGTCTGGCTTACTAAAGCCTAAAGCCCAATGTTTAGGATTAACTACCCAACTGCATGTGAACAGAATGAGACTGACCTGGCTTGAGAGCAGTTCATATCAAAATCATTTTAGGGATTTTGGACAACTGCCCGATGAATGTGAGTCATCAGTGTGGTATGGCTTCCAAAAAAGTCAGTGTTGTCTTAGGCTGAATTAATGGGGGTGCAGAGAGGCTTATGGTGCCATTTATACTCTCCTCTTGGGGAGGCAGAACATGCCTACAGAGCTGGGGTCATTTCCGCCCTTGTGTTTTTTACTGAGGAAGTAAAGCAGGAAGCTAGACAGCAGGAGTTCAAATCCCAGCTCTACCATGAGACTAGCTCTATGACCTTGAGTGAGTTACCCAACCTCTCTGTGCCTCTGCTTTTTCATCTGTAAAACAGGAATAGTATAATTGATACCTATCTCTTAGGGCTGTCGTGAGGATTCAATGGGAATGTCAGTGTAAACATATAAAGCGCTTCTAAAATCTGGGCTCATAATAATTGCCAAAGAAGTGTTGTTGCTGCTGGTGGTAGTGGTATCCTCACCATTCTAAGAAGGGCATTGGCAGTTTCCTCCAATGACATGAGCAGAATGGTGCTGGGTGCACTCATGTGACAGGCAGAATATTGAATAAATTCTCCTCCTCCTCTCCCCTTACACACCCACCACTCCCGTGATACAGGAGGGGCTTCAGAACAGTTTCGGACTCTTCCCTAAACTGGAACGCTCAAGCTCATACCCTTTTGGGTCTCCACCACTAGACTTTAGTGCATTCAGTGCCCTCATTTTCAATATTCTCAAGGTCACATAGGAAGTTAAGAACCAAGGTCAAGTCCATATCGTGTGCTCTCTCCACTCACCACCCCTTCCCCACCCCTGCTCATCAAAGTCTTTCAAACTCCAACTCAGATCACACCTCTTCCTAGAAACCTTTCTAGATGCTCCCGAATGGAATTGGTCTCCTCTTTCCCCTTAGCTACACCATAGTGAGTTTTGAACATTGATTATAGTACTTATCAGTCTTCTTTGTATTAGGGTCCATTGTCCACGCCTCTGTCTTCACCCTGTTTGCCTGAAGAACAAGGAGATCATTTATTCACTTCAGGATCCCACTTAGCATGTTGCATGGTGCTTTGCATAGATGGGCCAACCTGACATGATCGTTGGGCTTGGTTATTAAGGTTGTGCAGTGTGGACTATTTCTCAGAAGGGAGAAGATCTGGAGGGAATGGAACTGATTCTCAGGAGGAAGATGGATTGGATTTAGCTACTTAGCTTCAGAGAACAGGAGGAGGACCAGGGTGGGGGCAGATTTGGTCTGGCTGTTTGGAGAGAACCCTTCGCAATGACAGACATTTAATAAGGAAAGGAGGACCTTATGAGACATGAGTCTCCATCAGTCTTCCATTCAGATGGAAGCTTGGTGACCACTGTCAGGGACAAAGTAAGCAGGAATACAGGATATATCTGCCAAGTTCCCTGTTCGCTAGCTACGCTCAGCGTCACTCAAGATCTTGGTGCCATTTTAGGGTCCACATGTAGCTACAGACACAGTAGAGGTCTAGGATGTCCAGCAGGGCTGAGAGGGACCCCAGCACTACCCAGGGAGACCTGGGCCTCTCTCAGGTTCATTCTTAGTTTTGCTAGTCCAGGGTGCAAAGGGCCTGTACCGCCACAGACAGCCAGCTCCTCTCTCTACTTCCTCTAGTTCTGCAGAATCTCTTTCCTTCTCTTTCCTCCTCCACTCACTGCTGTCGTGTGTACCCAGAAGGTCACCTTCATTGTGAACTTTCTAGATTAGAGTGTCCTGAGTGTCTCAGTTATATCCCAAAGCTCTCAGCTTAGCTTTTAACATCCGGTTATAGGGTGATTCAGACCTTGCAAGCATTCCACATAAAGGCCTCAATCTATCTCTTCTCGGCTCTTAGCCTTAGAGCTATCGTTTTTACATTTCTTCTGATCATTCCCTTCCATTTTCACTTTTCTTTCTTTTTCTTCTTCTTCTTCTTCTTTTTTTTTTTTTTTTGCTGCACACAACTTCAGAATTTGCGGGGTCTTAGTTCCCCAACCAGGGATGGAACCCGGGGCTCCTGGCAGTGGGAGCACAGAATCCTAAGTGATGGACCATCAGGGAAGTCCCTCCATTTCATTTTCAAATGATGAATCTAGCTATGTTTGGATTCCAGATATATTTCTATAAGTTTCTGGTTTAAAATGTTTTGTTTTTCACAGCCTCCCACTAACAAGTATGTACCTACTCCTCTGGCATTGCCCTCAAGCCCTGTTTTTGAGCCTCCTTTCTAAGACATCTCCCCAGCTTCTGTATACCCAGCTATCAATTGTGACCTCCTGTTATCGCCCTATCTTGCCCCCACCCACAAGTTCCACCTAGTTTTCTTCACAACACAATTTTGCTTCTCACCGTTGGCCCTGAGCCTCTCTGCCGTCTGGCCTCATCCCTAAGGTTCTTGCTCAGAGAGGTCAGGTCTGTAGAATATCTACCCTTCGTCAACCTGATACATCTACAGTCTCCAAAGCATCTGGCTTCACAACATTCTAGCCAGCACTAAACTTAAGAGTGGGTTCTACTTCAAAAGTTCATTTGTAAGGGACTTATTTAGAACTCACGTTTTTCTCCTGAAGTAGTGTTCTTCATGGTGGTGAGTTTTGCCAGACCAGTCCAGGAGAGCCCATTTAACTTGTAGGGTTAAGCTGAAGTACCAGCACTATGGAATCCTTAGGAGTGGTAATGGGGGTGTAAAATACCATCACAGTGTAGAACAGTGTTTCTATGGGAAAATATGTTCAGAATTCCAACTTGGAATGCTGACTCTCCTGTAACTATAGTTATACTGAGAATGCCTCTCACCTCTATATTTAAAGAAAAGGAAAAAAAAAAAAAACAATACAATTTATTGAGAGATTACTATGTACCAGGCAGTGTAATCTCATCATGTGAGCTGTATTGTTTCATCCCCACATGGACCCTCTGATGGAGCAGCGTAGGTACTGCTATTATTCCCTCTTTACAGATGAGAAAATGGAGAACAAAACAGACTGATCTTAATGACTTTAGACAGAGATTCTTAAAAAAAAAAAAAGAGTCTGGTGAATGCCAGGAAAGGAACTTCAGTCTACAAGATTAAGGGGTGAGAAGAGAATCAGTGATGGGTCACAGATGGAATAAGGATTAGATCGGGGTCGGACAAGGTGGAGACAAGGGCCGTGGGACAGTCTAGAGGGAGCTTGGCTCAGTGTAGGAAGTTATTAGACATCATATATTCTCTTCCCTTGTGACCTGTCTTTGGCAAAGGGACACTCAGATCCTGTTATGTGACCCTTGAAACAGTGGAGAATAACCACAGCCTGCCTCTGAGAAGGAAGAGTAGCAGTAGGTGTTTTTAATCCTGGAGGTGATCAGGGATGGTGAGGTAGAGTCCCTCACTGCCCCAGCTTTTCACTGCTCCCTGTGTCCATGCCTGTACCTTCCCAGTACCCTCCCATGAGTAGAATAAACTATCGCTTGAGACTGGACTCAGTCATGTTACTTGCTTCAACCATCATTAATGTAAAAGCCATGACTAAGTCCAGGCTTGAGAGACCTTTATCCACTAGAATGTGCTTTGACCTAGGCAGTAGCTGGGAGAACATGTCCAGGTCTGGCTGCTGAGGATGAGAGATACATGGATCAGAACCAAGCTCCCAGATTGACTTAGAGGGACACAGCCTAGATTAGTTGAAACCCATGCACATCACTGAGGTCAACCAAGATCAGCAGAGCCAGCTACATCAGCTGAACCTTGCAGATTTATGGAATTTAAAGTGGTGTGGTTTTTTTGCTATGTCATGCATGAGTTTTAAAAAAATTAAACGTTTTATTTTGAGGTAACTGTAAATTCACAGATTCTTGTAGGAAATAATAAAAAGAGATCCTGTGTACCCTTTATCTGGTTTTCCTCTATGGTTACGTCACTCAAAAACTGTAGTACAGTATCATAGTCAGGATATTGATATTGATATGGTCAGTTGATATGATCATGTGATTGTTTTCTTTTATAGTCTGTTAATGTGATTGACTCATTGACTGATATTTAAATATTAAAACAGTCATATCCCTGGAATAAACCATGCTTCCTCATGGTGTATAATTCTTTTTGTATGTTTTTGAATTCTATTTGCTGATTTTTTCTTTTTAGGGACTTTTGTACTCAAGAGGGATGTTGGTCTATAGTTTTCTGCTTTTCTGCCTTTGGTTGTGGTATAAATCAAATGAATTGGGAAATGTTTCCTTCTCTTTGTTCTGGAAGAGATTATGTAGAATTGGTGTTAACTCTTTAAATATTTGGTGGATTATCTAGTAAAACCATTTGGACCTGGAGATTTCTTCTTTGTGAGTTTTAAAATTATGAATTTAATTTTCTTATTAGTCACAAGGCTATTCAAATTACCGATTTCATATTGCGTGAATTGCAGTTTTTTGTTTATTTATAGGAATTGTTCCATTTCATCAATGTATTCAAATTTATGTCGGAGAAGGCAGTGGTACCCCACTCCAGTACTCTTGCCTGGAAAATCCCATGGACAGAGGAGCCTGGAAGGCTGAAGTCCTTGGGGTCGCTGAGGGTGGGACATGACTGAGCGACTTCACTTTCACTTTCACACATTGTAGAAGGAAATGGCAACCCACTGCAGTGTTCTTGCCTGGAGAATCCCAGGGACGGGGGAGCCTAGTGGGCTGCCATCTCTGGGGTTGCACAGAGTCGGACACGACTGAAGCGACAGCAGCAGCAGCAGCGTTGCTTGTAGAATTCCTTCAGTATTCATTTGATGTCTTCAGGGTCTGTAATGACATCCCCGTTTCATTCATTGGTAATTTATGTTTTCTCCATCTTTTTATTGGTCAGCTTTGCTAGAAGTTTGTCAATTTTGATTTGACATTTTAGTTTTTGTTTTCTGTTTCTTGAGTTTCATTTCTCTATACATTTTCCTGCCTTCCTTTGGGTTAAACATTTTTACATTTTGATTTACCAATAGTGTTTTTAAATGTCTCTTTGTATAGCCTTTTTAGTGGCTGCTCTACATATTAAATTATATATACGTAATTTATATAATTATAGTCAACTGCTATCATTTTCTTATCGGTTATTGTGAAGCATATAAATCTTCCCCCTTTACATTTCTTTGACTTCTCTATTTACATAGTATATTTATTGTAAATATTTCCTCATGCCCATTGAGAACTACATCAGTGTTAAGTGTTGTAAATCAATTTTGCTTCAATTATCAAATGTAATTTTGAAAACTCAGAGAAAGAAAGTCTATTGTATTTGCCCATATTTTTGCTTACTGTGTACGCTCTGCCTTGCTTCATGATGTTCTAAGATTCTTTCTCGTCATTTCCTTTCCATTTGGATAACTTCCTTTAGTCATTCTTTTAGGCTAGCGAATTCTCTTAGCTTCCTGGCAACAAATTCTTTTAGTATTCTTTCATCTGAGAATATCTTGATTTCCCTTTATTTTTGGAAGGATTTTTTTTTTTTTTTTACCCAAGTATAAGTTTCTGGGTTGCTGGTAGTATTTTTCTAGCACTTGAAAGACATTTTGCCACTTCGTTTTAGCATCCGTGTTTTCTGATATGAAATCTACTGTCATTAACTGTTTTGTCCCTATTGTTCTCTGGAAGATTTCAAGATTTTCTTTGTTTTCAGTTTTGGGAAATTTAACTGTGCCATACCTTGGTGTGGATATCTTAGGGTTTATTCTATTTGAGTTTCACTCAACTTTTTGAAACTAGCTTTATGTCTTGGCAAATTTGGTAAGTTTCCAACCATTTTTTTCTGTGATAATACTATTTTAGTTCTGCCTTCTTTCTTCTTTCCTTCTGGGACCCCAATGACATGAATATTAGATCTTTTATTACCATCCCATGGGTCTTTGGGGGCTTCCCTGCTGGCTCAGATGGTAAAGAATCTGCCCACAGTGTGGAAGACCCAGGTTTAGTCTCTGAGTCGGGAAGATCCTCTGGAGAAGAGAATAGCAACATACTCCAGTATTCTTGTCTGGAGAATTCCATGGACAGAGGAGACTGGTAGGCTACAGTCCATGGGGTCGCAGACAGTGGAATTGGACACGACTGAGCAACTAACACTTTCATGGGTCCTTGAGATTCTGTGTGGCTCCCCCAGACACCATGGGGAAGTGGTCTCATAACCTTTGGGCAGCGGTGAGAAACCTGCCTCCTTTGATATCACCCCATCAGGGAAGGGAGAGCCTCCTGTTTACCACCAGGTGGAGGAGGAAGTCCTGGCTCCTCACATGGTCTATTCCAGGGATTTATTCAATTTTAAGAAGTTAGTGTGGTTTCCAGATGCCAGGCAGAGAGTTGGAGAGGCTGAGCACCAGCAGCCTTAAACCTCTGCTGTTGAATGGGCCCTGCTCAGCCCAGTGAGATGTCACCCACTGCTGCACCACAAACCTTTCTGGTGCTGAACTTTGGCCCAGGTTTACAGTCCTTTGGTTTATACTCAGGGTTCAGGTGTCATTCCCCAGGTATCAGATATCATGGACCTCTGGGTCTCATGGGCCTTACTGAAGGATCTATAGGATGTTTCCATTTTGTGCTATTATTTTAAATACTTCAAAATAAACATACCTGAATGAGCATAATTGAACACTTGGGCAAATGTTTCCATACAACAGATCCCTAGACTTAGTTTTGTTAGATCAAAAGGTGAGCCTCACAAGCCACTCTTAGTAGCTGAGTCCTTGGTTCATTAATATTCTCCATATAGTTCAGCTAGCTCTTATTTCCTCTGTGTCTCTTAGCTTCTGAAAGTGCATTTTCTTTTTTTAAAAAATTTATTTATTTTTTAATTGAAGGATAATTGCTTTACAGAATTTTGTTGTTTTCTGTCAAATTGCAACACAAATCTGCCATAGGTATACATATATCCCCTCCTTTTTGCACCTCTCTCCCATCTCCCTCCCCATCCCACCCCTCTTAGTTTGATACAGAGCCCCTTGTTTGAGTTTCCTGAGACATAGAGCAAATTCCTGCTGGTGATCTATTTAACATGTGGTAATGTAAGTTTCCATGTCACTCTTTCCATACATTTCACCCTCCCCTCCCCTCTCCCCATGTCCATAAGTCTATTCTGTATGTCTGTTTCTCCATTGCTGCCCTGCAAATAAATTATTCAGTACCATTTTTCTAGATTCTGTATATATGCGTTAGTATACAGTATTTATCTTTCTCTTTCTGACTTACTTTGCTCTGTGTAATAGGCTCTAGGTTCATCCACCTCATTAGAACTGACTCAAATGCATTCCTTTTTATGGCTGGGTAATATTCCACTGTGTATATGTACCACAACCTCTTTGTCCATTCATCTGTCGATGGACATCTAGGTTGCTTCCATGTTCTAGCTTTTATAAATAGTACTGCAATGAACAGTGGGATACATGTGTCTTTTTCAGTTTTGGTTTCCTCAGGGTATATGCCTAGGAGTGGGATTCCTGGTTCATAAGGTGGTTTTATTCTGAGTTTTAAGGAATCTCCATACAGTCTTCCATAGTAGTTATATCAATTTACATTCCCATCAACAGTGTAAGAGGGATCCATTTACTCCACACCCTCTCCAGCATTTATTGTTTATAGACTTTTTGATGATGGCCATTCTGACTGGTGTGAGGTGATATTTCATTGTAGTTTTGATTTACATTTCTCGGGGGCAGGAGGAGAAGGGGATGACAGAGGATGAGATGGCTGGATGGCATCACTGACTCAATGGATTTGAGTCTGAGTGAACTCTGGGAGTTGGTGATGGACAGGGAGGCCTGGCGTGCTGTGATTCATAGGGTCACCAAGAGTTGGACACGACTGAGCGACTGAACTGAACTGAATAACGAGCAGTGTTGAGCATCTTTTCATGTGTTTGTTAGCCATCTGTATGTCTTCTTTGGAGAAATGTCTGTTTAGGTCTTTTCCCCACTTTTTGATTGGGTTGTTTGTTTTTCTAGTATTAAGTTGTATGAACTGCTTGTATATTTTGGAAATTAATCTTTTGTCAATTGTTTCACTTACTATTATTTTCTCCCATTCTGAGGGTTGTCTTTTCACCTTGCTTATGGTTTCCTTTGCTGTGCAAAAACTTTTAAGTTTAATCAGGTCCCACTTGTTTACTTTTGTTTTTATTTCCTTTACTCTAGGAGGGGGAGGTCATAGAGGATCTTGCTTTGATTTACATCGAGTGTTCTGCTATGTTTTCCTCTAAGAGTTTTATATTTTCTGGTCTTACATTTAGGTCTTTAATTCATTTTGAGTTGATCTTTATGTATGGTGTTAGGAAGTATTCTAATTTCATTTTTTTACATGTAGCTGTCCAGTTTTCCCAGCACCATTTAATGAAGAGTCTGTCTTTGCCCATTGTATGTTCTTGCCTCCTTTGTGAAAAATAAGGTACCCCTAGGTGCATAGGTTTATTTCTGGGCTTTATATCTTGTTCCATTGGTTTATATTTCTGTTTTTGTGCCAGTACCATACTGTCTTGATGACTGTAGCTTTGTAATATAATCTGAAGTCAGGAAGCTTGATTTCTCCAGCTCCATTCTTCTTTCTCAAGACTGCTTTGGCTATTTGGAGTCTTTTGTGTTTCCATATGAATTGTGAAATTTTTTGTTCTAGTTCTGTGAAAATTGCCATTGGTAATTTGATAGGGATTGCATTGAATCTGTAGATTGTGTTTGGTAGGTATAGTCATTTTTACAATGTTGATTCTTCCCACCCAGGAACATGGAATGACTCTCTGTCTGTTTATGTTGTCTTTGATTTCTTTCATCAGTGTCTTATAATTGTCTGTGTACAGTTCTTTTGTCTCCTTAGGTAAGTTTATTCCTAGATATGAAAATGCATTTTTTTTGTTTGATTATCTTGAGGTTGTTCGTAAAATTTCACAGTTTGGTTTTCCCTGGAAATATATTTTTTAAAATACATGTTCAGCTATTTTGGTAATATACCAGCCTAGCTCACTTTATCTTGGCCCCTCCAGATCTTGTAATGTTGGAAGATCTGAGTTTTCTTCTCAAAAACTTACTAATCATGAACACAATCTGAATTTGCTTCACCTTCTTTCTCTTTAAAAAATTATTTATTTTGGAGAAATCCATAGGGATTACCAACTAAATGTGGTTTTCAGAATAGTGTTTGTCAAACTTTTTCAACCTGGTATAAGCCTATAAACTTGCTAAGACATATTATTACTATGAGAGGAGCCTGGTGCCACATTCAAAATAAATAATTATATGGGTTTTTTTTTTAAATGTGCTTTGGAATTGGATATATATATATATAGAGAGAGACTTGCAGTTAAGCATGGCAGATTAAATACATACATATTCTGTGCTGTACCTCCCCTCCCCTCTCCCTGTCTAAGATGACAGTGAAGGAATAAAGAGCTGAAATCCATAGGACAGAGAGAATTGGAGGAGAGATAAGAGTTAGGGGAGAGATATGATAGCATCTGAGAATTGAAAAGTGTTTTGAAGGACGGCCACTGGCTTAGCTGAGAAGACGTGGCTAAAACTCAAGTGCCCATGGAGAGGAAGACTGATCAACAGCAGATTTATTTGCTAGAACCGTGGCAACGTGTAGAATTGAAGACTTGATGACCGTGGAGGGGGCACATGGGACCCCTCATGGGACTGTGGATAGGGAGATGGTTTAAAAGTTTCTCTAAGGATCTGACCTACACCAGTATGGGACAACCTGTCCCTGATTAGTGTAGAACACAGTTCTTTCTCAAGAGAAATTGACCAGAGTCTCTGGCTCTGGGACATGCTAGGGTGAACCCCCATGAGACTCCCTTCTCCATCTATGGCTCCAGGCTCATTACTCAGACTCAGTTCTTTAACTCCATCAAGTCAGAGAAGATCAGATGAAGTCAATGGAAAAATTTAATTGCCCTGGAGAACATACTCACACAGAATGACAGTTGGGAGAGGTGTGTGCTCCCTTAATGACAGAGTAGCTCAACACCTGATATTTTTGCAAGCTGTCAGGTGACAATACTGATCTAATCACACAATGTCTCCAAACAACTTCTTTGTGTCTCATTTTTGAGCATAAGGGGCTTCCCTGGTGGCTCAGAGGTTAAAGCATCTGCCTGGAATGCAGGAGACCCAGGTTCGATCCCTGGGTTGGGAATATCCCTTGGAGAAGGAAATGGCAACCCACTCCAGTACTCTTGCCTGGAGAATCTCATGGAGGGAGGAGCCTGGTAGGCTACAGTCCATGGGGTCGCAAAGAGTCAGACACGACTGAGCGACTTCACTTTTGAGCATAAACCAGACACCACCAACATGAAAGACAGAGATCAAAGCGTGTGTGTGTAAACTATCAATTTGAAGAAAAAGAAAATATTGTAAGGAAGAGGCAAAACATTTAAAGAAAAATTATTGAAAATGTTGCAGCCATGAAATTAGAATGGATGCCATTAAAACAACAAAATAAAGGAGTATTAGAAAATAAGAAGGAACTCTTGGAAACTAAAATGATTAGAGCAGAAATTTAAAAAAATCAATTTGGAAGGTGAAATTGAAGAGTTCTTGTATAAAGTATTATAAAAGAAAAGACTGTACAGTGGGACACCTGGTTGGTACTTTTCTCCTTTACAAACCATGCTGCCCCATCTCCTTTCTACCCTCACCATTGGGGGTGGGATACTAAACTTCCTTTTCTAGACTATCCTATAATTAGATTTGACTTTTGACACATGTCTGGTAAATGAGTCAAAAGTTGAAGTCTGCAGGGGATTTCTGGAAAACCTTTACTTTCTTGCTACAGATACAACATTTTCTGCTTCCTCCTTATTCTTTATGAATGTGGATATGACAGCTGGAGCTGCAGCAATTATTGTGCAGCCGTGATTAAGAGGCCAAGAGAGTTCCAGAGAGCCTTGCTCGGATATTCTCGAGCCTCTGAAATAGTACCAGCCCAGCTAGCTCTTGACTTCTTGTATGGGGAAAACAAACCCAGTTTATTCAAGCTATTGTTTAATTGGATATTCTTCTACTCCTAGCTGAATCATATTCCCTAATATAAAGAGAAAAGTTAAGAAACCAGAATATCTATTTAAGTGGTTCAATATTCAACTGTTAGGAGTTTCAGAAAGAGAGAACAGAGATAACGGGTAGAAAAATTATCAAAGGAATAATAAAAGAAAATATTCCAGAACTGAGCTTTCATATCTTGAAATAACACATGAGTTCAAGTCACTAAAAACTGGCAGGATGTAGAATGGAAGTACTTAACAGTTTGCTTTCAGATAAGTGGACAGGAGGTCAGGAAATTGGCTTTACTACAGTAAATGATTGTATAGTAAAAAATAATTAACATTGCATAGATATCCAAGAGGTTTGTCAATAACTACTAAACCAAAAATGATCCGTGTTAAGAAGATGGGAACTTGCAATGCCTAGGGTATCCATTCAACAAAGTGATTTAAGTTGGGATATTGGTTCCTACTCAAGAATTACCATGTTTTATTTTACAAGTTGGCTGTTTTAAATGAGTGTGTGCTCTGAAATTAGACCTGATTCTGATCCCAGTTGTGTGGTGCAGGCCATTTATTTGACTTTACTGTGCTTATTTCCTCATCTGCATGGCTACTTCAGAGGTTCGTGTGGGGACCAATGGGCATTCTGCATTGAGAACTAGCACAGAGCGGGCATTTCTTAAATGTTAACTCCTTGTAATGATGTTTCTTAAATCGAGATGCTACCTGTACACACATCCCACAGCCTTACGTTATTCCCTTGTGTCAGTTCATAAGAGCTCGAGTTGCTTTCAAGATTATCCAGTGTTGGTTCTCACACTGGGCTTCCCCAGCCCTTAGGGCCTGGGAACATCATAACTAGGGTCTGTGAGTTAGTTTCGATACTCTAAAAGCCTTATAGAAATCACACATGTTCCAAGGATCAGGATAAGGCAGGATATGGTGTCTCGGCTTCTGTCTGGAATGTCAAGTCATTGCAGTAACTCTGGTTGCTCTATGATGTTCAGAAGTTCCGGTGGACATGGGTCCATCTGATTCCCAAAGATAGAGAAATTGTTAGCTACTTTTAGGGCTGCGTTTTGGAAGGCAGCGTCTTTTGGGATCATAGGAAAACAGTGAAGAGGGTAATGTGTCTGAAACACTGTTTGCAAATAGATGAAGTATTCCTGCCCAAGGTCACACAGCAGGTTAGCAGCAGCCCAGACAAGGACTGATTTGTCCTGGTGTCTCACTGTCTGCGAGAGCCACTACCTACAGCAGCTCTGCAGACCTTCCTTCTGTCTCAGCCCCACAGAGTTCTTTGCTCACCGTAACACTGTGCCATGTGTAGTCACCAAGTCGTGTCCGACTCTGCGACCCCATGGACCGCAGGCTCCTCTGTCCATGGGATTTTCCATCCATGGGATTCTCCAGGCAAGAATACTCGGGTGCGTTGCCACTTCCTTCTCCAGGGGATCTTCCTGACCCAGGGATCGAACCCGTGTCTCCAGCATCGGCAGGCAGATTCTTCACCGCTGAGCCACCTGGGAAGCCACCGTGTGTGGTGCTGGATGTAAATAGACTTAGCGTGATGGTCCTTTCGCAGGGTACACAAATGTCAAAGTGTTATGTTGTGCACCTAACACTGTTGTACGTAAATTATACCTCAATTAAAAAAAATATGTTGCTTTGGAAACTTGAAAACCAGGATATATAGTGTCAAAGGTACTTCAGCTCTTCGTTTTGCTGGGACCACAGGAATCATAGTAAGAGAGAAAGTCAATCAGTCAGTTCAGTCACTCAGTCATGTCCGACTCTTTGCGACCCCATGAATCGCAGCACTCCAGGCCTCCCTGTCCATCACCAACTCCCGGAGTTCACTCAGACTCACGTCCATCGAGTCAGTGATGCCATCCAGCCATCTCATCCTCTGTCGTCCCCTTTTCCTCCTGCCCCCAATCCCTCCCAGCATCAGAGTCTTTTCCAATGAGTCAACTGTTCGCATGAGGTGGCCAAAGTACTGGAGTTTCAGCTTTAGCATCATTCCTTCCAAAGAAATCCCAGGGCTGATCTCCTTCAGAATGGACAGGTTGGATCTCCTCGCAGTCCAAGGGACTCTCAAGAGTCTTCTCCAACACCACAGTTCAAAAGCATCAATTCTTCAGCGCTCAGCCCTCTTCACAGTCCAACTCTCACATCAATACATGACCACTGGAAAAACCATAGCCTTGACTAGACGGACCTTAGTCAGCAAAGAGAAACAGTACCCCCTGACAATTTGTCCTGATTGATAGGAACAGCCAGAAACTGCTTTCTCACTTCCTTCTGTCAGTCAGTTAATTTGTGCCTTGTTCTTGTTGAGTTGCTAAGTCATGTCCGACTCTTTGCAACCCTATAGACAGCAGCATGCCACACTTCCCTGACCTTCATTATTTCCCAGTTTGCTCAAACTCATGTCCACTAAGTCAATGATGCTATCTGTCTCATCCTGTCACTCCCTTCTCCTCTTGCCCTCAATCTTTCCCAGCATCAGGCTTTTTTCAGATGAGTCGGCTCTTTGCATCAGGTGGCCAAATTACTGGAGCTCCAGCTTTTTTTAACCTTAGGAGATTTAAAATGCTTGATTATTTAAGGGAGAGAGAAAAAGCTCTGCTGCTTATTTATATTGTGGTTGGTGCCTGTGAAAACACAGAAGGTACTCAGCCAAGGTTGAAATTCCCACGGGAAAGTAGACCAGCCATGAGATCTGAATGTATACCTGTCTGTAAGCTGGAGCCTTTGATACAAACATAAACAAGATAATTGGGAAGAAAGCTGTTCTGATAAGTAGTGGTCACCAGGTGGCGCTACACACTCGCTGTCAAATTAACAATGTGTATGAGGTTTTCTCACGCCAGTGTTCTTGCCTGGAGAATCCCAGGGACGGGGGAGCCTGGTGGGCTGCCGTCTATAGGGTCGCACAGAGTCGGACACGACTGAAGCGACTTAGCAGCAGCAGATGAGCTTTTCTTCCTCCCCAGTCTGGGGAATTTGATCTACTGAAACGGGGGGAAAAAAAGAAAAATACACACGGTTCCAGTATTTCAGCATGGGCCAGTAGAGCTGAAAGGAGGTGGTATCCCCGCCCCCCCGCCCCCCACCAAAGCACTCTTTATTTGTGTGGCAGAGAATCCACTAGTGTTCTTTGAATTCACTGAGTAAATGAGAAACTGGCTGACTTCTCCAATGGGGACTCAGGAAGTCCCCTGAGTGTGGGGACTCAGGAAGCGACTGGCTCCAGCAACAAGAAAGCCCGGGGTCATTCTGCAAGGTGTACTCCTTCACATCTGACCGTCTGACCTTAAGGGGAAAGGCAATTTCCATTTCTATACAGAAAACTCATTTCCTTTGTTGCTTCCTTTATTTTCCTCCCAAGAATTGTGAATTCTCAGCCAGGTTGGGACCTGTGAGGAGGGCAGGGAAGAAGCTGTGAACCAGCAGTGCCCTTTTTTCCTTCCCACTCCTCCCCCTGCTAAGGCTTTCCAGCATCTCGTGTGCTGAGTTGCTTGAGTCATGTCCAGCTCTTGACCCTATGGGCCAAAGCCTGCAAGGCTCCTCTGTCTGTGGGATTCTTCAGGCAAGAATACTGGAGAGGGTTGCCATGCCCTCCTCCAGGGAGCTTCCTGACCCAGGGATTGAACCTGCATCTCTTATGTCTCCTGCATCGGCAGGCAGGTTCTTTACCACTAGCACCACCTGGGAAGCCCTCCAGCACCCCAACTGACCCCTTTCTGCAGAAAGAAAAATGCATATGGTAGATCCATGCCCATGGACATCATGGGTTTTCCTGTCAGTCCTGATTTAAAACATCTTGAAGGGTGGCTTACAAGGGGCTTCCCTGGTGGCTCAGACAGTAAAGAATCTGCCTGCAATGTGGGAGACCTGTGTTTGACACTGAATTTGGGAAGATCCCTTGGAGGAGAGCATGGCAACCCACTCCAGTATTCTTGCCTGGAAAATTCCCATGGACAGAGGAGCCTGGCAGGCTTATAAGGGGCCACTTTGTATTGAAAGGAGAAAATAAGCAAAACCCATGCCTCCCTACCCTAAAGCATTTTCCAGGTCTGATAGAAAGCAGCCTGCTGTATCCACCCTCTGGCCCCTTCAGCTCTAGGCACAGGTCAGCTTCCAGTATCTCTGCCGATTAAGCAGAGACTCCACCCGGTCCTGGGGTTGCTGCCACCTCCACACTTTCAGAGCTACACCTAGATGCTGCTGGGCTGCAACTTGGAGGAATCAGTGTTCCAGAGCAGTGGTTCTCACACCTTAGCAGGCAGTGAAATCATCTGGGGGCTTGGAAAGCCAGGTTGCCGGGCCGCACTTTCCGCTCTAGTTGGCCTTGGTCTTAGGGGCAGGCGGAAACTTTGCATTTTTACCAAGTTCCCCTGTGAGGCTGAGGCTGAGGCTGCCTGGGGACCACACTTTGAGAACCGCTTTTTCAGAGCTGGTGGGGGAAGAGGAGCAGCAGGAGGAAGCCCCTGGCTGTGGTTTGGCTGGTCTTTTTTTCCCACGGGGGCATGTGTGCCTGGACTGCAGGGCCAAGGGCCTGACCTCCAGGGAGGGCTGCAAATCTTTCTTCTTTCTGGACTAGTGGTCCTGAAACTTGGCGGCACACTGAATCACTCTGGGAGCTTTAAAAAAATCCCTATGACTGGCTCCCAGCCTGAGGTCTTGATTTAATTGGTTTGGAAGGTGGTTAGGGCATCTGATGGTTTTAGACTTCCCAGGTGTTTCTAATGTGCAGCCCAGGTTGGAAACCTGCTATTCTAGGCTCTTCTCTTTGTCTTCTTATACCTAATCCCCAGTGAATAGAAGTACTGATCATCCATCCTGGAATGCTTCCAGCTCTTCTCTCACATCTCCCTCCTTCTACCCATCGTCAGGATGCAGGTCACTGACTACCAGACTCCTATGTTTCCCTCAAAACCCTGTTCAAATATTCCTTCTATAGTGAAAACTTCCTGGCTTTCCCTGACAGTGAATTGCTTGTCTATCTCCTAAAGTACTTTGCATGTACTTGAATTATAACCTTTATTTCACTGTATTGTAATTATTTGCTTTCATATCTTCCCTCCCCACTTGAGGATGCACCCATCAGGTGGCTTAATAAAACTGTGATGGAATGAATCCCAGAGTTGGAGATAAGGTCTAAAATGCAAAAGGTTTGGATAAGGAAGTTGATTCATTTTGCTTCTGTTCAACTGAATGGTTCCTGTGGGTCAGACTTTGGTGGGTGTCTGGGAAGCCAAGCTGAGTGAGGCAGGACACTACCTTTGAGGAATTTCTTTTGAAACTGGGCTAGCTGAGGCTGGCTGGGCTCTCATTACATTCAGCTTGGGACCTGCTTTCCCAGACCACCTGGAGCACAGCGCAAACCCTGAGCCTCCCTTTCACACCGTCCATACCCTCAGGTACACTCACCTTCCCCAGGGTTAGGTGAGTTTCTTGGCATGTGTGTCTTTCATGAATTTGCCCTTGTCTACCAGATACACAATTTGCCAACCATTTAAAGTTTGGGTTGTATTTCCTTGCACACAGTCATGTTCCTACCTTTCTGTTCTCACCCTTGTTTGCCTGGCTAACAGCCAGGGTCTTTGGGTCTTACCTGACCCTGTGCCGGGAGCTGTCTCTTTTGTACTCTTTTAACATTTTATGCAGGGAGAAGGCAATGGCACCCCACTCCAGTACTCTTGCCTGGAAAATCCCATGGATGGAGGAGCCTGGTGTGCTGCAGTCCATGGGGTTGCTAAGAGTCGTACATGACTAAGCAACTTCACTTTCACTTTTCACTTTCATGCATTGGAGAAGGAAATGGCAACCCACTCCAGTGTTCTTGCCTGGAGAATCCCAGGGACGGGGGAACCTGGTGGGCTGCCGTCTATGGGGTTGCACAGATTTGGACATGACTGAAGCGACTTAGCAGCAACATTTTATGCATTCTTCTATCACTATGCTGAAATAATGCTAACTATAGTGTTTATATGAACCTGGCATACAGAAAATTCTTTGTAAGTACTGAATTGAATTAGACGCTTAGAATGATTCTCAAAGTTTACCTTATTCCTGGGCTTGTCATGGGCTCAGCATAGATGGACACCATCTCCTGGGGGAGTCAAGACATTGAGGGGATTAGGGGCTCTCCTTGTTACCCACTTTTGAACATGCCTTCTGCTGTTGAGAGTCGTTGAGTTACTGCAGGCCAGCCAGTGCATTAGGCGCTCTCTCACTTGTGGTCACAGTGATCTTCATAATAGTCTGGCCTGCTGCTAATTATTATCCCCATCTTACAGATGAGAAAACCAAGGTGAAGTCATTTGGCCACAGTCACACAGCCAGTGAGTGGCCGAGGGATACGAGAACCAAAGCCACACTACTTTTGACTGGTTTCCGTGTGCCTTTCCCCCATGAGAGCTGGGTATTTCATGAAGGCAGAGATACGGTCTCCGTAATCTTGGTCCCCCAGCTCCTGACATACAACAGCCCGGTGTTGGAAAGTCCTCAGGAAATTCGCGAGCTGCACTGAATCATACTTGGCTGCATCTCTTTGCTGACTAGTTACGAATACGAGATAATACGTTTAGTTGAGATGGTGCTGTGTCTACACTTCTAGAGTCTTCCTGGGTTAAATACCCGAGGTTTGTCTACATGCGAGAGTCCTGTTTTGCCCGTTAAGTACTTTGTCGAATTCTAATTTTACATTTACCTGCTTCCTATGTCATGTGTTTGCTTATCTTTTTAAGATTTTTTTTTTGATGTGGGCCATTTTTACATCTTTATTGAATTGGTTACAATATTGCTTCTGTTTTATGTTTTGGGTTTTGGTCTTAAGGCGTGTGGGATCTTTGCTCCCTATCCAGGGATTGAACCCTAGCCCCCTACATTGGAAGACAAAGTTTTAATCACTGGACCACCGGGGAAGTCCCTGTTTGCTTATCCTTTTTCTGCCTGGATTGGCTGCCTTTGTTCTCTTCTGCCATCTTTCTATGTGATCCTCTCAGTGAAGAGAGCCTTTTCCTTTTTCTCTTCAATAGGATGCTCTTTTCCCACCAGCTGTTCATTCGAGCAGATTTGGTTGTTCATGTCCTGCCTTCCGTACCTCTCCAGTACAGGCCCTGCAGACCAGCTCAGCTTCCCCTTCCATGGGGGTAGATCCTAAGCCGAGTTCATGCCATTGTCCCATAAATTCATGAAGATGGCACTCAATCAACCAGCTCCAGGCCCCATTCGTATAAGTGGCTCGTGGCTATGTGTATCGAGAAAAATCAGTGTGGGAACTTGCATAGCCACTTAGAGCCTGTTCTTTTAGAGTTTTCACACCCCCCCTCCACCCCAGGCTTACTTTTCCACTTCCTTAATTGTTACTCTACTCTCCTCCACCTAGAAACCCTCTGTTCAGACCTCATATCTGTTCAGACCTCATATCTGTTATGAGGCCAGCTTGATGCAGAGTTCCATTTTCATGCTTCCATTTTACTTTCACAACAGATCTGTAAGTTAGGTTGTGTTTAATTCTATCATGTTGCCGTTTGTTCTTTCTTTCCCATCTCCTGTTTCCTTTGGGATTAGTGAAGTATTTGTTAGCATTCCATTTTATCGCCTCTGTTAGCTATTTGGCTACAATTTTTGTTTACTTAAGTGGTTGCTGAAAATGTGCATCTTTAGTTTATCATAGTCTGACTTGGATTAATAAGACTTCATCTGAAATAGAACCCTCCTACAGTATGCTTCCATTTGCCCCTGTCCCGTCCTCTGTGATGTTGTTAGTATATCTTTTTCTTCCACATATGTTATAAACCCAGAAACACATTGTTATTATTTTTGCTTTAAACAGTCAATGTATTTTAAATAAATTAAAAAAAGAGAAAAAAGGCGTGTTATATCTACCACATATATTTACCATTTTCAGCAAATTTTTTTTTTTTTTTTGTAGTGTGTGTATTATAGATTGTGTTTCTACCTGGTAACGTTTCTCTTTGGCTGGAAAGATTCCCTGCAACATCTTTTGATTTTTGTTTTTTTTGTTTTTTTTTTGCCACACTGCAGGGCTTGTAGGATTTTAGTTCTTCAACCGGGGATCAAACCTGGGCCCCTTGCAGTGAAAGCACTGAGGTCCTAATCGGTGGACCACCAGGGAATTCCCTTCCTTTGTTGTTGTTTAGTCAGTAAGTTGTGTCCAACTCTTTGAGACCTCACGGACTACAGCATGCCAGGCTCCTCTGTTCTTCACTGTCTCCCAGAGTTTGCTCAAATTCATGTCCATTGAGTTGGTGATACCATCCAACCATCTCATCCTCTGCTGCCCCTTTCTCCTTTTGCCTTAATGTTTCCCAGCATCAGGATCTTTTCCAATGAATCAGTTCTTCACATCAGGTGGACATTATATTTTTTTATTGTGCAGTTCAGCTGGTGATAAATTCTTTCAGTTTTTGTTTGTCTGAACATGTCTTTATTTTGCCTTCATTTTTGGAAGAGGTTTTCACTAGATATAGAATTCCAGGTTAACAGGTTTTCCCTCTCAGAGCTTTAAGAGGTCCTTCCACTGTCTTCCGGTTTGCACAGATTCTGATGAGAAGTTGGTGATAATTCTTTTTATTGTTCCCCTGTAGTAAGGTAGGTTTTTTTTCCTTCTGTCTCCAGGAAGCTTTTAAGATTGTCTCTTTGTTTCCCAGCAATCTGACTATGACATACTTAGATGTGGCAAACTAAGCTTGCTAAGTCGCTTCAATTGTGTCCGACTCTGTGCAACCCCATAGACGGAAGCCCACCAGGCTCTCCCGTCACTGGGATTTTCCAGGCAAGAACACTGGAGTGGGTTGTCATTTCCTTCTCCAATGCATGAAAGTGAAAAATGAAAGTGAAGTCGCTCAGTCGTGTCCGACTCTTAGCGACTACCAGGCTCCTCCATCCATGGGGTTTTACAGGCAAGAGTACTGGAGTGGGTTGCCATTGCCTTCTCTGAAACTAAGCTTAGTATAGTTTAGTTTGTCTTGCTGTATGTAAATTGAGATTTTTGGTGTTTTCCATCACATTTGAAAGTCATTCCTTTTGTGAAATGTTTATTCTGCCCCAGTTCCTCTTTGCTTTCCTTTTGAGACTTCAGGTGTGTGTATATGTGTATATGTGTGTGTGTTGCACTGATTAATACTGTACCACATGTAACTCAAGCTCTATTCTTGTTTCCAGTTCTTGTTTTTCTGTGTGCTTCAACTTGAATACTTTCTATTATTCTGTCTTCAAGTTTACTGATCTTTTCTTTTGCAGTGTCTAATCTGCTGTTAAGCCCATCCTGTGAGTTATTGCGGTTATTGTGTATTTTTTAATTTTACAGTTCCTGTTTGGTTCTTTTTCATAGTTTCTATTCTCAGATAAGGTTATCCATCTATTCTTTCCTTATGTCTTTTGTTTTTTTTCCCTTGAAATTCCTGAACATGTTTATCCTAGTCATTTTCACGTTTTTGTCTCCTAATTCCATCTGTATCATCTCTTGACTGCTTTGTTTCCTCTTTGAAACATGGCATAATGTTCTATTAGACTTTATTGTCTTCCTTTCAAGAGTGTTGACTTTATTCTGGTAGCAGCTGATTTATTGGTGGGTCAGCTTGCTGGTGCTGAGTGCTGGCTTTTGGCTTTGTTACAGTAGGTCCAGTGCAGCCCCTCTCCAGGACCAGGTGGCCCAGCTCCTAAGATGTGGTCTTTCCTGGACCTCTGTTGAATGACCAGAGTGTTTGTCGAACTCTCTTCCTTATGCCCACCAAGGACATCAGTGTCTCCCCCACCACATGAGCTCAGGATCTCTGTTCAAGCCCTGTTCTCTCCTAGGCTCTGGCATTTCACTCTGCACACTTGCAACTCTCTTTGAAGCCAAAGACTCAGGCTGTTTTTCTCTGTGCGGCTTCCTCCTCTGAGACCTTCCTTGCTAATTTCAGCTTCTTCACTGCCTTAGAGTTTGGTCATCTTTTCCTCCCACCTTGGTTTGGGTTCTACTTCCCTGTGCTGTGGTTTGGAAAGCCCCCAGGCAAAAGATTAGTCTACATGTGGATTTCACCTCTTCTGTTTCTCTTCTCTCAAGGGATGTTCCCATCCCTCTACCCTCTGTAGTTTTGCACCTGAAAACAGTCATTTAATCTATTTTGTCCAGTTTTATTGTTTATGATGAGAGAGTGAGCCCAATAAGCTTACTCTGTCATGGTGACATCAGAGGTTACTCTGTAGTTAAACATTATTGGTTTCTTGAAGAGTCGAGGGACTGGAGAGTCAGGGTCCATAGGTGACCTTGCTCAAGGTCACAGCAGAGCCAAGTGAGTAAGGGCTGGGACTCACATCTGAGCCCACACTTGCCTGGTTCTAGGGCTCTCTGATCACTTCTCCTTTCTGTATCACTTTTCCTTTTCCATCTTTTTTCTCTTTAAAAAGACTACATGGTGATCTCTTGTCCACCGTCACACCATCAGTTCTATCATATTTCCCAGTGTCTCTCATTTTCATGGCTTTGAACTTTGCTCCACCCTATCTGGCACAATTTGTAACTTAAATGTCTACCCTCTCCTTTCTGCTTCTATTTATGTCTGAATATCTAGTCATGGTTTGTATTTATTCTTGTTTTTCTACACATAAAGCACTATATAGACTTCTATTTATACATTTTAGACTTTCCTGGTGGTTCAGATGGTGAAGAATCTGCCTGCAATGCTGGAGACCTGGATTCGATCCCTGGGTCGGAAAGATCCTCTGGAGAAGGAAATGGCTACCGACTCCAGTATTCTTGCCTGGAGAAGGAAATGGCTACCGACTCCAGTATTCTTGCCTGGAGAACTCCATGGACAGAGGAGCTTGATGGGCTACAGTTCATAGGGTTGCAAAAGAGTCAGACATGACTGAATGACTAATAGTTTTATACATTTTAACTGAACCAAAGATGAAATGAGTTTCATTTCATGCATCTTTTCACCCCTTTCTCACATGCCATTGAAAACAGGTGCTCAGGGAGGCCTCAGTGAGGAGCCCAGGTCCTAAGGAGTCACGGGGAGGCTGGGGAGCCCAGCTGCCTCTCCATACACAGCTTGAATGTGGTTCTTGTTGGCTATGGGTTGTCGGCTGATGATTCATGCATTTCTTTATTATTCTTGGCATACTGGAATGAGCGCACTGCTTTTTCTTTCTATACCTTTCTTCTCCTGGAAACAATTTCATAAAGATCCCCTTATGATCCATTTCAATCATGCCACTAAAATCTGTCCAATTCTCTCTCTTCTTTTTACCATTATTCTTTTTTTCCCTTACATTTCTAGCATACTCTAAGATTTCATATGCAGTTTATTTTTGCTGTATCTTTCTCCTTTTCCCTCATTTTGTTCTTGGTACAAGTTCCTCTAGAAACCTCTCTGTGGTTCTTTAAATTTCATCATTTCTACCCCAGTTTCTTCATCCAGGCCTCTCTGTTTATTGCTCCTACTTGAGGGAGTCTGGTTTTCTCTTTAAAACCCTTGGTTTCAGGGCCACTGTCCTTGAGCACTTCCTCATATCATGTCATTTTCTAACACACCCACCCCTGCCAGCCTGGAAAGATCAGAGGCCTGCCCTCTGCTTGATCTTTTCTCTTTTGTTTTTAATCTCTTCTTGTTCCATCAGTCATCTATCCCCTTCTTTATGCCTCTGCCAGACTTCTAGTTTTTGAGTAGCAAACTTTGGCTATTACCTTCACAAAATAAAAGTGGGAGAGTCAGTTACATTACGTGTCACCACCTCTCTTCTTTTTTGTATGTGAATAATGTCAACCCTCCTGGCTCAGTTTCTGTTTTGATAATCATGTGGCCAACTGTTGGAGAATATGTTTAAACAAACATCTTTCAATTCTATGCACGTACAGTTGGGGTTATTTGGTTTGATGGGGAACTTTTCTTAGCTCTCTCGTTTCATTCTTTTCTGAGGAATTGGTAGAAATCTTCCTTCCCTCCCAGTCCTCATACTCTTCTTGTGGCATTTAGAAAATGAGTGATGTTTTATATATGGCTTTTCTTTTTCATATTTCTTTTGGGGGTTATAAGGATTTCTTTTGGGGGAGATATGCATATCCATGAAGTGGATCAATTGCTTCTTTAATTAACAAGCATCATTATGTATCATCAGTTCCAGATCCTACAAATCTTTGGAAAGTTCCCACTATGAACTATAAATAAAAGTCTCTTTTAAACTGCCTGGTAGGGAAACCCATGGATCTGGTTCTTCTCTTCTCCATTTGGAGAATAATCTGCTCCAAACAGGTCATACCCACACTACTTCCTGTACAAACTCATGCCTCGTTCTTTCCCTGGAGCCTGTTGAGCAGTAACGCTTGCCTTCTTGTTAGTGATAATTTCATGCTTTTACTTTGAGTTATTCACTGTCCTCTTTGGTTGAAAATATAATTAGTCTCCAAAGGCTCCTTTTAAAGTTACTTTCTTCTGTCTCCTTTTTTTCCACCCATTTCTCCAGGACTTGGGATCCATCCACAGTGTGTTGGCCAAGCTTTTCTATCTCTTTGAATAGCTGTTCCTCCTCTTCTTTCATGCACTTCACAGAACATCCCCCCCTGGAATCAGGCTTATCTCTTAGGCTCCTTTCCTCATCAGAAGTTATCTTTTCCTGGATGTCTTCTCAGGGCACTGGATCACCATACCCTGGCCTCTTTCTTGGTTTTCCTTTCCCCATTGTTCCCCATCACAGGCTGAACTCAGTCTTTATTTCCTCCCTTCTGGAAGCTCTGCTGAACCCCTTCCCTTGTCTCCCAGTCCCACGTAGTTTCCTTGAATTCATTTGAGCAGGTAGGTGTTCCCAGCTCACCTTTTGTTTTGCACCTTTGAATCCAGCCCAGCTGCTCCAGCCTCCACGTTTTCATGACCTGCTCTTCAACAGTCTGCCTGCCTGTTCTTCAGCAAAGGGCCATACACACTCATTAGGTAGTAAAGGTTGTATTCTCAGTAGCTGAAAGATTGACTTCACATTACACTCAGATGATTTCTTGAACTTCCTCTTTTGCAGGTCTTTATTATATATAAAAAAACCCAGGAAAATATCTCAAGCTTGTTTTTTCTTTTTTAAAAAAATTTTATTGGCGTCTGGTTGATTTACAATGTTGTTAGTTTCAAGTATATAGCAAAGTGAATCAGTTATACATATATACAGATCCACTCTTACAAGCTTTTCTGATAGCTGTTCAATTTCCTACTTCCCCAGTCTAAGCCCTACACTGCTCAACCATTATTAGCCCTACAAGATAGTTAATCACTCCCCAAGTCTCACGAATTGAGTCATAATGTAGTTGTGAACGAGGCCTTTAGATTGGACCTTCCCAGTGGAAGCACCAGAAAGTTCTTGTAGTACCCGGACCCCTTTTTACTGATAAAGTTTCTAAGATATATCAGAGTCCTCTGGTGGTCTTCACTTACTTCACACTTCTTACTCTTCATTTCTGGGAAGGTCTGCAAATCTGTACTTTGGGTTCATCCAAAATGAATTGGAAATCGGGTTCTGCAACACAGGTCCCAGACCACAGGGGGCTTGAGAAGGCACAGCCTGACTGCTGTCCCAGAGGCTGGGCAATCTTGGGGAACCTCTTACTGTGCTAGTTCCCTCAGTGATGTGGATGAAAGCCCAGACTTTGGCATATGGGTTTGTGCCTCTATTTCTGATTCAGCATTTAGGGTTGCGGGCCTCATCTTTTCAGCCTCCAGACCCATGGGATTGAGGCTTATTGTTTATATGTATGGTTGGTTTTTATGGTCAGCTGCACTGGTGACTGTCTATCTAGTTGCTGTGTTACCAGTAAGCGAATCCCACGTTTAGAACCCACTGTATGACTACATCAGCCATGGCTGGTGATGGCCCCTTAGAGTGTTGTTGGCTAGATTGTTAGGCTTTAGTTTTAAGACACTGCTGTAAAAAGGCAAATATTCCTGAAGGTTCTCATTAGGTGATTTCTTAGGGAGTACCCTGTTTATGCCATTGCCCTTGGAGTTTGATGAATAAAGATTACCATTCTGGCTCTTCTACTTAGTAGCTGAATGAGCCATAAAGTCTTTGAACCTCTGTGTTCTCATCTGTAAAAATGAGTGTATCTACTGCATTGGATTGTTATCAGAATTCATCAAGGGCTTTGGGAGGCTACTGTTATCACAAAGTGCTATTTAAATGGTAGTGATTTCTGATGCTTTTTGTTTTTCCTTCTTGCCTTAGCTGATTTGGTGCGGGGTAGGGGAGTGAATGACATCCAGGACATACAATAGAGATAATGATGAAGAATAGCTATGGTGATAAAGGACTCAGGGCAGGTGGAAAACTTCAACCCTGTGGTGGACAGGGCAACACAGGACAGAAAGGGGAGAACTGTGTCTGAAGAAGTAAAGGAGGATTTCCCTGGAGGTCCAGTGGTTAAGACTCTGCACTTTTACTGCAGGGGACATGGGTTCCATCCCTGGTTGAAAAATTAAGATCCTATAGGCCACATGGTGTGGCAAAAAAAAAAAAAAGAATAAATACATAAAATAAGATTAAAAGAAGTAAAGGGAATATATGTCTAGTGGGAGGGGATCCTTGTTTCTTTACCCTTTTGTGAAATGATGGCTGTCAGGCCTTGTTTTGTGGCAAGAGGTGGGGGGTGAATAAGGAAGACGAGATGGTTAGATGGCACCACTGACTCAATGGACATGAATCTGAGCAAACTTTGGGAGACAGTGGAGGACAGAGGAGCCTGGTGTGCTGCACTTCACGAGGTTGCAAAGAGTTGGACACGACTTAGTGACAGAACAACAAGGGAGCGAATATACTACAGAGGTTTTTGATGAAGTGTTTTCTTTTGGAAGGGCCAGGCCAGTATTAAGACAATGAAGAGTGTGAGGAATAGGCGTGGAACTGTGGGCAAGAGGTGGGAAGACTCACTGAAGGTGGCTGCACCCACTCACCAGCTTTGCTCAGGACGGACCTAGTTTTCCAACATTGATGTTGAGTGGTATTCATGTTAGTCGCCGGCCTGGGGATGGACTCAGTCTGAATGTGATCTGATGGACGTGAGCCAAAAGGACATGAAACTTAGCCGCAGGCTGAGTCCTACCCAGAGGATAAGCCAGGGGGCTCTTATGTTGGGGGGGCGCTAGCTGTATCCCTACTCTCAGGGGTCTGTGTGGAGGAATGAGCTAGACCCTGGTTGGGGGTTTTGTGTGTGTGTGTGTGTGTGTGTGTGCACGCATGTGTATATGTGCTCAGTTGGTGCCTGACTCTTTGCAAACCCATGGACATGCCAGACAGCCAGTCTTGTCTGTCCATGGGGTTTCCCAGGCAGGAATACTGGAGTGGGTTGCCATTTCCTGCTCCAGGGGTTCTTCCTGATCCAGGGATCAAAGCTGCGTCTCTTGCCTTTCCTACCCTGGCAGGCAGCTTCTTCACCACTACACAAGTGCTACCTGGGCAGCCCTCCCGAGAAGATCCAGTGATCTCATATCTAACTGAAGGTCTCTACCCTCTCTGGGTGTTGGATGCCCTGGGAAAGAATAGCGGAGGGAAACAGTGCTGAATACTTCTCTGGGTTCGATGGTGATCAGGCTCTGGGCCTCGGTTTCCTGCATAACTAGAGAGAGTGGCCACATTCTTTCATGTGATGGCAAGGATGAGACCAGGCCTCCACGCCAGGACTCTCCCCTTTTCCTTTCTTATCTTTGAATGGCAGTCGCATGAAACCCTGATGTCTAAGTGTTACCAGTTTCCTAACTAAGGCATCCGGTGTTTGGCAGATGCTGAGACATGTGACTCTATGACTTTGGGCCACTTGGACCTTCTCTGTGTGAAGAGAGAAGGTACCATCCATGGGCTCAACGTTCTTCCTTGATACTCTATCTCCAACTCCTCTTGGAAACAAATCACAGCACAACAAAAATTAAGACACCAACCAAACAAAGTCAACCAAAACCAAATCAAATCCCCCCTTTAAAAGAGGAAACCCCAAACATCATTCTCACTAGTCACCCCAGGGGAAGCCAACTCTCTGTCTTCCAGAAAACGAGAGAAATGCGCTCTTCAGAAAGCATGCCACACATGAATCACGTAGCCTCCCACGGCTTCATCTGCACGAAAATAGACACTTCATCTGCTTCCGTTTCGCGTTTTCTCCTGCCCAGAAGTCATTATCCTTTGGTGACTTCACAACCAGTGGCTGCCGTGGTAGCTGGTGAGGGCAGTGGGCAGGACCAGCTGGTTAGCGGGCCAGGATGTCTGTCCCAGGACCGAAACGTCCCAGGACAGTGAGAGGCAGTGGGCTGGCTGGGATGTGGGAGGCAGGCCGGCTTGGAGATGACTGTTGAGTTCCCGTGTGTGTACTTTCTGTTTGAGTCCAGGGAGGGGGATCGACCGCCCAAGTTGTCCCGTGAAGGGGTATGGAAATGGGACAGACATGGACTGTGTTGTGTTTGGATGTTCTTTCCAGAGGGGACAGCAGGCAGGGCTCAGGCTGCCACCCTTGCAGCAGAGGCAGTTGGTGTTCAAGGGAGGGGGCTGCAGAGGACCCCTCTCTCTGTGGGCCCAGAGCACAACAGAGTCACACGTGTGGACTCCCATTTTATGCTGCCCTGAGTCATGTTTCAGGAAGGGCTTAGACCAGGCCAGGGATTGGCCAACTGTGGCTCACAGGCTCCATCCAGCCTGTGGCCTGTTTTTGTGAACTAAGAATGGCTTTTATATTTTTAAATAATTGAAAAAAAAAATTAAGACCAACATTTTTCTTTTTAAAAATTAGTTTATTCATGTCAATGTATGGCAAAACCAATACAGAATTGTAAAGTAAAATAAAAAATAAATAAATTAAAAAAAATAATAATAAAAAATAAAAATTAGTTTATTTTTGACTGTGCTGGGTCCTTGTTGCTGCGAGGAGGCTTTCCCTAGTTACACCGAGCAGGGGCTACTCTCTAGTTGTGGTACACTGGGTTTTCATTGCGGTGGCTTCTCTTGTCGTGGGGCGCAGGGCTCTGGGGTGGAAGGGCTTCAGTAGTTGCAGTGCGTGGGGTTCGTTGCTCCATGGCATGTGGAGTCTTCTCAGACCAGGGATGGAACCCGTGTTCCCTGCATTGGCAGGTTAACTCTCAACCTCTGGACCCCCAGGGAAGTCCAAGACCACCACTTTCATGACACGTGAAAATTATCTGAAATTCAAAATTAGGTGTCCATAACCAGACATAGGACACAGCCGTGTCCATTCCTTTACGTATCGTCTATGCATGCTCTGGTATTTCAATGCCAGGTGAGGGGTTGTGACAGAGCCACACACGGCCTGCAAAGCCCAGGGTGTTCACTCTAGGCCTTTCATGGAAAGTTTGCCAGTCCCTGGACCAGATGACTCTGGAGGGCCCTCGTGGCTCTCACATTCTAGACAGGGCACTACTTTCACCTTTGCGGTCTTCCCACCTCCTCATTGGCATCAGCTCTCCCTGTGAATTCTCCATCTGGCCCTTCCCTGTCCTGATTGGATGTGTTCGGCCAAGGGAAGCGTAATTCAAGGAGTATGTTGCTGGAAACCCGGGGCTTTCAAGAAAGGTACCTTGGTAGGGGCCAGGGAGAGTGGGAGGGTGGTGACGTAGGACATAGAGCAGAAAACCATTCCTGTTAGCTCGCCTTTTAAGAAAAAGTAAGTATAGTTGACTTGCAATACTGTGTTAGTTTCTGATGTCCGTCAGAGTGACTCGATTACACATGTACATATCCTTTTCTGGTCTGTTGTCTTGTTGTTCAGTGGCTAAGTCGTGTCTGACTCTTTGTGACTCCATGAACTGCAGCACGCCAGTCTTCCCTGTCCTCCACTGTGTCTCAGATTATGGTTTATTGTAGGATATTGAATACAGTACCCTGTGCTCTGCAGTAGGACCTCATTGTTTATCCATCCTATATATAATAGTTTGTATCTGCTAATCCAAACTCCCAATATATCCTTTCCCTACCCCCTTTCCACTTTGGTAATCCTAGGTTTGTTTTCTGTGTCTCAAAGTCTGTTTCTGTTTTTTTTTTTTTTTAAATAAGTTCATTTGTGTCCTATTTTAGATTCCATATATAAGCGTCATATGGTATTTGTCTTACTCTGTCTGACTTACTTCACTTACTATGATAATCTCTAGTTACATCCATGTTGCGGCAAACGGCATTATTCCCTTCTTTTTAATGGCTGAGTGATATTCCACTGTGTATGTGTACCACATCTTCTTTATCTACTCATCTGTCAGTGGACACTCAGGTTGTTTCCTATTGTAAACAGTGCTGCTGTGAACATTGGGGTGCACATATCTTTTCAAATTAGAGCAGAAAACCATTTCTTAGTTGTCACAATTACATATTGATCAACAAGTTGAGCCAGTATTTTTGCAGTCACCTTCAAGTCCCTGAAAACTCAGATTCACGCCAGATTTTCTTGTGGGTTTGGGACAAGGACCAACCTCTATGAAGGGTCTCAGTAGACTTCTAGCTGGGGAAAGGCCATTTTTTCCTGAGTTCCTTCTCTAGCTCTTGGCTTTTGGGTGTTAGACCAGATCAAGAATTTATCACAACCCGGAGCGGAGCACTGGATTAGAAGCTGGCCCTGTGGGAAGGGGGTCCTGTGGCCTAACTCCTCCCACCCCAGTGCCCAGGTCTCTGACTTGGACCCCAGCCTTGCCCCTTGGTGCCCACTATCCTGAGACTGTGATCTGTGACTGTTTACTGCAGCATGAGCTGCTCCGCCTGGGGCTGTTTCTTTAACCGTAGAAGCCAAGCAGCTGTGAAAAATGATTCCATCTACAGCTTGCGGGCAGTTCTTATAAACGGCTTCTGCTTAGTATTCAGGGAGAAGGCAATGGCAACCTACTCCAGTACTCTTGCCTGGAAAATCCCATGGACGGAGGAGCCTGGTAGGCTGCAGTCCATGGGGTTGCTGAGGGTCGGACACGACTGAGTGACTTCACTTTCACTTTTCACTTTCATGCATTGGAGAAGGAAATGGCATCCCACTCCAGTGTTCTTGCCTGGAGAATCCCAGTTGACGGGGGAGCCTGGTGGGCTGCCGTCTATGGGATTGCACAGAGTCGGACACGACTGAAGTGACTTAGCAGCAGCAGCAGCAGCTTAGTATTCACTCTCCAAGGAAAACAAACCCCTCACATAGCTTTTGAGAGGCAGTGGCACATAAAATACAGGGATGAAGGGATGGTGTGAATGTGCAGAATGGGCGCAAGGCACCGTCTCCACCACACAAGGAGCAGGTAGACCCACATGCACAGATTTTAGAGTGACTTGGGCCAACTTTTTACCCACCCAAGGGTCTCCTCTCCACCCTCCCTGACAGGTGACGGTGACGTTGAGTTGCAGTACTTCCCTCCTCTCTTCAGTTGCTGCTATCATCTTCTTATGCCCCGCTCAGTCTGGCGTGTATCCCGAGGCTTCTCCAGGCTGAGATCTCGTTGGTCATGGTATCCAGACCCTCTACACTCAGCTTGCCCTTTTGGGGACCTCTTCCACAGGGCATCTAGGTGAAGCAGAGGAAACACAAGCCCTGCTGGGGGTTTAATCCTGGGCCTTTAGCTGTGTTGCTTTGGAGAAATTACTTCAGCTTGCTGAGTCTCCATTTCTGCAGATGTAAAAGGAATATAATAATTACTTTATACCATAACTGTGTTGAGTAAATGACATGAATGTGTAATATGCCTGGCACAAAGTTGGCCTCTCAAATATTATTTATAATCTCAGCCCTGCCACACTGGCTTTCCTTTCTTCTTTCTTTGATGGCACTTTCAGAACTTAATACCAAATTGCTGATATGACTTGAACAATGAAGAGTGCAATTTCATCTGTACTTAGGACAATCACCTTCTTTGTAAAAAATTTTTTATTTTTAATTGGAGGATAATTGCTTTGCAATATTGTGTTGGGTTTCTGCCATACATCAACATGAATCAGCCATAGGGATACATATGTCTCCTACCTCTTGAATCTCCCTCCCACCCGATCTCACCCCTCTAGGTTGTCATGAGCACTGAATTGAGCTCCCTGTATCATACAGAAAATTTCTACTGGCTATCTATTTTACATATGATAAAATATATGTTTCAGTCTTACTCTGTCAATTTGTCCCACCCTCTCCTTCCCTCCCTAGAGGACAAGTCTGTTCTCAACATCTGCATCTCTACTGCTACCCTTCAAATAGATTCATCAGTACTGTTTTTCTAGATTCCATATATATGAGTAAATATATGCTTATTTTTCTGACTTAATTCACTCTGTATAATAGGCTGTAGATTCATCAACCTCAGCCTATTGGAACTATTTGGAACTGACTCAAATGACTTTTTATGGCTGAGTAATATTCCATTGTATATATGTACCACAACTTCTTTATCCATTCATCTTTCGTGGACATCTAGGTTGCTTCCATGTCCTGACTATTGTTAGTAGTGCTGCAATGAACACTGGGGAACATGTGTCCTTTTCAATGATGGTTTTCTTAGGTTATATGTCCAGTAGTGGGATTGGTGGGTCATATAGTAGTTTTATTCCTAGCTTTCTAAGGACCCTCCATACTATTCTCCATAGTGGCTACATCAATTAACATTCCTAACAACTGTGCATCTATTTCTGGTTTATTGACTATGCCAAAGCCTTTGACTGTGTGGATCACAATAAACTGTGGAAAATTCTGAAAGAGATGGGAATACCAGGCCACCTGACCTTCCTCTTGAGAAATCTGTATGCAGGTCAGGAAGCAACAATTTGAATTGGACATGGAACAACAGACTGGTTCCAAATAGGAAAAGGAGTATGTCAAGGCTGTACATTGTCACCCTGCTTATTTAATTTATATGCAAAGTACATCATGAGAAACACTGGGCTGGAGGAAGCACAAGCTGGAATCAAGATTGCCAGGAGAAATATCAATAACCTCAGATATGCAGATGATACCACCCTTATGGCAGAAAGTGAAGAACCAAAGAGCCTCTTGATGAAAGTGAAAGAGGAGAGTGAAAAAGTTGGCTTAAAGTTCAACATTCAGAAAACAAAGATCATGGAATCTGGTCCCATCACTTTATGGCAAATAGATAGGGAAACAATGGAAACAATGGTAGACTTTATTTTGGGGGGCTCCAAAATCACTGCAGATGGTGATTGCAGCCATGAAATAAAAAGACACTTACTCCTTGGAAGAAAAGTTATAACCAACCTAGACAGCATATTCAAAAGCAGAGACATTACTTTGCCAACAAGGGTCCATCTAGTCAAGGCTATGATTTTTCCAGTAGTCGTGTATGGATGTGAGAGTTGGACTATAAAGAAAGCTGAGCACTGAAGAATTGATGTTTTTGAACTGTGGTGTTGGAGAAGACTCTTGAGAGTCCCTTGGACTGCAAGGATATCCAACCAGTCTATCCTAAAGGTAATCAGTCCTGAATGTTCATTGGAAGGACTGATATTGAAGCTGAAACTCCTGGCCACCTGATGCGAAGAGCTGACTCATTTGAAAAGACCCTGATGCTGGGAAAGATTGAAGGCAGGAGGAGAAGGGGACAACAGAGGATGAGATGGTTGGATGGCATCACCAACTCAATGGACATGAGTTTGGGTAAATTCCAGGAGTTGGTGATGGACAGGGAGGCCTGGCATGCTGTAGTCCATGGGGTCCCAAAGAGTCAGACACGCCTAAGTGACTGAACTGAACTGAACCAACTGTGCTAGAAGGTTCCCTCTTCTCCACACACTTTCCAGCATTTCTTGTTTCCAGATTTTTTGATGATGGCCATTTTGATTGGTATGAGCTGATACCTTATTGTAGTTTTAATTTTTCATTTCTCTAATAATGGGTGATGTTGAGTTTCTTTTCATGTGTTTATTAGCCATCTGTATATCTTCTTTGGAGAATGACTGTTTAGGCCCTCTGCCCACTGTTACATTGGGAGGACACCACTTTCGTATGCAGCCTAATGACCTTGACTTGTGTTGTTGCTCTTTGGGACACACCTCTGGGAGCGTGGTACTGGGTGGGAGTCAAGGCATCTTGGTTCTTCTCCTGCTCTTTCATTCAGCTTCCCAACAAGTGTTTCCTCCCACCTGTGCCATGCACAGGGGTCACCAGTAAGCAAAACAGATGGCGGACCTCCAGCGAGGGGACAGGTGATGAACAAGTGGGCAAATGGATAGTAAAATGCCAGAGAGGGACACAAACAATAGATAAAAACTAAAAGCAAGCAAAAATAAAGCTGGGTGAAGGATTGAAGGAGTTCTGACACTAGCTAGCTGTGTAGAATTTACCAAGACTCCACCTTTGAGCAAAGAGACAATTCAGATCAGCTGTTTCAAATAGTGCTAGCGGAGCCTAGAATCTTGGGGAGATGCCTTAGGGGGTCTTCCTAAGGTGGAAGCGAGAGGTGATGGCCTACTTGTCTATGCCTCCTCAGAGCAGTACCTTTGAAACATCTCTTTCCTTGGCCTCTGTGAAATTCTAATCGATTACAATATTCTGTTGTTAAAAAAAAAAAAACAAAACTTGAGAGTCTGCATACTGGAGAGTTGCTGTGTTCTCTTCTCGCTCAAAGGCTGTGAGAACTGCTAGAAGTTTTTCATCTGAGCTGCTGCTAAACCAGACCTGCGTCATCGACTAGTGCATAAGGTCACCAGGCGGGTGGTACCATTTACATTTATTCCTGTGAGTTTTTATCTTCTTAGTTTGGGTCTATTGATCAAAGCTGAGATAATTTTGCAACATTATTCTAACATCCTATGTATTAGTGGTCCCTTACAGCATTGGTTTTTCTGCTAATCTGTTTCAAATGCCGTTTATACCTTTATCCAGGATGTTTATAAAACCATTGGTTAGGATGTGGCTGAAGGTAGGGAGAGACCTTTGGTCTCTGCTAGAGACTTACCAGGTAGATCTAACCGTGACCAAGAACCTTTGGATTTTATCTTTTCAAATGGCTGTAGACCCATCTAAGTATACAAAGCATCCAGATGATATTTTCCTTTCTTAACTCTGACCACCTCATTTTCTGTTCTTATTTAATGGCTACAATCTATCAAGGTTTGGGATTGACTCTGGGGAAACAAGATAAATAAGACACCAGGGGTTCACAGCTGGTAGATGCGATGGCAATATAAACCAGTAATCGCAGCAATGTGATGAGGGCTCAAGGGCAATATGAATTAACCAGCATGCCTGGGGGAAGGGCTTGTCTTTGCCTGGAAATGTCAGGGAGATATTCTGTGGAGAAGACATCGCAGGTGATTTCATTTAGAAAGTCGCCTGTGAGAAATGTCCAAAGTCCTATGAAATCCAGAGAATGACATCCATGGCATCATTCCTGATCTAGGTACTGGATAAATGTTTCTTGAATTTAATTTTAACAAAAAGGGGGAGAGCTTCCCTGGTGGCTCAGTGGTCAAGAATCTACCTGCCAATGCAGGAGACACAGATTTGATCCCGGGTCTGGGAAGGCCCCACATGCTGTGGGACAGCTAAGCCCGTGAACCACAACTGCTGAGCCTGTGCTCTGGAGCCAGGGAGGCACAGCGTCTGAACCCTCACACCCTAGAGCCCATGCTCCATAACAAGAGAAGCCTCTACAATGAGAAGCTCCTTTTCACAACTAGAGACAGCCTGCAAGTAGCAAAGTAGACCTAGAACAGTCCACCCCCTCAAACACAAGTGAAGTGCAGTAGAAACAAAATTTAGAAAAGAGGAGGAAGTAGGACAGGTCAGGGAGCGGATGGAATGGAGCTTAAGGGAGATGGAAGCAGTAGCCAAGGGACACTGGAAGCTGAGCTCAGGTAGCAGCAGCAAGAGGGAGAAGAGAGAGAAGGTGGAAGAAAAGTCAGGGCTTGTTGAAAGCCTGGGGTGGGGGGCTGGGGGGGCTCGGGACAGAGGTCGGCTGAGGAGACAGTGCTCTGAGTTTTGTATCTTTCTTGTGGGTAAGGGTACTTTCACTCAAGATTATGAAAAGGAGAATGGGTTTGAGTTTCATCGACTTCCAAGAACTTTGGTGGAATATATTTTCCTCCAGAATCTTTTCCCTTTCAGTTTTTTATATATATGTATATGTGTGTGTATAAATATATGTACACACACATATATAATCATATATAATTTTAATATAATAATATATATAATTAATATATAATTAAAAAGAAAACATTACTTATGGCTGTGCTGTGTCTTCATTGCTGTGAGCGGGCATTGTCTAGTCAGTGCTTGGGCTTCTCATTGCCATGGCTTCTCCTCTTACAGAGCACAGGTTCTTGGACCTCAGGAGTTGTGATGTATGGGCTTAACTGGTATGTAGGATCTTTCTGGACCAGGGATCAAACCTGTGTCCCCTGCACTGGCAGGCAGATTCTTAGCCGATGAACCAGGAGGGAAGCCCAATATATAATTTTTACTTTAAGAAATATATTTACTCTTGTATTTTGTTTTTATTTACTTACTTTTGGCTGTGCTGATTCTTCATTGCTGCGTGTAGGCTTTCTCTAGTTGCAGAGAGTGGACTTCTCATTGTGGTGGCTTCTCTTATTGTGGAGCACAGGCTCTAGGGTGTTTGGGCTTCAGTAGTTGTGCCTTTCAGGCTCTAAAACACAGGTTCAGTAGTTATGGTACACAGGCACAGTTGCCCCATGACGTGTGGGATCTTTCTGGATCAGGGATCAAACTTGAGTCCCCTGCATTGCAAGGCAGATTCTTGACAGCTGTACCACCAGGGAAGCCCTCATTCCCAGTTCTGACTTTGATTTCAGATTTCCAACAGTAACTGCTGAATGTGCTGGGGGTGGTGGGGGAGCAGTGAGACATCATTTTCCCCAAGGAACTTACACTGCCATGACATCCCTTTCTCGTTTGACCTGGCTGGATCCCATTCTAAATGATCGGTTTCAGCTGAGAAGTGGCATGTCTATTTGCCTGTCACACACTGTCCCAGGTGGCACTAGTGGTGAAGAACCTGCCTGCCAACGCAGGAGAAACCTGGGTTCAATCCCTGGGTTGGGAAGTTCCCCTGGAGGAGGGCATGGCAACCCACTCCAGTATTCTTGCCTGGAGAATCCCATGGACAGAGGAGCCTGGCAGGCTATGGTCTAGAGGGTCACAAAGAGTCTCAGGACTGAAGTGACTTAGCACGCATTCATGTACACTTCTCTTGGGGTAAGCAACTCATTCAGGTTTGCCAGGGACTTTCCTAGTTTTAAAAACAAAAGCCCCGCCTCCTCTGAATCCCTTTAGTGCCAGGCAGAGCTGGACTGTTGGTCCCCCCAGATGGACATGAAGCGCTGGGGTTGCTTGGTATGTGCACAGAACTTTCTAGAGGGCGTTGGGGGAGGAAACGCTTTTGCTGGAGCAGAGTGAGCTCTTTAGTGTGTTCTGCCCAGACCGAGAGGGGTACCTGGGGCACAGCAGGGAGGAGCCCAGGAGGGGTTTGTGTGTTGTCCCTGTGGAGGTCACCCCAGGGCAGACAGTGCCTAGCAGAGTACAGGGGCTTCGAGCAAAGCTGAGAGTCATCTACGTCTTCATGGGGCCAAGCCAAACCTCCCCTGCTGCACTTTCCAAGCACTTAATTCACTGAATGGAGAAACCAGGCTCAGTTGTGTCTGACTCTTTGCGACCCCATGGCTTGTAGCCTGCCAGGCTTCTGTGCCCATGGGATTTTCCAGGCAAGAATACTGGAGTGGGTTGCCATGCCCTCCTCCAGGGGATCTTCCCGACCCAGATATCTAACCCACAAATGAAGATGATGGAGAAATCCAAGAAGACACAGCATGGAATCAAGCTGGGCTCTCCATCCTTAAGACCAGAGCTGCTCAACCTGGTTTGGGAGTACCTCTCTCTTGGGATGCTGGGATGCTTCCTTGTCACTGGATGATGCTGCAGGAAGCTGGGGAAACAAGTAACCAGAGCCGCAGTCCTCCACAGAAACATCGGGTGAATAAAACCAAATGACCACGGATGTCCTGAGAGAGAGGTGGGCGCTGGATGCTCGTGGAAGATTGTTCCTCCTGTCTTCTCCCACTTTCCCTGCACACACACTCAGTCTCTGGGGAGAAATGCAGAGCAGTGAAATCATGCCTCCATCCACTTCCTGTCTGTGGCACGAGGAAGCCTTTGGCCAATCTAATCTGAAGTTTATTGCTCAGGCCAAATCCAGCAACCCGCTCCTGTCCCCCGCTCCCCTCCCACCTACCAGAAAGGTTAAATAGTTCCCACAGGGTGCAAGAAAGGGTTATTGAAAACAGCAGGGTTGTTTTCTTTTTTTTTTTTCCTTAACTTCAGCACTTCTGGTAAATCTCTGATCCAGCATCTCGTGGTTAACCACTGATACAGGAAATGACATTTAACGTTTTTATCACTGAGCCAGAAATGGAAGAACAAGGCGAGTCTGTGTTTAGGGATGATGGGTGGCTGCCCACCACCTTCATCTTAAAGGAGCACCATCTCTATTTCCTGACGGCCGAGGTGGTCAGTGGCTCAAGGACCCCTCTGTCCGCTCGTTTCCTTGCTGACTGTGAACAGAAGTGGCAGAGAACATTCAGGGCCTGGCTGCTCAGAACAGGAACCCAATTGTTGTCAGCTATGGAAGGATTCTGGATGGTCCTTGGTTCCGCTTTCGCAGGAGCCATTGCGTGTGGGGAAAGGCAGGCAGGAAGTGTGTGGAGCCTGCCCGAGGTCCCCGGCATTCTGAGCCACAGCATCAGACTGGGGTGGCCAAACCCGGGGCCACCTGGTCAGAGTGAGACTTTGAAGGGAGCACGGATGGTCCTTGGAGGGTCATTGACCTCTTCCCCGATGATCAGTGGAGGAAGAGCGTTCAACACCACAAACCACAGCGAGACACCATGTTTGGTTTCGCTTGCAGCTTTGCTGGGTCACTGGGTTCTTCTCCATTTTTGTAGTTTGTTGTTGCCCTTTTGGGATGAGGGTCTTTCAGTGCAGCTACAAAGTGGGTTCCTTGTAAAAACAAAAATAACAGCAATGACAACAATAATAAGTCCTGACATTGTTAAGAGGTAAACAACAGTCCAGACTCATGATCTTTACTTGCTCAGGGTCAAGAGCTGCTTAGGGTCACAGCCAGGCAGGATTCAAGTTCAGTTGTGTCCTTGCCGAAGCCATCCTGCCCCACAGGCGTTTAGTAGTCCATACAGCCCTGGCCCTGCCTGCTTGCCCGGCCTCTGTCACACCACTGGGCAGGGAAAGGGAGCCCCAAGATTCTAACTGTGAGTCCCCCTGGGGGAGTGGTGTGGGGGAGGCCAGTCAGTGTGATGTTAACAGACATCTGTCTTCCAGTATTAATTAAGACCATGTGTGCGAGCTAAGTCGCTTCCATCATGCCCGACTCTTTGTGATGCCATGAACTGTAGTCAGCCAGGCTCCTCTGTCCATGGGATTCTCCAGGCAAGACTTTTGGAATGGGTTGTCGTGCCCTTCTCCAGGGGATCTTCCTGACCCAGGGATTGAACCCGCATCTCTTACATGTTATGTATTGGCAGTTTGATTCTTTACCATTAGCGCCACCTGGGAGGTTAATTAGGACCATAGGTTCCCTGATAAAATCTCCAGCTACCTCCCTTTGGAGGAACTAACATGATCCTGTTTTTATTAAGAGTCACTCAGGTGCAAACTCCTCTTCCTCCTCTGGCTCTCTGCCGCTTTCCTGGGTAGATTCCTGCCCTGCAGGTGTGTCTCCATCAACACTGGGAGGCAGGATGGCAGAGTGGGCAAGCCCTGCTCTGGAGGCAGGAAAGTGGGGGTCTGTGTCCCCTGCTGTGAAGCTGAGGGTTCTTGGGGAGTCATCTGTGGATTTGTGCTCTGTGTTGTGCTAGAGAGGATGACAGTGTGGGCCACTCATGGAGCTTCAGCTCACCCATCTGTCTCCTTTCTCTGGAGAGGTAGTGACATCTGAAGAGTAAACTAGTCCTTCCAAGGGTACTGTCTCCTCTGTGCAGGGAAATATGTTGCCGTTTGACCTCAAAGCTTTCCAAATAGGACACACTTGTATCAGTTCAGTTCAGTTCAGTTCAGTCGCTCAGTTGTGTCTGACTCTTTGCGACCCCATGAATCGCAGCACACCAGGCCTCCCTGTCCATCACCATCTCCTGGAGTTCACTCAAACTCATGTCCATTGAGTTGGTGTTGCCATCCAGCCATCTAATCCTCTGTCATCCCCTTCTTCTCCTGCCCCCAATCCCTCCCAGCATCAGAGTCTTTTCCAATGAGTCAACTCTTCCCATGAGGTGGCCAAAGTACTGGAGTTTGAGCTTTAGCATCATTCCTTCCAAAAAACACCCAGGGCTGATCTTCTTTAGAATGGACTGGTTGGATCTCCTTGCAGTCCAAGGGACTCTCAAGAGTCTTCTCCAACACCACAGTTCAAAAGCATCAATTCTTTGGTGCTCAGCTTTCTTCACAGTCCAACTCTCACATCCATACATGACCACAGGAAAAAACATAGCCTTGACTAAACAGACCTTTGTTGGCAAGGTAATGTCTCTGCTTTTGAATATGCTATCTAGGTTGGTCATAACTTTTCTTCCAAGGAGTAAGCGTCTTTTAATTTCATGGCTGCAATCACCATCTGCAGTGATTTTGGAGCCCAAAAAGATAAAGTCTGACACTGTTTCCACTGTTTCCCCATCTATTTCCCATGAAGTGATGGGACCAGATGCCATGATCTTAGTTTTCTGAATGTCGAGCCTTAAGCCGACTTTTCCACTCTTCTCTTTTACTTTCATCAAGAGGCTTTTTAGTTCCTCTTCACTTTTTGCCATAAGGGTGGTGTCACCTGCATATCTGAGGTTATTGATATTTCTCCTGGCAATCTTGATTCCAGCTTGTGCTTCTTCCAGCCCAGCGTTTCTCATGATGTACTCTGCATAGAAGTTAAATAAGCAGGGTGACAATATACAGCCTTGATGTACTCCTTTTCCTATTTGGAAGCAGTCTGTTGTTCCATGTCCAGTTCGAACTGTTGCTGCCTGACCTGCATATAGGTTTCTCAAGAGGCAGGTCAGGTGCTCTGGTATTCCCATCTCTTTCAGAATTTTCCACAGTTTCTTGTGATCCACACAGTCAAAGGCTTTGGCATAGTCAATAAAGCAGAAATAGATGTTTTTCTGGAACTCTCTGGCTTTTTCCATGATCCAGCAGATATTGGCAATTTGATCTCTGGTTCCCTTTTCTAAAACCAGCTTGAAAATCTGGAAGTTCATGGTTCATGTATTGCTGAAGCCTGGCTTGGAGAATTTTGAGCATTACTTTACTAGTGTGTGAGATGAGTGCAATTGTGTGGTAGTTTGAGCATTCTTTGGCATTGCCTTTCTTTGGGATTGGAATGAAAACTGACCTTTTCCAGTCCTGTGGCCACTGCTGAGTTTTCCAAATTTGCTGGCAGATTGAGTGCAGCACTTTCACAGCATCATCTTTCAGGATTTGAAATAGCTCAACTGGAATTCTGTCATCTCCACTAGCTTTGATTGTAGTGATGTTTTCTAAGGCCCACTTGATTTCACATTCCAGAATATCTGGCTCTAGGTGAGTGATCACACCATCATGATCATCTGGGTTGTGAAGATCTCTTTTGTATAGTTCTTCTGTGTATTCTTGCCACCTCTTCTTAATCTCTTCTGCTTCTGTTAGGCCCAGACCATTTCTGCCCTTTATCGAACCCATCTTTACATGAAATATTCCCTTGGTATCTCTAATTTTCTTGAAGAGATCTCTAGTCTTTCCCATTCTGTTGTTTTTCTCTATTTCTTTGCATTGATCACTGAGGCAGGCTTTCTTATCTCTCCTTGCTATTCTTTGGAACTCTGCATTCAGATGCTTATATCTTTCCTTTTCTCCTTTGCTTTTCGCCTCTCTTCTTTTCACAGCTATTTGTAAGGCCTCTCCAGACAGCCATTTTGCTTTTTTGCATTTCTTTTCCATGGGGATTGTCTTGATTCCTGTCTCCTGTACAATGTCACGAACCTCATTCCATAGTTCATCAGGCACTCTATCTATCAGATATAGTCCCTTAAATCTATTTCTCACTTCCACTGTATAATCATAAGGGATTTGATTTAAGTCATACCTGAATGGTTTAGTGGTTTTCCCTACTTTCTTCAATTTAAGTCTGAATTTGGCAATAAGGAGCTCATGATCTGAGTCACAGTCAGCTCCCAGTCTTGTTTTTGCTGACTGTATAGAGCTTCTCCTTCTTTGGCTGCAAAAAATCTAATCAATCTGATTTCGGTGTTGACCATCTGGTGATGTCCATGTGTAGAGTGTTCTCTTGTGTTGTGGGAAGAGGGTGTTTGCTGTGACCAGTGCATTCTCTTGGCAAAATTCTATTAGCCTTAGCCCTGCTTCATTCCGTATTCCAAGGCCAAATTTGCCTGTTACTCCAGGTGTTTCTTGACTTCCTACTTTTGCATTCCAGTCCCCTGTAATGAAAAGGACATCTTTTTTGGGTGTTAGTTCTAAAAGTCTTGTAGGTCTTCTTCAGCATTACTGGTTGGGGGATAGACTAGGATTACTGTGATACTGAATGGTTTGCCTTGGAAATGAACAGAGATGATTCTGTTGTTTTTGAGATTGCATCCAAGTACTGCATTTCAGACTCTTTTGTTAACCATGATGGCTACTCCATTTATTCTAAGGGATTCCTGCCCGCAGTAGTAGATATAATGGTCATCTGAGTTAAATTCACCCATTCCAGTCCATTTTAGTTCACTGATTCCTAGAATGTCGATGTACAATGACACACTTGTATATGAGTGTGATTTTGTACTAGAACAAGCTGAAGAGACTGATTTCCACCCCAACTCACTCTATCTTGAAGGGGAAGGGTCTCCTCCAAGACCTACCTCTTCTTCTCCACACCAACTCAGCAGAGCTTCCACCCTGCAGACCCAAGTAGAGTGACCAAAGATTTGTTTGGGTGACAAACACTGAGACTTGTCTCCTCTGTTGGGTGCAGAGGAGCAGATATGGATCTGGCATGTTCTCTGAGAGCAAAGAATTATGGTTTACTCAGTGGTGCCTAGCTACCAACATCTGAGTGTGATATTCTGGTGGCTACCCATTAGAATTATTTGGGGAAACTTAGAAAACACCCTGGATATTCATTGGAAGGACAGATGCTGAAGGGCCAGTACTTTGGCCACCTGATGCAAAGAACCGACTCACTGGAAAATATCCTGTTGCGGGGAAAGATTGAGGGCAAGAGGAGAAGGGGGTGACAGAGGATGAGAGGGTTGGATGGCATCATCCACTCAATAGACGTGTTTGAGCACTCTGGGAGATACTGAAGGACAGGGAAGCCTGCTGTGCTATAGTCCATGGGGTTACAAAGAGTCGGACGTGACTTAGTGACTGAACAACAAAAACAAAGCACCAGATCCACCTTAAGAATTTCTTGTTTAACTGGCATTCATGTTTTTTTAAAATAATGTCTCTAGGTATTCTAACATGCAGAGTAGAGATTCACTGATCTAAATGGAGATACAGATAAGCTTAAAAAAAAAACAAAAACCTGACAACATAGAGCATCATGTGCTCTGATTTTGGCAAATACATGTTGCTATGGGAGCACATAGACAGGGCTACTTAACCAGCCTAGAGAGAGTTGGGGTGATTTTTAAAGTGGAGAAGATCACAGCTGAGATGTCAAGAGTAGGAATTGACCAGGTAGAATCAGGATGGAGTGCACGTGAGGTTAAGAGGATTTCCAGGGAAAGCAAGAAGCATTTTCTGAATCCAGGAGTGAAAAATAGCAAGGCTTTTGGGTGGGTGTGGCTGCAAAAGCTGCGTGTGGGACCCAGTCCTGGAGGTGGGACCAGAGGCCAGCTCACTAGGGGTATTGAAGACATGCTAGGAACTTTGGACTTTATCCTGAGGGTCAAAGGGAGCTCACAAAGAGTAATCAAAGGAGGGACTTTGAGCAATTTTGCAGCATGAGAAACAGATGGGAATGGAGCCAGGTGGATGGTGGGAGGAAGTTTGAACCTGCTTCAGGGCTGGCTTCCTGAACTGTGTTAAGGTTGTGGGCATAGCAAGAGGTGGGTAGATTTGAGAGATGTAAGAACATAGAATCAACCTGAGGTGGGGAGGAAAGTGAAAGAAAAGTCAAGGAGAACGTCCAGGTGTTTGCTAGGGGCTGGAAGGTCATACTGTTCCCTCGGCTGGCCATGCTGGAGGCTCTCCACTGGGGGAGTAGGGTTGCCTCCATGCCAACCAGGACCACGGGGGCCCTCTGTTGGCAGCTCGGGCTCCGAGGTCTCCTCAAGCCTCCCACAAGTGGCTCAGAGCTCCTGGGAGCATCAGGAGATGGTGTGTATCTCTGTGAAATGAGTAGGGCATTTATTGTCTACTTCACAGCTTGCCAGCCTGTTTGGATCCTGTTGCGTCCTCCACCCTCCACCTCCATTCCCACCTACACACTCTCAGGTTGCTCATTTCCCCAACTACCCATTCCCAGATACTAATGGAATCTCAAAGACAAACAGTAATAACTAATTCCCATTTTCTGTGACCTTTTACCTAATCTCTGCTGCTGCTAAGTCGCTTCAGTCGTGTCCGACTCTGTGTGACCCCATAGACGGCAGCCCACCAGGCTCCCCCGTCCCTGGGATTCTCCAGGCAAGAACACTGGAGTGGGTTGCCATTTCCTTC